>NC_139825.1:30932825-31310325 GCF_963691815.1 Echiichthys vipera | reverse complement strand
TAAATAATCATCCATTTTAGCAACTTTATCAGACGGGAAAAAAAGTTTTTTTCAAAGGTTTATCTCTGTAAATATCGCCCACCTATCAACAACCTGAAAATAAAGCTTGACACAAATTTAAATAATGCACAGAAGAGTCTCAGATGACAAACTTTGTGCTTTTAAACCTTAAAACTCTCAATCCTAAGATCAGCAAATAACAGTTTGCACTTGAGCTGCAGGGAGCAGAGCTGCAGCTTGTCAGAAGTAATCTTGACATTACAGAAAACAATTTCAAATTGAAAGATCAAAGGTGAAAGGTCGGAATTATTCTGTCAGGGGTGTTGGGTTCACTGAGGGGGAAACTGACCAAACCAGAGCCGCCATCTTTAAGACAAACAAACAAACAAACAAATAGATTCGGATCCATAGTTATATCAAAAACAATTAAACATGACTCCTTTGTGGTTAAAGAAATGCGTGTTTACAAACTGAAGACAGGCTGAAATTTAAAGAGGGGGTAGGGTGGTGTGTGTTCAGCGTAGGTGCATGATTTGCAAGCTGTCAGATGACGGCCTTGCGGATGAAGAGCAGTAGGCCCCCATTCTCTGTCCGGTGCTCAGCGCTCCCCACCCCCTCACTCAAACGCCTCTCCATACCCCATGGGAGGAGGTCTGTTGCGCTGCGGCCACACTAAATCAACATCGTCCTAATGAGGTGTCACACTTGACCCCCAGCAGCCTCAGCCCCTCACATGGGTGTCAGAGCCACAATGAGCAGCCCTCCATCTCCAGCGCCTGGCTGACACATTTTGATTCATGAGAGAGCCTGGGCCCTGTCAGGTCAAAATTACCCCTATCAAAATGCCACCATCAACACATTCATCAACCCTACCTCCGAATCCGCCCTTTTTTTCTTTCTCTTCAAACAAAAAAATAATAAATAATAACAGTCAATCTCCAAAAACCAACAATACTTGCAGAGTACAAGCGAGGCCCCCATACCTCATAACTCTAAACACCTTACACACAAATGCACGTTCTCGATGGTGACCTCTTGATGCAGCTAGAAGTTGAAGATACGGCTGCCTGTCACTGTTCGGGGTCCAGCTTCTGCTCCTAATGGCCCTCTGAGCGATGAACTCTGTGTCCCCCAGGTGTTGGTAAGCCTGTCCTCTGACCTGCTGACCCAAAACACTCTTAATGTGAACAAGTCCTCGCAGCTAATGAAGAACCTGAGGATGAAATCTGTGTTACCCGCCCCACTGAGTCAAACCGGAGTGAGAAAGGCAGAGTGCTCAGTCATAGCAGGAGGTGAGACATTTGCACAAGATACCGTGTGACAGTTAAAGCTGTTACAATCGTGGTCACACGTGACAAGAAAATAATGCTTCCCACTATTCAAAACACACATAAAACTATTAAGATGAGGACCGTCTTCAGAGGGAACCCGCCCGCTCGTCTTCCCCCGGAGATCGACTCCTTCATTGTGAACACAGCTGAGACTTTCACCTTTCTGGGATCACCCCGGGACGAGATCATCTCCTGACTAATCAACCCGGGGCCCTGCGGCAGCAGATGCTCCTCTAGATTCAAATGAGGAGGATCAATGTAAAAAAAAAAAACAATTCCAGACCACTTTGTAGATTAGTAGTCAAAAGCGTTGTCACCACCTTTCGTTACAGTTTGGTACAACCGTGTTCTGTTGCTTTACAAGGACAAGTTGGCCCCTTGCTGAGAAGATCATTTACTGTCAGCTGACACTCAATTCTGCCCACTGAGGCGGCCATCTGCCTCAAAACTTTCCCCTGGGACACAAGGGCAGTTCAGTAAGACCAGTATACCCATCAACTGGCTGGTCCGGTCTTCAGCCTCTACAAATGTCCATGATTGCATTGTCATTATCAGGCACAATGAGGATGTCACTATTTATTACTTAAACTATCAACTATTTTCATGGAGTTTGTAACTCATTATGCGCACTCTCATAGTCTTCCATAAGACATGGCAATATTGTGTTGGGTTAACAAACTCACTCACTGTTACACGTCTGCAACATAACAGTGAGAAAATGAAGGTAACAATAATATTTGTTATATGTACAACATGTCATGATGAAGTTTAGGCATCATAAACTGGAGCTCACGCAAAGTGTTAATGAAAAGTAATAAAACTGTAAGATGTTACGACCCAACACCCAAAGCAAAGGTCTCCTGTGCCTCATTTGTGTCCAGATTTAAGTAGCTAATTGTTATTACATGATAATTAAGCAATAATTAAGCCAATCTAGCATTTATTACACTATTGAATGTAATGGTGTTTGAAACACAGAGAGTCCTGAATCAGGGATATATTGCATGCAATAAAAGTTGGGTTTTAAGACTGTTGTGGACTCAAAGGGTTCAACCTTAATGAGGTATGTCGTGTTTATGTGTGTTTTATGTGAGCATATGTCGGGTTATACCTGTTGAATGAATGACAACACCATTTCAAACATTGTCTAAATCACATTCTTAAAATGTGTTCGTGTGAAATATGATCATCAGTGACTGTGGTGTGGAAAAGAACCGTTTTAGAGGCCTGCAACAGGTTCCTGTTCAATAGACTTAAAGGGAACTTATGACGCTCATCTTCAGGTTCATTCTTGTATTTGTATTTTCTACTACAACATGTTTACATCCTTTAATGTTCATAAAACACATTATTTTTCTCATACTGTCCGTCTGAAACGCTCTGTTTTAGCGCCTGTCTCTTTAAGACCCCCTCCTGAAAAAGCCCAGACTGCTCTGATTGGTCAGTGTTTCAGGGTCTTCCCCATCTGCGCTCTCTGTGTCTCAGCACCGTCATTGCAGCCGGGGAATGGCTGCAACTTCACTGTAGCGTCACTTTATATAAAGTATAGTTGTGACATCACAAATGTACGGTAGTCCTGACATTTAAAGACACAGTTTCTGAATATGGGCATGTGTGCATTTCTACTTGTACTTTTACAGTATTTATAAAGCACCTCAACCTGCTTTATGATTAAAAACGACATGGAAACCTCACTTTTTACAACATTGGATCTTTAATTCGAAAACACATCTAAGGTAATTATTGCTGCTACAATCATAAAACCTTTTTTCAGTATTTTTTATATATGCTGGACAGTGTCCTATATATTCATTACAATGCATTTCCAGTTGATTAACCTCTTCCATGTATAAGCTTCTGTTTTCTGGTCTTTCACACCCCTGCACCAGCTGCCAGCAGTGCTTCAACAATAATGATTTTC
Organism: Echiichthys vipera; assembly: GCF_963691815.1. NCBI lineage: Eukaryota > Metazoa > Chordata > Actinopteri > Perciformes > Trachinidae > Echiichthys > Echiichthys vipera. The sequence continues at coordinate 31,307,073 of NC_139825.1, read as the reverse complement.
CTACTTAATGATTTAACCATTATAGTCTCCCTCAACACGAACCTGATCCAGCTGCAGGGCCTGTCTTTTCTCAAAGCTGCTCATTAAGTTCTCAACAGCAGATGAAACCTGACTCCTCTCTGAGCAGTTAAGCTGTGTGTTTACTAAATGCTCTGACAGATAACCTGCACGCAGAGAGACACATTTATACTTAAAGCTTCCGTTTTATGTCAAGTAAAGTCTGTAGGTTATTTTTGAATTTGTAAATAATGCAAACAGAAAACAGAAACAAAGGGAAATGTGATTTAAGTAGGGGAAATATAGGACAAAGCCATATGCTCCAGTGTTTAAAACATGGGTTTAAAATTTGTTAAACCTTGTCTGGCTCCACTGACTTCTGTGCTATATTTTTTTTACTGCGTTCAAACCGCAGCTCAGAGGTTGATGTCCTAAAAACAAGCTGATCAAACACACTTTAAGTATTTCAAGGACGCTTTCAGTTTCAAAATGATCATCTGGTTATGTTGTGGTTAAGTTTTGCACTGTTGAGAAAATGTTAAACATTAGCATCCTGTTTTGGCTTATTTCTTTTGCAATTATGCAACATTGACATAAATGTGTCCAGCATTAAAAAATTACACCTACACGAAGCAAGAAGTCGGGCATGCACAAGAGCCAAGGAAGTGTCCTGCCAACATGATGATGCCTGATTTGTAAGAGCCTCCGTAGAGCACGGCAAAATGTTGAGACCCAGGTCGACAAGCAGTGTAGTATTCCAAATGTAGGCCTGATTTAAGTATACAAAGTTATTACAAGTGTACGCATTAGTTTAAAGTATATTTAAGCTATAAATATCAAAATAAATCAAAATAGATGTCAATAAGTTCAAATTCAATGTACTAAAAATAAATATACTAATTCTGCAATACTTACAGTTTCGTACTTTGTACTTTTGAAAAGTTTACTTATTTTCAAGTTCTTTGTAATACACTTACTATGCTTAATTAAAGTGAACTTTAATGTTTAAAGTAGTTAAGAGATAAACCTAAAACTCAAGCATTCAGGACTAACGTGGTTTTATCTGCTTTTAAACTGTGATTTAATCGTTTTATTAACACACACAAACAGCTGAAACACCAAATATACACACAGTCCTGTCCCTCCGTGGGCACCTGACTGAAACTATTACCAGCAGTGCGACTTCTGATTCTACCAGAACCAGAACCAGAACCAGAACCAGAACCAGAATCAGCCTTGATGATCAGGTATGTTTACAGACAAGGAGTTTAATGTATCCTAGAAATACAACTAAAAAACAAGGACAACAAAGCTGAATGAAAAGAAAAACAAGCTTTTATGTACATACAAGTAGATCTGAGGTATATATAATTATTTAGGCTTAATAAATCCTTTATTGTGCACTTAATAATAGTTGTGCTTTTTGCCGCTACATGAGTTGACATAATCTAACAACAAGCATGTTTATTATGCTATTCTTAATACTTGTATAATCACATTAACACATCATGTTAATACACACCTTATCTTATTTATCAAGACTAATTAAAAGGACCTTCATATGAAGTGTTACCTTACAAACTGACAATCTGTGACTGTGGTCAATCATCTTTATTCTTTAACTCCCTGTATTATTGTGTATATCTCTTATCATGTGGCATTGTAAGGTTTTACACAGCATTGTATACTGTATACTACTAAAAATGTTTTGCATCATTGCAATGCAGACATTGTGGGAGAAAGTTAAAATTGTGATTTTTTTTAACAGAGGGGAACAGTTAAAAGCCCCTCATCACTTAAAATGACACAGAACGGAGGATTGAAGTTGTGCAATCCTTTGTATTGAAGGAACTTTTGATTTCGTTAAACAGCTAAAACAAGAACCTTTCACACCTGAACAATGGACTCCTTTTCTGAAACTTAGCACTCGACAAGAGAGGAGCAAATTGTACGTGTGTGTTTGTGTGTGTGTGTGTGTGTGTGTGTGTGTGTGTGTGTGTGTGTGTGTGTGTGTGTGTGTGTGTGTGTGTGTGTGTGTGTGTGTGTGTGTTTGTGTGTGTATACGAGTGCGCACGTGTGTGCATGTGACCTCCTATGTCTAACAATCACCCTGACGCATACCACCCTTTCTCTCCTCAAATAAAAACAGAGTAAAAGGAAAAGAGAAATCATCCACTGTTGAAGTACTTTACGAGATCCTCCTCTCAACAGAAAAAGGACCGAGTATCCATGGGAATCTTAGCACGTTAGGGAGGCCTTTCTCCCTTCCTCTCATCCGCTCTCCCCCGCTGCACCCATGGACCAATGCAATTGTTTATTTTCTCCTATTGAGGCTGCTCCATTCACTGGCTCTCACATTTACTCTGCTCAATTGGAGTGAGACAGCACTTATTCGAGGAGAGGAATGTAGCGTTCCACTGACAGAGCAGCAAGAATGCAGAAGAAATAATTAAAACTTTTTAAAGGAAAAAGGTACAGCTGAGGATGAGGGAGAACAACATCAAGTAGGACAATGCGGAGCTGACAGGATTTTCTGCCATGATGAGTATATCCACACATCACCTTGACACTACAAAGTAAGAGGAGTGTTTAAATAACGCACAATGCTAGAAAGTGGAGCAGGATCCTATAAGGAGGTCATTCATTCGCCGTGCTTGCTTAACTGAAACTCTCCTGCGGAACAATGAAGTGTTCTCCAGGCCTGTTGTAAGATGTGGCCTGTCCTCCACCCTCACTCCTCGCGGCCACAGCACAATAGCTGCAAGCTGGACCACAGAGTTCATTTCTCCCGAGGTCTATTCTGTCTTGAGGAGGTAGTCGTAACGACCGTTTCCTTCTCTGTAACAATGGCCGTGGCTGCCAAAGCCTTCTCTGTCCTGTCAATCTCTGTTATCTTTCACCAGGGTGAATCTTCTGGAGGCAATGAGCTGCAAGCCTAATCATTCCATCCAGACCGACACTACGAGCTGATGCACAACACCGCATCAAGCAGTTTCAGTTGCTTAATTTGTTTTTTTGTGGTGGTGACAAGTCTTTACGTTATTACTAAGAAAAAACACTTTATCTGTATATCACATTATGATAAACATCATCTGCTTCTGCTGCCTCAGCACACAGGATAATCAAGCTACACTGTCTATTGTGCATTAAACACATTTGTGTTGTCTTTGTTCTTTTACAGGTTTTAGCTAACTGGCAGTGAGTTGGCAGTCAGTCAAGTCAGTTTTTAGTTATATGGCCAAAAGTCACAAACCACAAATAATAATGTGCCATAATTTGCTTCATATTCTGTACAGATGATGAGGAAAAAACTGAAAGGAGGAAAAAGGAAGAAACCACAGGAAGAACAACAGAGGAGGATTTCTCTCCTCCAGGATGGAAAGACATGCAACAGGCTATATGTTGGGTGTACCAAATATGCAAAAATAACAATAGTTAAATTAAACTATAGAGAAACAGAATGTCAATAAATATCCTCTGACTCAATGTGTGCAACAGAAAGCAGTTTACTATCTAACAACCATACTTTCTCTGTACAGTGACACAGTGCTGAGACGATGCTTTTGGCCTCAAAGTCAGTAATAAAGTGTAAACAAACGAGTTTAAATCAAAAAACAGGATGTAAAAACAAGGACAGAACCGTTTACATCCAGTCTGTTTCAATAAAGACTGTGTAGCTGATCAGCTCTCACGGTCAGTGACAAGTAAATGCTGCTCACAAGGACTCTGGGTGAAATCTGCATGTATTAAATCTTTACTTCAGTTTGTTTAAAGAGTTAGCAAATACTGACGTGTGTAATTTAGTTTGTTTAGTGATGTTCTGTGTTTTAGGTCTGAGCTAAACTAACGCTGGTACAAAACCTAAACATATAATACATGTTTATTTTGTACATGGACTCAAATAAGATGAAATAATAACAATGTGTAATATACATTTTCATCAGTACCTTGTCATGATGAATGTAACTTTAATGAAGTCCAAAGTGATTTCATTAAGGACCCACGGTTTCGAGGGCCTAACACGAGATTTAATGATTGAAGCCCCTTTCTCTGCAAATCCTGCGGCTTCACAATTAAACCGACTACTGCATGTGGTGCAAAATAAGATGATATAAGAACTGTCAGTGAATGTTTTTAACTAATAGGAACAACGCTATACAAATATCACAAATTTTCTGCAAAAGAAAATGAGTGATATTTGTTGCAGAGCCACAGACAAACAGGCAGGAGCTCACCACATATAAAACACAAGTAAATCTCACCTGCCCCCTACTGGACACACACATCTAACACACTATAACACAAGAAAAAGACCTCCTATGGGAGATCATACACACCAATATAAGGTTCTGTGCTTAATATGCTGATGTGACAGTTTACATGAGACACACACACACACACACACACACACACAAACAAACACACGTCTTGCTAAGTAATGCCTATAGTGTTTAAAGTATTTTGCAACAGGTAATGTGTATAATATCAGAATTTCTGAATGCTCTTCAAGCAACTGTGACGGACATAATGTCAAACAAAACATTCAGTATTTTTGGAGCATTTAAATCACACATGAGAAAAAGGACAGTGAGAGGAAGTTGTCACAGACATTGAATGGTAGACGGCTCTGATAGATGAGAGGAAGAGAGCTGAAAAAGCATCTAGAGAGGATCTTCCTGTTTTCACATTCAATACCAAGTAGCAGCATGCCATCCTACCACAATACAACAGCTGCACTGCAGAGCCTCTCTTTAATCTCTCAGTATGGACGCCTACACTGATTATCCTTTTTACTACAATTACAATTACAGTGACAACTTTACTGATGATGGGTTGTTTTTAAATTTCACAGTGGATTGTCCCAGCTCACACCTGCATGGCTCCAACATCTTCGTGCCAGTACTGTATTACCTCATATTTTTCACAGGTTTTCTGGGCAACCTCTTTGTGATCTCAGTGGTGGGCAACAAAGGTAGGAGAGGTGGGCGTCTGGTGGACACATTTGTTGTCAATCTGGCCCTGGCCGACCTTGTCTTCGTCGTCACACTGCCGCTGTGGGCCATCTCTGCCAGCCGGGGCGGCTACTGGGACTTTGGGTCCACTGGGGACCTGCTGTGTAAACTGAGCAGCTACATTATAGCTGTGAACCGCTTCTCCAACATCTTCTTTCTCACCTGCATGAGTGTCGATCGATACCTGGCTGTGGTGAAGCTGATGGACTCGAGGGCCCTCAGGAGCAGCGGGTGCATCCGTGCCACTTGTGCCGCAGTGTGGTTGAGCTCCCTGGTGCTTGGCATCCCATCTCTGGTGTACCGCAGAGTGGAGTCGTCTATTGATGGACTCTCCTGCGTTGAGCCTAACAACTCACTTTTTTTTCTCGGCCTGAGTCTCTCGATGGTGTTACTCACCTTTGTCTTTCCAGTGTTAGTCATCGTGCTCTGCTACGGCACCATCATTGTGCATCTCAACCACCACTGTGCTGCAAATCCTCGGGCAGAAGCCCGCCGCAGACACTCCCTCAAGATGGTCCTCTCCATCATAGTGGCCTTCGTGGTGTCCTGGCTCCCCTTCAACATCTTCAAAGTCATCATAATCGTCTCGCAGCTCGCAAACGATGACCTGAGTTGTGATGCTCAGTCGTGGCAGAGAAACGGGCTCCTCATCTCGTGCTGCCTTGCGTTCCTCAACAGCTGTGTGAATCCAGCCATCTACTTTTTCCTGGACCATCACTTCAGACGTCGGGCTGAGACCCTGTACAAGACCTGCTTAGGGAAGCCCAAGTTCCTGCAGAGCTACAACTCTTCAGCCTCGTTCACCAATGCTGGCACTTCAGAGAGCTTTGGAACAACCGGTGGGAGAAGTCAGCTGCAGATGTTTGAGTAGGAGGAGAAGACACAACCGTTTCTTTTTCCCTTTGTCATGCTTATCTTGATGAATGAGAATGAGAGACTCATTTTTCTTAAGTAAAACCAAAAATATAAAAATGTGATTTTGTCCTTATACTTCCTTTATTCTAATTTCGACAAATATTGAACATGCTTTTTATTCTGCTTATAGCCACCGTGTCGCACAATAGTGTTGAGTATCCAGTGATATCTTTTGTTTTTGCATGAGAACCCTTTTTTTCATGAAATTAGAGTGTAATTGTATACATTTTTAGAAGTATAAATTTAACATTTTTTATATATTAAAGGCAAGGATTTAATGTTTTTATTGTAAAATGTTTGGCGAATGATTAATGTTTGTATGTGTAGATGTGCATACGTGTGCATTTACAAAAAAAAGCTGAAAAAATGTGTGTTTATAACTTGTTCCACTAAAATAAATGAATAAATAAAATCAATTATGATGAGATATTACTTTTGGGGATCGAATGGGGAAAAGAACTGCCAAAGACACTTGTTTATTAAGGAATGCAAAAATGTAAGATCATGATTTAATTGTGTTATAATATAAACAAGACATCACACCTCCAAAGTTTACATCAAGGTTTCCCATAATTAGTATCCAGAAACCAAAGATGTGTTATTGCGCTCACACAAAATGTGCAGAGACAAGTTTCACTGCATTCGTAGCTTATAAACTCCTGATAAATGCAACTCGGGACCAATGCAATCATGTTTTAGCTAGAAAATCAAACAATAATTGAATTTTTTAAATAATGTTATTGTCACTTTAAGTTTATTTTAAATGTATGTACGCAATTTCAAATAATGCAATGCAGGGACTTGTAACATTTCATTAATTTCCCTAATGTAGTTATGCCCACTTTTTTGTAGTGTGCCCAGTTTTATCCAGTAAATGTATGTTTTAAAGCAATAATTAACACTTTATGCATAAGTGCTCATTATTGATTCAATGAGGTTCAGTGTGTGGTGTAATAATGCATTGAAATAATATCAGCTTTCTCAGTTCAAAGGTTTTTGTTTTTCTTATAAATGTGTTTTTAGAATAAGATGATCGTGATAATCGGTGTGTTGTTTTGAAGATATAAAATATAAACTATGTTGGTTCTTTGTGGTTTCTTTATCTTATCTTGTGAACAACACACTTGCCACCTCTGCTTACTGTAACTCTGATGGACAAAACATGAGATCGGATAAATGACTTAGGTATTATCTCATCTTTTGAGTATACCAGTAACGGTGCGTGGGTTTGACTTATCCTCTACTTACATCGACAAAAAACAAATACGCATATAAAAAAAAACAAATATGCATAGAAAACTTCAAGAGAGTTGTGAAATATGAGGTCATTTATGGTTTCCCACTTTTACATTTGAGTTTCCCAAAAGAAAACGAGAACACCGAAAAGACCATGAGAAACAAATCACGCTTATTCATACGAGGAGACAGTAAACTGGCAACCTGCAACCACTGCACCTCACAGGAAACAGAATCTAATTGAGTGGAAAAAGGTCGAAAGGTAATCAGACATTGTTCAGACCATGAAAGGCGACACACTGATAGCAAGTCTAGATAAGGTTTACCTCATAACAATCATCTCACAAAAGCTCCCCGGCCTCTTACAGCAAGACAAATGTCAAACAACAGACCGCTCAGATCTGAGAGGTCATGTACGACATTTTTACGTTGTTTGTTTTGCCTGAAGGTCTCGTCATGGGTACTTTTAGTCAGTAGAGTCAGAGGCAAATGTAACTTCTGAGAAATCTAAGGTATTCATATGAGTGCTAACAACAAAAGTCGGGTATATGAAAGTTCAAGTGTTCATGTGTGCCCACTTCTTTTTCAGTCGTGTAGTTTGAAATATGAGAAAAGCAGGTCAGATGCCATGCTGTGGGTGCAGGGGGTCAGGAGTTTCCCTTCTCCTGCTTTAAAAATATATATATCTCAGACACATTGGCCAGCTTTTCTCACAGCACTGTTTCAACACTATCACAGAAAACCCTGATGTGTGTTGTATTAGATATAAAACAGTAGCAGTGATTAGTATTTTCTTGCTGATACTGATGCTGTCTTTTCTAATGCATAAATGAACAGAAAGGGCGATCAGCCAGATCAGCCCCGAGAGTCTGGACGAATTACCTGATGTTATCCACTCAAGTTATAGACAACTGAGAAAGTTGGTGAAGGTTAGAAGGTGCGTAAAAACCCTTTAATCCATTGACAATTTAAAAAAAAGAACGATACATGTAAAACACAACAACTCTATTTCAACTCAATGATATCTCCAACAATGCACGTTAAATATTAATAAAATTAATAAAATGCAAGTACATTTTTTCATCTAAGACATAATGCAGTACAGAAGTTAGAATAAACTATATAAAATATTAAATAAAATATAGATTTGTGTTAGACGGTAATTGTGAAATGTAAATAAAAAAGGTGAAAAAACATTAAGGGAAAGTAATAAGTGGTTACATTTATATCTGTTAATGCAAATATCTTTGTTTTTAACCAAACACACACACTCCAGTGAGGTCCCCACAAGTTAATACATGATTGTATTTCAGATCATTTTGCCTTTTATTTATTTAATTGATTCAATGAGCAACTTCTTTTCAATCTTTGAGGTCAGACGTTAACTGCAAATATGTCTTCAGTGTTGATGTGATAGAAATGTTAAAATAGTTTAGTTGTTTTCAAAAGATCAAAGTGTTTTTCAGTTTATTTGATTGAATAAGGAACTTAAATCTATACATGTATGAATTATAGCAATATAGTTGTGATAACTGTCAGTCGTTAGACATAAAGAAACCCTAGTACACACAAAACAAAAGGTGAGACCTCGGCCCTTGTCTGGTTAGACAGTTTCTGTTTCTGGTGTGAAACTACAAAGTGGTAATGTTCTGCACGCTGCTGTAGCGCTCTCTTTGGTGGTTACTCATCACAAAACTCTTCTTTTCAAAACTAAACCAGTCATGCTCCTCGATACGTGAACTTGCCTTCAACTCGTCACATGATTATTCAAACTGTCCATTCAAACTGACCCTGCCACCTGCATCAGAACAAGTTTTATTTCACATATAAACATTATCCCCAAAGCAATTTCAGTCAAAAGCAACTGGACTTGGTTATTTGTCTAGGAAGACGTTTCACCTCTCATCCAAGAGGCTTCACCACTTCATGTCCACATCTGACCAGGCTGGGACTGGACCACGACCAGGCTGGGACTAGTCCCACTATCTGGTGTTGAGATCCAGGTATTTAACCTTTCACAAGGCCGATGATGTCCAGCTGCTTTTGACTGAAATTGCTTTGGTGATAACAATGACCTGGACAAATGAGAACATTCACAGGATATAAACACAAGATGTGTTGTTCCCCCTTTAACGCATTTTCTCAGAATATGCTGTAACATTTATTTTGCCTTTGTTCATTTTAATTCAATCAGGAAATGGCTTTAAACTAAGAGATGTCCAACCTGTGGTGTGTGGTGCACAACAAGGACTATAAGGTTACAACGCTACTGTGAAGTTATTTTACAAATCCTAATATTTTCCTAATAGTTACACTACAACAGTGGTTCTTGAACTTTGTACGTGACGTAACACCTCAATAAATATCAGGCTCTCTCAAGAACCACCACTAAGACCAGTGTTAAATAGATGTGTTGTTCCCCCTTTAACACATTTGCTCAGAATATGCTGTAACATTTATTTTGCCAGGGGGCAAATCATTTACTGTAAAAATGTTACAATAATCATTAAATAGCAATAAAGGTTTACTGTATATAAACCTACACCTTCATCTGGAGCTGCAGCTGTGTTGATGTTTTTTCTTTATGTGTTTGTGTCTTTGCTTTTATTATAGTACAGCTGAGGATTGACGGGAAACGGGAGAGAGAGAGCTTTAAATGCCGGAGTTGAGCCCTGACTGTTGCGGTGAGAGCTTTCAGCCTCTGTATTTACCGCTGCCCCATGGCGCCCCAGATGTGTTGATGTTACAGTGGGTACGGAAAGTATTCAGACCCCCTTAAATTATTTACTCTTTGTTAAATTGCAGCCATGTGCTAAAATCATTTAAGTTCATTTTTTTTCCTCATTAATGTACACACAGCACCCCATATTGACAGAAAAACACAGAATTGTAGACATTTTTACAGATTTATTAAAAAAGAAAAACTGAAATATCACATGGACATAAGTATTCAGACCCTTTGCTCAGTATTGAGTGGAAGCACCCTTTTGAGCTAATACAGCCGTGAGTCTTCTTGGGAATGATGCAACTAGTTTTTCACACCTGGATTTGGGGATCCTCTGCCATTCCTCCTTGCAGATCCTCTCCAGTTCTGTCAGGTTGGATGGTGAACGTTGGTGGACAGCCATTTTGAGGTCTCTCCAGAGATGCTCAATTGGGTTCAAGTCAGGGCTCTGGCTGGGCCATTCAAGAACAGTCACAGAGTTGTTCCGAAGCCACTCCTTCGTCATTTTAGCTGTGTGCTTAGGGTCATTGTCTTGTTGGAAGGTGAACCGTCGGCCCAGTCTGAGGTCCATAGCACTCTGGAAAAGGTTTTCGTCCAGGATATCTCTGTACTTGGCCTGCATTCATCTTTCCTTCAATTGCAACCAGTCGTCCTGTCCCTGCAGCTGCAAAACACCCCCACAGCATGATGCTCCCACCACCACACTTGACTGTAGGGATGGTGTTGGGCAGGTGATGAGCGGTGCCTGGTTTTCTCCACACATACCGCTTAGAATTAAGGCCAAAAAGTTCTATCTTTGTCTCATCAGACCAGAGAATCTTATTTATCATAGTCTGGGAGTCCTTCATGTGTTTTTTGGCAAATTCTATGCGGGCTTTCATGTGTCTTACTCTGAGGAGAGGCTTCCGTCGGGCCACTCTGCCATAAAGCCCTGACTGGTGGAGGGCTGCAGTGATGGTTGACTTTCTTGAACTTTCTCCCATCTCCTCACTGCATCTCTGGAGTTCAGCCACTGTGATCTTTGGGTTCTTCTTTACCTCTCTCACCAAGGCTCTTCTCCCCCGATTGCTCAGTTTGGTTGGACGGCCAGCTCTTGGAAGAGTTCTTGTCATCCCATACGTCTTCCATTTAAGGATTATGGAGGCCACTGTGCTCTTGGGAACTTTAAGTGCAGCAGAAATTTTTTTGTATCCATGGCCAGATCTGTGCCTTGCCACAATTCTGTCTCTGAGCTCTTCAGGCAGTTCCTTCGACCTCATGATTCTCATCTGCTCTGACATGCACTGTGAGCTGTAAGGTCTTATATAGACAGGTGTGTGGCTTCCTTAATCAAGTCCAATCATTAGAATTAAACACAGCTGGACTCCAATGAAGGTGTAGAACCATCTCATGGATGATCAGAAGAAATGGACAGTACCTGAGGTAAATATACAAGTGTCACAGCAAAGGGTCTGAATACTTATGTCCATGTGATATTTCAGTTTTTCTTTTTTAATAAATCTGTAAAAATGTCTACAATTCTGTGTTTTTCTGTCAATATGGGGTGCTGTGTGTACATTAAAAGGAAAAAAAATGAACTTAAATGATTTTAGCACATGGCTGCAATTTAACAAAGAGTAAAAAATTTAAGGGGGTCTGAATACTTTCCGTACCCACTGTATATCACTGAGAATTTTTGATTTTTTACATTTTACATTTTACATTTTTTCTATGTATCCCCTGCAGAAAAAACACCTCACACCAATAAAAACAAGGATGGCTTGAGATAGATATTTTTGTGTGCCTTAATGACTATTTTGTGCTATAATGTTGCATTGTTGATTTTATTATTATCCTGTTATTTCCACTCATTTTGTTGTTCAGAGTTTAATTGTAAGATGGCATTTCAGCTACGTAATAATATGTTTTAACCTGTTGGAATTAAGAAAAAAACAGATAAAACTCACCCAAAGTTTATAAACTGTATAAAGAGGCACACACAAAATATAAGCCCATTAGTGATTCTTAACGCTGCCCAGCTGTAAGTGCAGCTGCAGTGAATTTAGAGATAAAGTAGCGCGGCACAATGGAGGTGCATATTAACTTTTCACTGTTTAACCACCAACATGCAGAATGTGGATGCCAACGCTGCAGCTCTCAGGTCAGGTGACTGTGGTTTCCTTGTGGCATAAAAGTTAGCTAAAGTCTACACGAGAACTTGATCCGTACAGAGTCATCTCACTGAGAAATACATATATATATATATGTATATATATATATATATATATATATATATATATATATATATATATATATACATATATATATATATGTATATGTTTATATTCTGCCTGACCTGAGTGAACGGACATCAGACGACATTTGAATGGAGGACTTTCCCCCCAAAGGTTTCAGTGTCTCTCTGTGACAGTGTGCAGGCAAACGAGGGTCATGACTTTGGTTTGTACTAAAACTTCCTTATTTGGTCACAAATGTCATTTATTTATAAGTGAACCATATTTTCACTAATATGCATTGCTTTTCCACAAGATCAGCTCTTACTGCAATTAAAACTATTAAAATGTATCAAATAACCACGGTCTCTGATGTTTTCACAGCAACGATCTGTCTGTAAAAGTATAAAAACCACTGAGACATATGTGGTTTGGTGTTGACAAGAGTAAAGGAAGTTCTGATTACTTAAAAAACAGACTTTGTTTATCTTTAGATGACGACCAGAATGATTTTTAAAACATTTGAACTGTTTCACGTGTTACACAACATTGCAAAGTTTACTGATCACTAAATAAGGGCCGTCAATGTGTTTTATTTTGGGGGAGAAAACTTGCTTAAAACAATAAGTTAAAACATATTTAATCAAAATTTCATCAGTGAGCTTTAATAATGGGTTTGATATGAATGACACAAGTAGAATTCAAAATCTACAACAACAAAAAACGATGTGTCGATTAATCAGAAGAAGTACTTGTGTGGAAAATAACAATCATCACTGTCATTCTTTTCGATGGTGAAAGACACATTTAGCAGAAATGTTGGTTACCATAACAAAGTACCTGAGTGAACGGCTTTAGGATGTTCATTTGTCGCAGCAGATGTGAGTAATTTAATTAATAAATGATAAAAGTAATTCAGCTTTAAATGCTTTAATCTGTTCAGGTCTGTTTTAGAGCTTGTGCTGTAAAAAAAAACATGTTGTCATCAGGTGTGTACAGCCAAAATTAAACAACACAGCTAATTAGGCTACTTTGCACTTTTCTAATTAGTTTCTGATTTTCTGGTTACAAAAGAACATCAGCTTATCTTTGTTTGAACTCTGAGAAGTTTTGCTTTGGTGGTAAAATTATACAGTTTGTCATTTTACTGGACGAGTAGCCTAAATTAGATTTTATACTTGTGATTTGAAAAAAACAAGTTATAGTCTAGAGTCTAGATTATATTTTATAATAATGATTAAATTAGATTATGTATTTTTTTGTCTTTCCCTTTTTTTCCTCATCTTCCAATTTTCTGAGGCCGCTCTGTCGCCCCCTGGCGGTCCTCAGGGGGCACAGCCCCCACTTTGAAAACCACTGACCCTGCCACCTGCATCAGAACAAGTTTTATTTCACATATAAACATTATCCCCAAAGCAATTTCAGTCAAAAGCAACTGGACTTGGTTATTTGTCTAGGAAGACGTTTCACCTCTCATCCAAGAGGCTTCATCAGTTCATGTACGGATCTGACCAGGCTGGGACTAGACCAGGACCAGGCTGGGACTAGTCCCACTATCTGGTGTTGAGATCCAGGTATTTAACCTTTCACAAGGCCGATGATGTCCAGCTGCTTTTGACTGAAATTGCTTTGGGGATAACGATGACCTGGACAAATGAGAACATTCACAGGATATAAACACAAGATGTGTTGTTCCCCCTTTAACGCATTTTCTCAGAATATGCTGTAACATTTATTTTGCCTTTGTTCATTTTAATTCAATCAGGAAATGGCTTTAAACTATGAGATGTCCAACCTGTGGTGTGTGGTGCACAACAAGGACTATAAGGTTACAACGCTACTGTGAAGTTATTTTACAAATCCTAATATTTTCCTAATAATTACACTACAACAGTGGTTCTTGAACTTTGTACGTGACGTAACACCTCAATAAATATCAGGCTCTCTCAAGAACCACCACTAAGACCAGTGTTAAATAGATGTGTTGAGCTACGGACAGGAAGGTTTATCATAATCAGAAGGTTATTTGTTGTTGACTGTCTTCAGCCACGCTGTATGAAGGGCAGCATCAGAACTGACATGTCAGTGTTTTAAACCAATCATTTTACCTCTGCTCACCATCTTCCACCACAGTTTAGCTCGTAACTCTGCTCTAGTTACATGACTGAACTATTTGATCAAACAAACCAAGAGGTGTCATTGATTTCCTCCCTTTCAGTTACCTTTTATTCTTAAAATGTGGCTGACACACTGTAGTAACCTTTCACAGCTAGGGCTGCAAAGGGACGGCACATTTTTGGTGAATTGCTAGAAACTTTCAAGAAACTAAAATATGACAGGAAATGCTAAACTTAGTTAAATCACATTCCAAGGATCCTAAAGTATTTTCTAAATATTATATTAATTTAGTAATCAAAGTTTCCTTTTTTAGTAGTTTCCTTCAGGAACCACCAGAGAGAGCCTGAGTGCCACAGTTCATGTTTAAAGGGCCGCTCAACGCGCTGCTTCCCTCTAGTGGCTTAATTAAAACAATATAGCCTCATGGTAGTTTTAGGCTTTTTATATCCTGATAAAAAGGAGACTTTGGCAATGAAAAGAGAAATAATGAAGTGGTTTTGACGTCAAACCCGCGTAATAACCATGACACCGTGTTTACTGCCGGTAAACCGCCCACACAGCGGCGGAGTAACGGATGACCCATGCGGCATTCACAGTCACATTTTTGGCTCGTGATTTCCAGGACGCAGTGGTGAATATAACTTGAAGCAATAATTAGGGGCCACTAAATGACAATAATAGCAACTTGACCGATCGAAAGATTGTCTTACATAGTGGCTATTGTTTTATTTTAGCAATCGACGGAAGTATCGATATAATTCCCAACAAAGTGGAGGAATATTACATGAGACTTAAATATAATACCTTTATGAATTAATTAAATGTCCATATTGACCTGTACTGGCTACTTTAACCTTGGTTTATTGATTTTAAACACTAAATCTATAGCTTAGATTACGCGGTTACCATGGTAAATACTTGATGTTGTTAGTCCGATCATTTTTTTCCGACAACACGCGAAGGCAGCACAGCATTGCTTTACTTTGCTGCGCTGAGAGGCATCTTCTCCAACGAAAGTTACATTTGGGGGTAAAACTGTTGTTTTTATGTTTGTGCTGTGATGTGTCTCCTCGTTTAGACCACAGAGACGTAACCTGAGGACTTGGTGTTGGTTTCTGCGGGTGTTTTGTGAGTGTAGACAGAAATAAAACCTCCAGCTCAAATCTGGGAGAGCCGATGGAGCTCCGTTTGTATGGACACAGATAAGCCACGATGCTAACCGGCTAACCAAGGTACGTTTTATTACACTAACTTTGTAACTTCATGCATATTCGGTATTTGTTAACGCTGTTGAACTCACTGTTCAATTGAAACTAAGTCATTTTGGAGCGGGAGGTCAAATGTTTGTGTGTTAACTGTGAGAAACTCTTCTAAGCAAAGAGGCCCGGCAGCTTCATGAAGCTCAGTTATTAGCTGCTGCAGGGATGAATAACAGGCTGCGAGGCTCTTTACTCATGTAAAATAAGTTAAACCACACAGTAGAAGTACTCTGTTACATGTAAAAGTCCTGCATCAAAATGTTACTTATGTAAAATAAGTTAAACCACACAGTAGAAGTATTATGTTACAAGTTAAAGTCCTGCATCAAAATGTAACTTATGTAAAAGTAGTTAAACCACACAGTAGAAGTACTATGTTACAAGTAAAAGTCCTGCATCAAAATTAAACTTATGTAAAAGTAGTTAAACCACACAGTAGAAGTACTATGTTACAAGTAAAAGTCCTGCATCAAAATTAAACTTATGTAAAAGTAGTTAAACCACACAGTAGAAGTACTATGTTACAAGTAAAAGTCCTGCATCAAAATGTTACTTGAGTAAAAGTGCAAAAGTATTAGCAACAAAAATACTTTACAAAGAGTATTCATTATGCAGAATGGCTTATTTAAGATTATTATATTATTAGATTTGAATTATTGAGAGATTAGTGTAAATGATCTGGAACTGATAAAGGTGGGGCTAATTTATCTAAAGTATCGCTTAATCTATAATAATATATGGTTTTTAAGATAACTAGTAACTGAAGTTGCCAAATAAATGTAGTGAAGTAGAAGTTTAAAGTAGATTAAAATGTAATTATTCAAGTAAAGTACCTCAAAATTGAGGTACAGTACTTGAGTAAATGTACTTAGTTACTTTCCACAGCTTCAGTGTTCAGACGAAACGCTGCGTGTGTATATTTACTGTAACATCCAGAGGTGATTCAAGAGTCTGTTGGGGCCCTGGGCAAATCCTCACAGGGGGGCCCTCGAACCAGCGTTCATCACCATTAAGTTATGAATGATCTGACGCCAATAATAACAATTGTGAAATGTAAACTTTATTTTATTTCAACAGTGCACATTTTAGTTATTTTCCTATGAATGTAAACATTAAAAACACACTGTAATTCATACATATTAATATGAAGAACAATAAAAACTTCGGTGGAGTCAGGTGGGTCTCCCTTAAGGCTCATTTATGCTCCCATTTCGTGCGTAAACACACGCGTACGTTATCAGCGATCTAATCATCTCTGTTCTCATGCGTCCTTTACGTTGGAGTGGACGTCGAGCAAAATGTCCTATAGAGGGCGTCGCTCAGATTCAAAAGTTACTCCAATAAAGTTTTTTTAAAAAAGTTTTTCGATAACAACAAACATGACGAAGACGGAGGAGATAACTATCCTGCGTCTGTTGAGAAGGCGGCAAAATGGCGGGCATCGTTGTGGACGGCGGTGGTCTGTGAAACACTAAACACTTCCCAGAGTGTGGGCCGAAAATTCCAGACATTGGTTTGACAGATGAGAGAAATTGACAACGAATGTAGCTAACAGCATTTCAGGCGTCACGGCGCTCTTTGTGTACAGTACCTGACAGTGCCCTCACGATTTCCGGTGGTGCTGCAACGTTTGGTCCGTATCAGTACGGATCCGTAAGCTCCCAGGATACGGACATAAACGCGGATGAAATGTACGTAGAGTACAGACAGAAGGCTCCGTCCGTATCCGTAGGCAGGTCTCCTACTGTCATTTACAAACTTTGCACATTGTTACTGCTGTAGTTTAAAGATTGTCGACCCTCGGGGGCCCCCTACTGCCTCCTGGTAACATCCATTATACACTTCCCCAGTAACTCAGGTAAAGTGCTGAAACAGAAATGTATTTCCATCTTTTATTCTTTCATGTAATAAGCCTGAGTTTCAAGGACAGTCCCTGATGTTTGTATAGATGTGTCAGATCTGTGTTTAGAGGTGCACATTATCTAAACTGTATAAATACATATTCAACTGCACTAACCAGCAGAGAAGTGATAAATTAGCAACGTCCTCTTTCAACAGAGACACAAACATATCTGAGAGGAACAGTGGAAATTGAAGTTACCGAGTTATTTGATCCTGTCTTGCATATATTCACACTCAGTATTTTTTATATTAAGTTGATACATGATTTACAAATAAGTTGAAACCCTGAAGATATTGTTTTGTTTAATCCCTATAAAGGTTTTCTTCAGAGCAGTGGTTAGTTTGTGATTTCTGTGCGTTGAAACATTTCACATTCCTGAGCTTTGACCAGGGGGGCGAGAGGACAGAAGTGGCTTAACCCCTGAAGCCTCAGTGACCTGCCGGTGGCACAGCCATGACAAACTCAAGCTGTGCAGAACAAAGTTGTTCAAACACATACAACTTTGTTTTCCATTCTAGCTGAGAGCCTCAACCGTCTCCAAAATATGCCAAATTATACTTTGGAGAAATTAAACGGACAAAACCTTTAGAATATGTCATTTTGATGTAATGTTACAGCCATAAAAACATATTGAGTCCTGGATTTTAATATTTCACTCAGCGTAAACACCGTTTTGCTTCAACAAAGAGCTCAAACAAGCAGATATGTACATTTTGTAGCACTAACAGAGAGTGTGGAATAATCAGATTTATCTAATTTAAAAGCTACTTAGCTTGAAGAGCGTTTAAAGTATAAATGTGTGTCTCTGTGTAATGGTGTTGATGTGTTTAAGCTTGTTCACTCTCAGCCACAGTTGGGCTTGGCCACAGTTTAGAATAGACCTTGATTTGCATGGTGGTGAACAAACTTCTAATTCAGTAATCCACATCAGACACACCACTTCTGCATGCTTGCTCATTTGAGATACACATGGTATTTTTTCCCGCATCTTTATTATAGTCAATTAGAGCCTATAGGCAACATAAAACCTAAAGAGAGAGGGCGGAGTGGGGTTCTGAGCTCCAAGAGTTGCTTTGTTTGCCCTTTTAAAGCTTTAGGAGTGGTGGTGCATTAGGGTAACTTTATAGCACTTACTCATGACACCACCTTGATTTAAGCATCATTACAGCGGGATTATGTATTAGCACCTGGTGGAAAAGCCAAAATATTGAGGAGAAAATGTGTGATCTCCTGGCAGCTGATGGCTCTACACACTGGCAGCGATAGTCTAGCCGTACACTTATAAAAGGACTCAGGAATATTTAAAGAATTTGCTTTGCCAGCTGCTGTGTTGCCTACACAAAGCTCTCTCTGCCTCTTGGGGGACCTCTGGTTTATCTAAACTACCCGTGACATCCACCAACTGGCTACTTTAACACAGGGCGAGTGTCTGCGGTGTACAGTAGTGTGGTGGGAAGTTTTCTAACTAGTCTTCACATCAAGCCGGATCCACTTAACGACACAGTTGTTGTAATTAGATTATCGAAAGAGGAAAACTGTGATACTGATTACCTAAGGGTCACAATGTTGGTATAACCTCTAAACTGTAGTTTCCCATGAACAGAACAGATTATTATTCATTTGCATGACTTCACTTCCTTTATATCTGATTTTAGATTATCAAACTGCTTGGTATGCTGCCTGTTGACACAAGACCCTGCTGCTGCTAATGTTGGTATCCCTCCCTTCAGCCTTTCCTTACACCTACACTCAGTTGGCAGTTTATTGGGTACATCTAGCAAAAAACAATGCCATCTAATTCAACAGCCCTGCAACAAATTCTACCTTCATGTAGGTTAAAATATTTCGTTTTTGTTTACATTGTTTTAGAAATGTGTTCAACTTTTCAGCTATTTTGGAGGTTGTAGTTTGTTGAACTGTGTTGCGTTATACTTGGAGGTATTTCTGCTATTTAGCCTACTGCTATTGATATACAAGGGGTGGACAAAATATTAGAAACAGTATAACACAACAGAATTCAGCCGCACCACAAATTACATCCTTCAAAATGACCATACATTTGAAGACTGTAATATAAGACTGCATATGTTTTAGCTATGTGTATCTAATAAACTGGCAACAGAGTGTATTTTGTCCTGTGATGTATTCTGTCCATCGTTTTAGTGAAGGTGATAGTGGAGTAGGAAATTAAATGCTGCCCATTAAAAGGGTTTGTGGTCCTGATAATGCAGAATAATGCTTTCTTGTTAACCTCAAGGTTGATTAATAACCATAGGGTTAACTTACTTAAATGTGTTGTTGAGTAGCATCATCCCTGAGTGAGGAAAAAAACCTATTACTCTTGGTTATAGATTCATATTATTATAAAGGTTAAAGCCCAACAGATACAGGGCATTTTACAGGACACTGAAGAAGAATAATTTATCTACTCTCTGGTGGACAAACTATAAAATGGTGACACTGTTTCAAAATATATTTCCTTTGGCATACTTTGCTTCAATTTCTTGTTATTTATCAGCTGTAATATATGCCAATACCAATCAATTTAGTGAGTCTCTCTAATTTAATGTTTGAATTTTGATGAAGGTGGCATACCATGGCTGGTATTTTGGTTATAGGCTGCGTTTTCAACTTGCCACTGATAAGCTAATATCAACGGATAATATTGGCCAGCTAAACAAATACTACAGTGTCATTGCCAAACGTGAAGGCATCTGTGAAATACACCCGGTTGTGTGTCTGCACTGTGAAACCTAAATGTAGAAGAAATATCTGCTGCTTTGTCACTGTGACTGCTGCTCTCTCGGTGCCATGTCATTTGAGATCTGATTCTTGAGTGTCTGGGAATTGCAGGACCTTTTCTCAGCGTGTCTGAGCACCAACATTCCTGGAAAGCCAAAATGAATATTGAGATTCAGAATGAATGTGGACCACGCAGTTAGAGAGCAGGTGCTGCCTCTGGGTCTGTAAATCCTTCAGACTATCCTCCACCATGTGTTTCCCTCTTTTTAGTGAATGCAAAAATGGCAGCCTCCGCATTGGCAGCCTGGGAGTAAGAAGAGCAACGGTGAAGTTTAGACGGCTGTTTGAGAATCTAAGCTGCTGTAGTAAATGTGTAAGTACATAACTAGGTGTCAATTTTTACTGTCACTTTGAACATCCAGGAGATAGCAGTAGAAATACATTTACCAGATATTTGATCTTTGTGAGCCTCTTTCACACATGCACTGCAAACCTAGGAGTATCTGGATGTGACTCAGCGGGCAGTACATGAGAGCGCAAATGGTCGATTGAGTCGAACCAGGCATCAAACAGAGTTCACAATCCTAGCTGCCTAGAACAAAGACTGTTTAATCTCCAATTTAATCCGTATGTGAATACCGCGGCACATTGCTCGGTGTGTTTGCGGTGGGTGAGTGGGCGTGTTGATGCAGTTTCTATGACGCTGCAGTTGACACCGGAAGGAAACAAACTTCTGACGGCAACTCTTTGACTACTGTTGGTTACTAACATCATGTGGACAAAGTGCATAAATGTTCTTTATTGGCTAGATTTATCTGTCGAATACTAATTCATCGTCTGGTCCGTAAACTCTTAGAACGGTGTAAAAACAAAAATTATGTTTCCAAATTGTTTGCTTGGTCCAAAAAGATAGTTGTCAACCCAACAATATTGAGTTTTCTTTCATACAGCATAAAGAAAAGCATAAAACCATCTCCTTGAAAATGAATTGCATGATTAATTGACAATTGTTTCCAATTATTTTTCTGACAATCAACTCATCAGTTAATGGCCCAGTTGTTCCAGCCCTAAAACTGACATACTTGCATAGGTGCTGTTGCTCATATGTTTGTTTCTCCCGGGCCCTCACTCTTTGTCAAACTGTCTACCTTTTTAAGTTATAGTGCTCTTGCAATGGGACACACGTTTCAGTCAGGTTGCCACCGCCCATCTACTTAGACGCTGATAAGAGGGTAAAGTGAGGTGTAATTTCTCAGTGTCTTTGTCAATGCTGTTGACACAGTTTCAACCTCAGATGGGAGCGCTGAGTTATATGACACTGACTCAAGTGTTCAGCCCTCTGTTTGTGGCCACTCCTCTTCAGCAGGCAGCCTTTCTTAGTGGGCGAGTCTCTCATTCCTGTCCAGACTCCACACAGCTCAGGTTTTGTGCATTTCTGTTCAGGTCGGGAATTCGGAGGGAACGTTTTCACACTTTTTGGATTTTGACAGTTTTTCACAACGTAAGTAGATTTTTCATATGTAAATGTACTTGATGCCTCTCGTGTTCCCTGAGTGAATTAATTTGGAATAATGTGGCATAACTGTAAATGTAATGGTGTTGTTGAATTAATATTTTAATATTGAGAGACATTCATGCCTTTACACAAACAATGTCAGTCTGGTGTGACTGTTGTTTTCTCGGTGGCACGTCCACTGACACTTGACTTGAAGTAATTGGGGGTGTGGACACCTTCAGCTAGTTTTTGCAGATCAGTGCGATGTCTTGGCACCTTCAGTGTGGGGCAAGGCAAGATAATTTAAAGGGCACATTTTTAGCACCAAGGCAATTAAAACACTTTACATAAAACATTAAACGGATATTTAAAAACAGTCATTACAGAGAATAGAAAATAAAAACAGGCTAAAAAAAAGAATGTGACAACTCCTTACCTGTTTTTGTAGGTGTGTGTTTGATTTATCTAAACCTATTCCCAAAGAAGTGCCAAGTTTATACCGTGTATGTACTAATTTGTTCAAAAGTGGAACACACAACAGAACAAAAACCTCTGATCAGAAAAATGTTGCCGATTGTTCTGTATATCATAGGTTTGTACTGTATATTTTGATGGGAAAATCCTGCACAACTACATTAAACCACTTTGGTATTTTATACGGTTCCCTCCTTGTGCGGTGGAGGGATGACAGTCCGCTGTTTTTTTAGGGGATTTCAGCAATTAGTAAAACCTTGAACTGGTGAGTGTGAATCTGAAAGCTCAAAACCCTCCAAGACGTATGACAGGACATCCAACTTTTAGAGGCATACAGCATGTATTTGTGTGTTTTACCTACTTGATATCTGAAATACTGTATTAGATCATCATATTTTGGGGTATTAGTTCTGAAGCGATTAGGTGATTGATCAGTTAGTTGATCAACATGACTGCAATGTACAGAACTCTTTTGAAGTCATTCATCAAGGACAATGTGATTATAGTGTCTTCTATAGGAAATTAGTTATTGTTAATAATGAAAATTATCAGCATTTTCCTACAGTTGGTTTATTTCTGCATCTTTTTGATATTTGCTGCTATCAGATTGATCAGGGATGTGATCCTTAAACACTAACTGCTGCTTGTAGTTAAAAACAAGTAGGATTGTGTTCACCCACAGAACAGTGTGCAAATCAAATGGGACTTCAACTAACTAATTATTTTCATTAGCGAATAATCTGCCAGCTATTCTCACGATTAATTATGTGGTCTATAAAATGTTTCTCCAAGTCCAAGGTTATGTCTTTAAATGTTGTGTTTTTCAGTCTAAAACCCAAAGATATTCAGTTTAATATGATCTGAAACAGAAAAGTGGAAAATCTCCATATTTGAGAGGATGAAAGCATCATTTATTTTGCCATTTTAGCACAGCCATTTTTCTGTTTATGAACTAATCATTGCAGCTCTAAAATCAATACATGCCAAATTTAACATGACATTTTTTTTAGTAATTAACATTCTTAGTAAGTAACATTTCTACAAAACCCAGTATATGTTAACCTTTATGTTTCAAACTGAACCAGCACTGAATTCAGCAGTGTGTGTTATTTTGTTGTTAGTGTCCAGTACATAAGCTGTACCACTAATTCAGTAAACACAGCAGCCACTTGTCTGTGATTTGAAGGAGTGAAGACTCCGGTCACAGACGTGTGACCGTGTGGAGGATGTGTCATGTTCATGTCATGTTCAGCATGATAATGGGATATGGGTCCGAGTGTCACCACCAACATATGATAGAAACACCTCTTATATGTTGCTCATGACCTGGCTGAGGCGAACCTCCCCTGTGTCACATTCCTGTATTCTAGTTAATAATTTAACCAACAAGTTTCACAGTTTTTATTTGACACCAGACGAATATATGGCTCATGCATCCTGAGCCTCTTATCTGAAGGAATGAGATAATGGTGATCATATGACACCAGAGACTAACAAACGGAGTCACAGGAAACACCCTAGACTCTGCAACATGTATGTGTACTCACGCTGTGGGAGACATGACTGCACCTGACTGCAGGGTCAGGAAGGCAAGTCACTCCTGAATCACTCAATCAACAGGTCACTACGCTAAGTATTGTGCAGTCTTTGGAAAGCTTGTGTTAATGCTGTTTGGCTTTGGGTTGTGACTACTCATGAATTGCTTGTCTTTGTAGCCTTTTAATCCTATTTCATATTTAGTTGGGGTTTTTTTTCCAGAGACTGTAGGCTTGAAAACTGTGCTGCTTTCTGGGCTTTTTTGTCACAGTTTGAATCTGTTGTGCCTTGGGCTTTTGTAGGATATGGTCATTTATAATAATACCTTCATGAAATTATAGGAAAGCAGTGTAAAATGTTAAATATTGTTTTCAAATTTTAGTTTTTCTTGATTGAATTTGCCTTTTCTGTATGGCATTTATTACATTTCACCAAAAACTGCCGGTCAGAAGTGACCATTTATTAAGAGCTTGCCACCAATGATCCCTAACTTTTGCGAAATTCAGGTTGATGTCGACCTCAAAAAGCTTGAAAATTGTAATGGATGCTAAAGCTGAAATAATATTTTACAGGAAATGATGAGCGTCGACGTTATCCACTGAAGAACAGCAACAGGAAGTCGATCCACTGACATGGAGGGAAACGGAGAGATCAGTGACACTGACAGTGGCATCATCCTTCATTCAGGTAAAACAGTTTGTGTAGCACTTTTGAAACATTGAGTAGCACAGCTGTCTAAGTCACAACCTTTTTTTTAATGTTGCAATTACATTTTATCATTATTTAAAATGCTGTCTATTCATTTGGTCTCAGGATATTACAGCTTGCAGAAGTATACATGTGCAACAATATAAATGTGATCATTTATGGTCAATGCAGTTTACTGCAGCAGGGTTTGGTGTTTGGCTGCAGTGATGTTGAATGTTAGAAATCACATCAGCAACATGGGCCAACATCATGGCACCTGAAGTCAGTAAAAACAAACAGCAGATTGTCCTTGAATGGTTACTTGCCCAAATATGTCTGAGAGACATTGGGCCGTTTTTCTAAATTGCATTAATTAGTGTGAAAAAAGTGGATTTAAGTGGGGATTGCTCTGTTTCAGAAGTTCGAACAACAATCAAAATGTTCTTTGAATATTTAGACTTTAAATAAATACTGAAAATGTGCACCCTTTATTAAAATTACACATTGATTTAAAAAGCAAAGCACCAAGCTCTGTTAAGCAGTAGACGCAAATCAATGACGAAACTACAGATAAGTTCACACCTTAGTCCAGCGCATGGTAATCTTATCGCAGCACCTGCTCTTAAATGACCTCAAACAGAAGATAAAAATGTTTTATTTCCAACTAACTTTTGTTTTGTTGATGTCTTTCTGCCAAAGAAGAATGGCTCATTCTTCTTTCTTGTCAAAACCTGGCGCCTACATTACCCACAATGCAACGTGACCAACAGTGACAGTCCTGTCAGAGATTTGGGTTTGTTAGTTCTAGTGGCAGCTAATGTAGCATCGAGCTTTTTTAGCTTTTGTTTAACATGTTTTGTAAATATCAGTCGAAAAAATGAGTCTATTACTTAATTCGCCGACTGATAGAAATCAATCATTTTGCTTATCAATTAACCATTTGTGGGGTTTTTTGTTTTTTTTTTTACTTAAAAAATCCAAAAAACTTCTCCGGCTCAAGCCTCACAGTAGTAAATATTTGCTGGAAACTGGATGTTGTTTCATTTTGGACTGTTGATCAGACAAAACAACCGGGTCGTATTTGTCATCTTGGGTTTTTGAAAAGTGTTGATCGGCATTTTTCACTCTTTTCTGGCATTTTGACTAAATGATTAATCGATATAACCGGTTCAACATGAGTGAATATGTTGCTCATTCTCTTCTGTAAGTCAATCTGTATTTGGGGGTCACAGTCAACTTCATTAAAATGAGTCTCACAATTTGGTTGTCTACATTATTCCCTCAGTCCCATACGGTAACAACAGAATTAGCATTCTTGTTTTTTCTGACATTCCTTGTGCCCTAATTGAGCCACGTGAAGTCTACCCTATACAATGAAAAGGTGTCAGTCTGCAGAGAATAGGGGATTGTCACTCTAGAACCAGGAATTCTTTGGCCTATTGTAGTGCTGTCACACTTGTTTCCTGACGAAGCCCTGATGTTTGTCAGTACCTGCAGGGATTCTGTTAATAATCTCCGAAGGTATGTGGCGCTTAATGCATTTTGCCTGAAGCCACTCCCACAGCCCTGAGACTAATCTTAATGTAATTAGTCACCAAGGGTACGGACAGCACCAGTAGAACACTTGAACATTGTTTATAGTTACGACTATGCCAGTCTTTCTGCATGCCACTAAAGAAAACAAAGATAAAAACAAAAGATACGTTCTGTTGAATGTAGCCATTGTGTTGTCCGGAGTGGCCTCGAGAGTAAATCTGGAGCAGTATACAAATGGAAAGGGCACCATAACATGAGCATGCCAGAATACAGAAAACAAACAAAAGAAATATGAATTTAAGTAAAATTGAACAGGCAGAGTCAAGATCACCATCAATATGAAGGACGTGAAGTATTAGGGAATTGCATTTTTATCTTTATTTTTTTTAATGATCAAACATGACATGGGACTACGTCTGATGAAAGATTAAATTATTTTTAAATAGACTTTTACTGTTCCTTTTCTCTTGCACATTTGGGTTGCTTTGTTTTCACTGTGGCTAAAAATACTAATTTGTTCACTTACTTCATGTACTTAATGGTAAAACAGCTTTCTGTGTGATACAGTGCAAATCGACTGCACCAAAAACAAGCACAGAGTTGAATCAATATCTCTGTGACACTGTCAATAAAAACTGCACATGATAAGCTTATAAAAGTGAGAATTTACTGCATGGCTTCTGAATTGGATTGCATTTGATTCAGCTACTGTAGGTGTGACCATTGAACTAGTATCTGTGTATGCTTGTGAGTGCAAATGTTTTTTTGTTTTTTTTTGAAGTTATTTGATTTTATGTACAACTGTCAAAACTTCAAGCTGGGCCACAGGAACTCCATCTTACTTTGATTTCCACTTACTTATTGTCTCATGTGTTAAGTACTGAATAAAAATGTGTCAGTAACAAATCATTTCAGACGAATCCATATGCTTTGTTCCTGTTACAGGCTCTGACAGCCCAATGACACACACGAAGGATGTAACCACGCACACACGGGCCATGAAGCTCAAACATCAGGCTCTCCAAGACCGACTGGAGATCTGCGTACTGGAGCTGAAGAAACTCTGCATCCGAGAAGCTGTAAGTAAAAGTTAAATGCAAATCAACAGACCAAAAGTTTAAAAACGAATGAGGCAACAAATGACATTGAAAACATGTCGCAGAACAAATGAGTCACATAATCGTGATCATCTAAGATCGAGACAGCTGCAGCAAGCTGTTACACATTGTACTTGCCATGGTGCATGTGATTCAGCTTTGTTTATGAGGGATTAACTAGGTGGAGTAGATAAATGCAGGATATTTGATGACTCATTATACTGAAGGGTAAAAAAGTTTAATTTCTGAGATATGTTCAGCTAGGTCCGACTAATATGGATGAATTAAATTGAGTTTGGGTCAGGATCAGTGGTTATCTCCAGTCACAGTCTACTGAGAGGAAACAAAATGTGTTTTAATCTACCCTCCTGTCCTTTTGTGACGTTATTATTTTGGCTCTTACCACCGAGCAGAAAACAAACATCATCACTTTCCTTCATTATGTAGTGAAGTGAAACCACGCAATGTGGCTGCAATAAGATTTGTTAATGTATCAAAGCCTTTGAAGAGGTATCCTGGTGGTTCATTGGTTCAATTTAAATTTTCCCATGACAGCCTCTCTCTTTCTCAATCTCTGCACTGTGAGTGATCAAATAAAGACAAAACAATTTTGAAACTTGACAAATATTCCTTTGGGAGTATCTCTGCCATGCGTCAGTGCTCCGGGGTAAAAGCCCAGGACTGATCATTCTTTCCTGTTGACACTCGGGCTGGGCTCTCCTGTTGGGACATGCTCAGGTGAACTAATGGGAGGCATGATGCCTCTCCCTTCTCTTAGTGACAAAAGAACAAGTAAGCTCATTGGCCATGCTTACGTGTTTTTCTGTCTGCAAATGTGGCTTGTTAGGAGTGAGTCAAAGTAACACGGTTTTTATGACTGTTCTGTTATTAAATCGGTTACAGAGTATTGTCATGCTCTGGGTTTCGTTTTGACCTGGATACTCGATACAGGGAAAAAAGTGCAATCCAAAGAATGTTGTGTGAAAGGAAATCTGTGCATATTCAGAATTATGCAACCGTTTCCTTGAACCTCTATGCCTCAACACGTAAAGAGAGCAGTACAAGATACATGAACATCATTTCAAAACTGCCACAGGCATGGTTGAGTAAACTCTGAGGAGATGTGTATGTCTTTGTTCGAGGAACTAAACTGAAAGGCTTTATTAGCATCTTTTCAAACACTATGTCTTTGTTTTGACTGACTATGTCAAAAAGCCAGGATCTGTCCTCAGAAAAATAAACTTTTAGTCATGGTTAAATGTTGCCTTGTGGACATTTGGATTTGTAATACTCTCTGTGTGGTTTAGGAGTTGACAGGCCGGCTGCCAGATGATTACCCTCTGCTGCCAGGAGAGAAGCCTCCGCAGATTCGCAGACGTATTGGAGCTGCCTTTAAACTGGACGAACAAAGCATCCCTCACGGAGCAGAGGTATATCAGCATTTAGAGACCTAAAGACTAAATAATGTCATTTTTAAACAATGTGTAAACTTCAAGGACATACAATGTTTCGAGGTTCACACTGTCGTCTCTCTCGTCACCTCCACCAGGAGTCAGAACTGAGTTTAGTGGATGCTGAGTTGGCACTTCAGATGAAGATATACGAGGCAGCGCGCAAGCTCTGCGAGGAGGATCACCTGAGTAAGGCCGTAAGGAAAAGCCGGTTACAGCAGTGCAAGAGGCAGGAGAAAAAACTCAAACGGCTACAAGAGACGGCTTTTCAGCTACGACTGGAGCATGGGCGATCATCACCACTCCCTGCTTTTAATATTGCACAACATGGTGAGAGTCGCCCGGCCAGACTAGAAGATAGTCCCATTTCATAATAACCTGTGCAGGGAGTTGACTGACTATCACTTCATAACTTAATAATTCTTATCGGAACAGAACTTGGCTTTTAATAGATTTGTAGAAATGTATCATTTAGTACTTCACATGTGAATCAAAGTGTCTCTTTCTGTTTTTCAGATCTTGGCACATCTGATGACAGCTCTCTGTCTGATTCTGTAGTCCAAGATGAAGGTAAGACTTGACTCAAAATCTAGGCTTTATGAGAGTTAGAGCAAGACCAACTTCATGTAGTTTAAAAGCTGGATAGGTTTGCCACAAAATCATGAAACACGTAGAAATGTAAATAAAGTCCAGTTAACATTTATCTTGAATACTGCAGTGCTCATGGTTTCCTCAAAGAATAAATAAAAAAATCCACAGAGGTATCATATGCTACATTAATTCTATTTTTTCCCCCAGAGGTGACAAGTCAGTCCTCACAGCTGTCCTCAGGACCCTTTCCAGGAGAGACGGATCCTCCCCAGCCTTCCCCTGTGTCCTCCTCACAGTCCTTCATAGATGGCTCCTACATGTCTCCATCTGTGGCTCCACAGACCCTGCCGCTGACCCCAAGCCAGTCTCCACATCCAAGTCTTGACTCTAGTTTCAACTCAAGCCCCATATGTGACCTTCCTCCCATCCAGCACTCGCCTTGGACAGAGTCTAGTCTCGACCAACCTTACCAGAAGAGCAAGAAGTCGCGCTCCTCCAGCAAGACGAGGTAACACAGACCATCCATCATGAATCCTTTTCCTGTTCATCAACTTTTTAGTATTGGGGGAAACTAAGTGTGGTTTGTGTTTCTTGGATTGTAGTAAGCTACTAGTAGCATTAACAGGATTGTGAGACAAGTGTTCCTGATTCTTTAGAAATGCTGCGGAAAAACTAATACAATTAAAAGGATAATGTATGCTCCTCTTCTAACTAACAAAACATTGTGCAGCCTTTCAAATACTTAATTATACGTCAAAGCTATATGGGCACTGCTACTGATTGGTTTACTCGGGGCTGCTTTGTTTTCCCTTGGTGAGAGCAAGACAACATAAAGCAGTATGAAGGCACTTTTACATTTCAGTAAAGCTGGACAAAGGCTCATCTAGCAAAGAAGATGCCATGGTGTTCATTGGTGTGCAACACTGCCATCTGCTTTTGCTCTGGTGCTACAACAGTCAATGGAAAGAACAAGGAACTATAAACCCTACTGATTTATAGTGACACATTGACGCAGATGTAGAATTGAGGCTCTATTGTCCGGTAGTCGCTTGTTATAATAAAAAAATCCACCTTGTGATAATGTCTTATTCTTTGTCAGTGTAATGGATTAATGTTGCACATTTACATCAAATCACTAATGATCTCAGCTAGTACATCAGAAGCAATACAGTAATATTTTTCGAAGTAAGACAGTTTCATACTCAACTTGATTGTTTTGATGCATAAAAACACAAACTAAGAAACAAAATATAACTTAGTTCTTCCGCTGCCATTTTGTGTGTTCAACAGCCCGGCCAAAAGTGAATTGTTGCCACCGCTGGAGGCTTGCTTTGCTTCCCATCTGAAGCTGAGCCGCTCTCAGTCAAGCAGCACGCCTTCCACACCAGAGATGCGAGTGCACAGACAATTGTCCCTCAGGTAGCTACACCTCAAACACAGCTGCGGCAGCATATGCCTGCAGCACACTTACTGAACCTGTGATTAACTTCAAATTGCAGTGGTATAATTTAAATTTACACTAACGTTGTTCTTTATATTTAAAAAAAAAAAGAAAGAACAACGACATTCATCTCTTTATCAGTGACTATGAGATGAATATATTTTACTAATGTCTATTATACTAATCGCATGCTATTTTTACAGGAAATCCAACCCTGAATCTTCATTTGAAAAGGACCGCGGTCGCACCAGAGGTCCAAGGAGGCGACTGACAGAATATGCAATAACTTTACCAGAGACTCCTCCCCGCACGGTGAACTATGGAAGCCATGTTAACTCTGAGGACAGCAACTCTGAACACTCGTTTGCATCTTACAACAGCTCACCCTGTCGGGAGTTGCCCTGTGACGTGTCCAAACAATATCAGTCTGTATTCCCGCTCTCTGGCCCTGTTGGCAGCTATGGACCCCAAGCCTTCCCACACACTGGCTTTTACCATAACCCCAGGCACCAGTCCAGCCCCATTTTTCCCAAAGCCTATTACAATGAGGAAATTGTCTACCAACCTGATCTGGACTTGGCACGGAGCTATTACGCCCCGCAGGTTCCCCGTCCTTCCAACAGATATGAGTATTACTATAAAGATGCTGCTGTGCCCCACCAGAGAGCACAGAGGCCTTTACCTCCTGATATTAGACTCTCCCCCTCCCCGGCTCAATGGGACAATCCACTCTATCGCTCCAGTGGTCTCCCACAACAAGTAGTGAATGAACAGCTCAAGTCCTGGCACCGGCGCAGTCAGCTCAAATCCCCCAGGTCCCGCTCTCTTGACAGACAGGGAGCAGTCAGAGTTAAAAACATGTCCGCTCGGGAGGCGACCTTGCAGCAAAATCAGAAGTACCATGAACAGGTAAGCAGACAAAAGCATTTTGATTAATGTCTAACATTCTGTCAGTCAACATTACTAACAGTTTGTCTGCAAAAATGACGAGTAGTGTTAAACACTACAGGCTAGTTTTCACTGGGGGTGAAAAGGATTTTGAAGTTTATATTTAGGATACAGAGTTTTTTATGCATTGTAATAATATGATTAGAAAGGATTAAGGCACTATCTGTTGCAGCTCATTTATTGTTCACGCTGTTCAGAAAACACACAACACATCCAACTGGATGCAGATAATGGCAAAATGCTGAATATAACGGTGAAAGTGAAGAGTTGTGCTAGTATAAGCCATGTAGGCTGTAGAAGTCCTGAACAGTTAGTAGCCACTGCAGAATATGAATGACAAACTTATGATAGTCTATATAAAACCAAACACCTAAACGTAAGTCTTTATTAAAAGACCAAGAGAACAAGCTACACATATTTGCATACTACCAGATTAAATGTATGCATCAACCATGGTTCTTAAAATATTGTTTCTTTTTCTTTTGCTAACCTTCAGGTTCTCCAAAGAAGGGCTCTTCAAAGAGCTGCAGATGACACTCAAGGGCACTGGGTTGTAGATGATGGCTCTCACTTTGTAAGTCAAGTGTAAACCACGGACACCTTGGACCACAAACTGATCATGTGAACTTAGATGCTACAACTGCATTCATTCCCAATTAGCCACAGTGAAGTGGTCAGAAAATCAAGTTGATTTAACGGTTTAAAAAATTACCTTTTTAATGATTCCTTTCCTACCTGTGTGTATTTGCGCAAAACTGGTCATTCATCATTCTAAAAAAACAAATATCATCAGCACAGACAGTTTCTGTGTCATGAAATACAGCCAGGGTTATTTTGATATGTGATTATTATATGATATAATGAAATGACAATTAACAGAAAAGTGAAGAAATGTCCAATAAAAGTCTATATTGTAGTCCGACGATTATGAGAAGTGCAAATGTTTATTTTTTTAAACTTTTCACATGTTACTAACATTTAGGTAATAGTTGAAGTTGATCTCAGATGATTTATTTCAAAATAGGCACATTTAAAGCCGTCAAGAAGACTGCTTTAGGTACTTTATCATACAACATCCTGCATTAGATGTGGTTGTCCGTAGCCAAAAACACTGCCAAATAATGAGAATGTGTGTGAGGATGTGCTCAAGAAAGAGAAGTTTACTTTTTGCAGTTTGGTGGATGAGGATTTTCTCATTTTCACCTGACTGTATGAAGGAAAAAATCGTTTGTAAATTAATGTAAATGAGCAACTTATCCCTTTTTAAGCACATTTTGTGTATAACGTTGCCTTGATTTTGTCTTCATGTTAGTGAACTTGAGCTGCTTAAATTTAAGATCCCAGTTTTGTCCTCTTTATCATGTACTTTTGGAGACAAATGTGTCTTGTTTTTATACTTAACGTGTCTGTGGCTCTGCCAGTTAACTTGAATTACTAATGGACTTAATCAACTAGTTCAAACTAGATATTAATCTACTCACATGAGTTATAAAGTAGCAAATGTAAAGAAAGCAGAATCTTGATGCCTGGCAGCTATAAACATGTTTAAATGTCATGAGCTTTAACAGAATCAGTGACAGTGTTTGCGACAGCAGATGACGAGACACTAACCTTTTCTGTTAGAACCAGTACAATTTCAACTGAGGTGAACTGTATTTGAAAACGCTGCCAATATGTGATTCACAATCAAGTCTCCCAATCAAACAAGCTTTTGATCGTAGATCATTTGAGAATGAGAGCAAAGTACTGCAAATTCAACAATCGCTGAACACTGACTAGTCTCTCACAGTGGTCTACTTATGTGTTTATTTATTGTGCACCGTTGGACCCATGGAAAGTCAGACTTAAAAAAAAAGAAGACCTGGACCTGAGTTTGCTTAAACCAGCAGCAGTAAAGACTGTGGCTAGTTGTATATAAAAACACAGACTACAATCATGTTACCTTGTGTGCCTCTTTTTTTTTTACTGTGTTTTTTATTTATCTGTTAAAGTAGTTTAAGAAGACCTAATAATAATAATAATGTGTTATGTTGCTGTTGATAAATCTGTGAAAATGTTTTCCCTGTGAAAGAAAATAAAGACTAATGTTTGCATAATGTTGAGTTTTATTTACTCCTTGTATATGTTTTTTCACAGCAGACATTTTGACTTGTCACAGTAGGAAAAGCACAGTTGTGAATAATACAATTAATCATGGCTCAATGCCTAGATCCAGCCCCTTCAGTTTCAGGGTCCTGGTTTTGTTCATGCTTGCTCACTGTCACACTGTCAGGCCTTAGTGGGACACTTGAATAGTACAGATCCAAAAATAACACTATTAGAAACACCCTTATCTACTATGTCACGTCAAAATGTCTGCTGTGAAAAAGGCCAACTGATTTTGCTCAGTTTTAATATTGGCACCGGGGTTTGTGTACACACCTGAGATATTTATGTAATGAAGGTGACTATATTTATAAAAGAAAACACAAAATGAAAATAAGGCAATTAGGTATTGTCTTAAACAGATAATCTGTTGCTTCTAATCATAGACTGTAAACTCAAACACATTATCTGTCTTTGTCTCAAGTTCCTAAGGATTATTTATTGCTTGTAAACAAGAACCTCCGTGTGCACTGAAGAATAATTGGTTACATTGCAAATTATACTTGAATATCATTCTTTGTTACAAACTGGTACATGCTTATCAACAAGGTCAGAACTCCACTCTGTGCAAGCAAAGCTGCTTCCCAGCCTTCTCACGCTCACAGTCTTCCCCTGGCAACCGTTGTCATGTTATTGATATGCATATTGTATACTTTTAAGTGTAGTGTATATTACTCACAGACAGAAAGAAGCCTACTTATTCAGGCTTTATCCTTACAAATATCATTACAGTCTTGCAACACTTCCCATCATATACGATGTATTTGTGATACATTTATAATATAACATGTATGGTATGTTTTAAATGCAAGAGACGTGAATGCATTTGGAGACATTGAGTAGCGTGTAAGTGTATCGTTAAGGCAATGTCCAAGCATTACCTAGTTTAAAAAGGAACACAAAAATATGTTTTTCACAAGGTACAGTGAGGATGAAAGAAGTATTTTGACCAGATGATATTTGTTTATTAAAATTATTTATTTTCTATGGTGAATACATGTGTAAATATGTAATTTTTTGTGGTGTGTGCATAAATACATACATGGCATATTGTAAAGATAATGTGTAAAAATAAGATATGATGTATGAATATAAAGCCATTTATTATGATAATAGTAGTGAAAAAGTGAAAGGATTAAATAGGCTTCTTCCTATTCCTTTTAGGATCACTCACCACTCATCTTCAACCACTTATCTGGGGTCAGGCCGCGTGGGCAGGGGACCCCAAACTTCCCTTTCCCGGGCCACATTAACCAGCTCTAACTGGGGGATCCCGAAGCGTTCCCAGACCAGTGTAGAGATATAATCTCTTCACCTAGTTCTGGGTCTTCCCCGAGGCCTCCTCCCAGCTGGACGTGTCTGGAACACCTCCCTAGGGAGGCGCCCAGGGTGCATCCTTTAGATGCCCGAACCACCTCAATTGGCTCCTTTCAATGCAAAGGAGCAGCGGCTCTACTCCGAGTTCCTCACGGATGCTGAACTTCTCACACTATCTCTAAGGTAGACTCCAGCCACCCTCCTCAGAAAACTCATTTCGGCCACTTGTACTCGCAACCTCGTTATTTCGGCGATGACCCAGCTTTCATGACCATAGGTGAGGGTAGGAACAAAGATTGACCGGTAGATCAAGAGCTCATTCCCTACCTTGAGTAAACAATCCACCGATTTCCTGCGGAGAGCCATGGCCTCAGATTTAGAGGTGCTGATCCTCATCCCAGTCGTTTCACAATCGGCTGCGAACCGATCCAGTGAGTGCTGAAGGCCACTGACCGACGATGCCATCAGGACCACATCATCTGCAAAAAGCAGAGACGAGATCCTCAGCCCACCTAACTGCAAACCCTCCCCTACCCGACTGCACCTCGATATCTTGTCCATGAAAATCACAAACAGGATTGGCGGGTGCCAACCCCCACCAGGAACAAATCCGACTTACTGCCGAGGATCCGGACACAGCTCTCGCTTTGAGTGTAAAGAGATTGGATGGCCCACAGAAGTGACCCCCTCGGCCCATACTCCTGCAGCACCTCCAACAGTATCCGCAAGAGATATTGATGATGATCCCCCATCAGCCTCCAGCTCTGCCTCTACAAAAGAGGGTGTGTTAGTCGGATTAAGGAGTTCCTCAAAGTGCTCCTTCCACCGCCCTATTACCTCATCAGCTGAGGTCACCAGCGTCCCGTCCTTACTGCAAACAGCTTGGAGGGTTCCCCTTTTCCCCCTCCTGAGGTGCCGAATGGTTTTCCAGAAGCACCTTGATGCCACCCAAAAGTCGTTCTCCTTGACTTCTCCAAACTTTTCCCACACCTGCTGCATTGCTCTGGACACCGCAGAGGCTGCAGCCCTTCGGGCCTGTCGGTGCCTTGCAACCGCCTCCAGAGTCTTCCGGGATAACAATATCCTTTTATTTTGGAAGAACAATGCAGATTCCGTCCTTCCGGGATAACATATCCCGGATGGACTCCTTCCTCAGTCGGTCAGCTTCCCTGACCACCGATGTCCACCACGGTGTTCAAGGGTTACCGCCCTTTGAAGCACCTAAGACCTTGAGGCCACAGCTTACCGCCGTAGCTTCAGAAATGGAAGCTTTGAACATTGCCCACTCCGGTTCAATGCCCCAAACCTCCACAGGGATATCAGAAAAGCTCCACCGGAGGTGTGAGTTGAAGATCTATCGGACAGGGGCGTCCTCCAGATGAAGCCAGTTCACCTGCACTACCTGTTTAGGCTTACCCTGTCTGTCCAGAATCTTCCCCCATCCTCTGACCCAACTCATCACCAGATGGTGATCAGTTGACAGGTCTGCCCCTCTCTTCACTCAGGTGTCCAAAACATAAGGCCTCAGATCAGATGATACGATCACAAAATCGATCATCACCCTTTGGCCTAAGGTGCACTTATGAGCATCCTTATGTTCGAACATGGTGTAAGTTATAGACAATCCTTGATTAGCACAGAAGTCTATGACAGATGGCCGCTCAGATTTAGATCAGGGAGGCCGTTCCTCCCAATCACGCCTCTCCAGGTGTCTCCATCATTGCCCACGTGGGCGTTGAAGTCTCTCAGCAGAACTATGGAGTCCCCTACTGGAGCCCCATGCAAGACTCCATTCAGGGTCTCCAAGAAGGCAGAATACTCCGAACTGCTGTACGGTGCATAGGCACAAACAACAGTCAGTGTTTTCCCCCCTGCCTCCCGCAGGCGAAAGGAGGCAACCCTCTCGTCCACCGCGGTAAATTCCAAAACTGCAGTGCTCAGCCGGGGGTTTGTGAGTATCCCCACACCCGCCCGGCGCCTCACACCCTGGGCAACTCCAGAGAAGAATAGAGTCCAACCCCTATCCAGGAGTACGGTTCCAGAACCGAGACTGTTTGTGGAGGTAAGCCCCACCAGATCTAACTGCTAGCGCTCCACCTCCTGCACAAGCTCTGGCTCCTTCCCCCACAGAGAGGTCAACGTCCCCAGAGCCAGCCTCTGCTGCCCGGGTCTGGTCCGTCAAGGCCCCTCACCTTAACTGCCACCCGTGCAGCAGCGCAGCCAACCCCAGTGGTTCCTCCTGTGAGTGGTGGGCCCACAGGACGGAGAGGGGGGAGTTCCCCCGTCACTTTTTCAGACTTTGCCCAGCCGGGCCCCGTGGCAAACCCAGCCACCAAGCACCCGCCGGCGAGCCCTACGTCTGGCTCCAGAAGGGGGCCCCGGGCTTCCTCCAGGCAGGGTCTCTCTTCCTCTCTCTTGTTTGTCCATGGAGTCTTTCTGAACCATTCTTAGTCCGGCCCCTTGCCTGAGACCACTCTGCCATGGGAGACCCTACCAGGAGCACCAGGCTCCAGACAACACAGCCCTCAGGTTCACAGGGACACACAAACCTCTCCACCACGATAAGGTGATGGTTCCCGGAGAGGAAAGATATGTTAAGTTAATATTGGGTTTTTGTTCCTTTAGCTTTTATTGCATTTTTTTTATTTACATGGTCGAAATAAAGCATTCATTAAAGGTTGAATATGGGGAATGAGCAGAATACCGCCATCTAGTGTCTCAAGATCGAACAAAATATCAAACACTCAGGTTGCCAGGTTGGTCAGACCCGGCCCAGTAGCCTACAGGAGACCGGAGTCTGTTTGAGCCTGTTTGAACCAATCCCCTGTGGCAAATTGCACCATAAATACAAGTATTGCAGAGAAGTTTGTCTGACAGTTACTGTTAGCTGTTAGCGTTAGCATTAGCCATTACAGCTAAGTAAACATGAAAGTTAGCTTACAGATCATGGAGAAACGTAGCTATTTGGGCGTGCGATTTAATGCTGTTGAACTCCTTTATCTCAGTCCATGGAGTGAATGTTTGGCCTATACTGACTCTGGTTTCTGCCCGTCTCCGGTCACTCAGCTGCTGGGACAAAATAGCAGCTGAAGGATTGGAAAAACTCCGTTTCACCAGTGCCAACCTACAGTAGCTGCACCAAACAACAGATAACCCTGGCAACCAGCAATGCCCAACGCTATTGGCTGCTACCATGGAAACGGAACGTGACAGAAAGTCATTGTCAAACAATATTAATTCAGACTAAATATTTTTTTTTATTGTAAGCAATACTTTTTTTTTTAAATATAGCTTTTGATAAAGATTCTACATTTTCAACCTTTCATTCCGTATACATATATTTATATATATATATATATAGAGAGAGAGAGAGAGAGAATTTTTATTTTTTAATTCCCGTATTAACATGTCATAAATGGTCTCTTTCCTTTGCTCATCAAAATATGTAAAGATACTTGTTTTTATATGTGCGAATTGGTGCTTTTATTTTGGAAAAAATGGGACGTGGGTTCGGTTTACGGAAGAAGCTCTCAACTTCCGGAAGGGATTGTGTTTCGCATTTCGATAAATTATTCACCTTCCTGGTTTGAAGGCTACCTTGTCAGGTAACTTGTGTCCATTTGACTAAACTGTAGCGGTATATGTTAGCTCGGTAGTTTACCCAGGTGCAGTTAAATATATTAGCGTCGTCGTAAAGACTTGTTTCTTGCTGTTAGCGAGTTAATTCACAAACCAGTGTCGCCTGCTCGTCCGGTTAGCGACAGCTCAGCTTTAGCTCCAAGGTAACGTTAGCAACGCTCTGTCACCTGCTCACTTATACACGGTGTTTTTTATCATTAAGATGTAATTTAGGTCTTTGTTATGAACTCTCCCAGCTGTAAAAACACAAAGGATTCACGTTTAGTATGTTGCGGTTGTTTACACTCGGTACTCCGTGTTCCGCCTGAACCAACATCCTGGTGTCTGCAGCCTGTGTGCTACAGCAGCCACTCGGTTAAAACGTTGTGTTTGTGTTGTTGGCAGCCCTCGATCAGATGTCAATATTCTGTCTTGTATCCGGAGTAGTTATCTTTTTAATAATTGTCGACCGATCATTCATTGGCTGCTGTTGGTGACATATATCTAAACAAGTTAAGCCGCTCCTTTGTTCTCTTGTTGTGGATGTCTGATCGATGAACACACACAGATTTACCAGTTTAATCACCAGCCATTTTAAACCAACGAGGTGGATGCATGCTTATCACTTTAAATGTTAGTTATTTATCTGATATCAACCTGCAAATACTAAATCCTCTTACTGTACTTTTATATAACAAGGTTAGGATTCTGTGTGCATAGGCTATTATTAC
This sequence comes from Echiichthys vipera, assembly GCF_963691815.1. NCBI lineage: Eukaryota > Metazoa > Chordata > Actinopteri > Perciformes > Trachinidae > Echiichthys > Echiichthys vipera. The sequence goes on along the minus strand of NC_139825.1, from coordinate 31,267,886 downwards.
ATTTTCGATTCTGCATCTGTTATTGATGCTTTTGTTGTTTGCACCATCGTCTTTTGCAAATTTCCCCACTGTGGGACTAATAAAGGATTATCTTGCCTCATAGTGTAGTATACCCATTGAACAACTGCATGCACATAATGTCCTTTCATTGTTATATGTGAGGCTTTGCAGACTGTTCTGTACATTTACTTTATCCATCCATACATTATGCACATAAAACCATCTCTGTCGGGCTGGGCGGTAATTCAATGTTATAATTTATCGTTTTTTTAATGGAATTGCATCGTGATTAAATCATATATCAAGGTGTGGCGATACACAGTTATGATATCTAAATTGATAATAACAAGCTCATGTGTGGATGCATATAAAAATCAGTGTGTACTTTTATTTATTCACGTTATGTTCAAGTATTTCATTCACAAAAACAGGCTTTATCCTTTTAGTTATTTTATATAGACTATTTATCTATCGAATTACCAGAAAACATGCTATATGACATGTATCGGAATGGAGAAATTACCTATATCGAGATTTTGGCCATTAATTGTGTCTGATGCCAATAAATAACCCCTAATATTAATCTTTCAATTGAAAGAAAATAAGTTTGATAGACAACCTTTTTGATTGATATTTTAGAGCGTCTTCATTCTTCTTAGGGTAAAGAATATATATAATTGTTCTAAACGTGTCACAATATAACTCAAAAACACTGAGCCTATTGTTTGAATATGTGGGCTAATTAATGTCAAATATATAAATATAATATCTGTATAACACTTACAGCTGATCCCCTTTCAGGTGAAATCCTCTGTCTGCAGATTTTGTAAACAGGCTTCACATTATTGGACGTAATTATTAAAAATGTTGTGATTCTTTAAATCCAGCGTGATATAACTGCTTTTGTGGGCGAAAGTGCCACACTAAGGCCATAGGGTCGAATTTATATAATTTATTGAAATTGCAAATCCTGTTTTTGGATTTTGATGACTGAAATTGAAAGCTCATATTGATAATTTTTTGATATAGAATTAAAACCATAATTAACCTTAATTACCAGCCGATAACATATCAGCCACATATAACATGTTCTGTATATCTACTAATTATCTTTACCTTTCCCAGCTTCTTTGTATTGACATACTGTACATTTTCACACACGACATTGTATACTATAAAAAACAAACAAAAACAACAATCTGACCTTCATATAGATACTGTTTGTATCTGTGTTGTCGTTGTTTTCCACCTTTTGCCCTCTATAATAGCGTTTATCTTTACTTATCTTGATGCAGTTTATTGTCTTTCGTAGCTATATGTCTTTGTTTGTATCTTCCTGTAAATTTGCAGAGTATATTGAAAAGTACTGAGAGTCAAACTTCTTGTTTATGTCAACATGTTCACGCCGTAAAGCTGATTGTGATTCTGGTTGCTCAGGAGGAAACGGAAGTGTACCTTCTGAAGCAGAACACCGAGGCTGTGAGCGGATCATCAGGCAGTTTACTTATGTCAGGCCGAAACGGGTCTGCAAGTGATGCAGACTGCCGGATCTCTGAGGACTGCAATGTCCCAGATGTTGAGCTGATGGAGCTGGGGCCACTGCTGGTAGAGGGAGGGGGGCGAGCAGCAGCATCTAAAGGCGTCCATTCAGAGGTAGGACTGTTTCACAGAATACTCTGAGAAATGTTGTTTTTGCTCTGTCGCTTCAATGCGCTCCTGTGATCTCTTTTAAAGGGCGCCGCGATGCTTGCTGAAGAGGAAGAGGAGGAGGATGACGAGGTGGGAGAGGTCCTGACCTTACCACTTCAGGCTCACCATGCCATGGAGAAGATGGAGGAGTTTGTACACAAGGTAACTGTGCCTTCTCATTTGAATAAAAACAGAACTTGTATAGTTACCAATTCAGTTTACAGTACAAATGCAGATCTTATTTGGCTAAAGTCAAAGGTGTGTACTTTGAGACTGATGCGGGGACCTAAATTAAATGTTAAGGTTGGTGTGAACAGGTCAGCACATGTTATCCAATCACACAGGTGAACACAGATTTAGTATTAAGTATTGATATCGTGGTATTGATACTACTGGTATAAATATGAGTTGATTCTGTTTTTTGTTGTTTTCAACAATAGATTCAGCTCAATCAAAGTTGACTGTGAGAACAAGAAGAATAAAAGATCTTGTGACATTATACAATCTGGCACCTGTCATAAATCTTGCATTGGCACGCAATATGAGCTGAAACTCAACACCCTGTTCATCTCAGAGTTGTATACCAGGTGTAGTAGAACGCTGTAGTTTAACAGAGAGGTCAATGGACATACAGTTGCAGATCTGGGTGGACGTGTCTTTCTCTTGTCCATAATTACACTTAACATCAACTACAAGCATTGAATGACTCCTCATGTCTATTATGATGACTGTCTTCAGGGGCAACTCACTGAAACTTGTGCAGTCATTATTATCTTAGCGCAATGATTACGTTCATACCAGTTTATCCTAGTGCAATACGAACTCTTTCTCTTGGATTTATATATTTTACTAATATGTTTGAAACTGTTTTGTCGGCTGTGGATGTTTGCTTCAGTTGTTGATTATAAGGTGTTGATTTAACTTTAACTGCTAATTATTTTGAGACTTTTCCAACTACTCATAACACAAAATCCATTGTGTCTTTTTTACTTAAATCTCAATCATCAGCGCTTAAACATTACAATTTTACATTTAAAGTAATTGACCGTTGTAAAATACTAATTTCTGCATCATCCTCGCTGGCTTTCAGGGTCATCTAGTAATTGTATATGTCTGTGAGTGAAACCTATTCTTACTGTTCAGGTTTGGGAGGGGCGCTGGAGGGTTATCCCTTTCCATGTCCTGCCTGAGTGGCTAAAGGACAATGATTACCTCCTGCATGGACATCGGCCCCCTATGCCCTCCTTCCGCGCCTGTTTTGGAAGCATCTTCAGAATTCACACTGAGACAGGAAACATCTGGACTCACCTGTTAGGTGAGAATGAAACACCTTACGTAACATTCCTAAAATTGTTGAACATAAGGTTTTAACAGCAGATTCTCATTTTGTTCATTTAATTAGATACGTTTTAACGTGTTCTGGATAAGTCAGGATCACCCTTGTGTCTTCTCTTGTTTCTAAAACTGGCCCATTTTTTTCCCCCCTCAGGGCTGATCTTGTTCATTTGTCTGGGCACATTAACCATGCTGCGGCCCAACATGTATTTCATGGCCCCGCTGCAAGAGAAAGTTGTGTTCGGGATGTTCTTCCTGGGCGCTGTGCTCTGCCTCAGCTTCTCCTGGCTTTTTCATACCGTCTACTGCCACTCTGAGAAAGTGTCTCGCACCTTTTCCAAGTAAGGCCTCACACTGTCACACACTGCACTTGCCTTGTATGTTTTAAAGGAATAATTTATACCTGTCAAAGTATTTTTCTTAATTTAGACTTATTGCTCTTACAGGCAGGTTTGTAATATCAGGCATCCATATGTTTCTTCATAATGGACATGCAGCTCTAGTTTACCATCTAGAGTTTGAGTGGTGAAGCGCTTTATACTGATCTGAGGTTAACATTGATAGAAAAGTGCATTTACTCTGGCAGGCTGCTGCAGCATCAAGTTAATTTAGGCTGAATTATCACACTGTGTGCTATTGTACCCAAATGTTGTTGGTTATTTTGGGAAATATAAATGCGTTTATAAAAATGAGATTGCATCCAGCAGATCTTTCAGTGATTGTCTCTGTCACCCTTTCTCTTCAGGCTTGACTACTCGGGCATCGCCCTCCTGATCATGGGCTCCTTCGTGCCCTGGCTGTACTACTCGTTTTATTGTTCCCCTCAGCCTCGACTTATCTACCTCACCATTGTTTGTGTCCTTGGCATTGCTGCAATCATAGTGGCCCAGTGGGACCGGTTCTCTACACCTCGTCACAGACCTACACGAGCAGGTGCGGACCACAGTTCTTTCCCTGAAAAGTTTGCTCTGGGTCATAATGATAATGTAGATGTTGACTTTTTTCAAAATGATGTCCATGTTTCTCTTAGGTGTGTTCATGGGTCTTGGATTAAGCGGCATTGTCCCCACCATGCACTTCACCATCGAGGAAGGCTTTGTTAAGGCCACCACAGTCGGTCAGATGGGTTGGTTCTACCTGATGGGTGCCATGTATATCACTGGTGCTGGTCTGTATGCAGCCAGGATCCCTGAACGCTATTTTCCTGGAAAGTGTGACATCTGGGTAAGTATTTGATTTGTTCACTACATAAATTTTTTAGATTTTAGAGTTAGTAGTAGTAGTTTACTCATATGGCGAGTTATGGTGAATTTTAAAGCTTTTCTTTGTGGATTTGAAGGCTGCTTTAATGTTAATATTTGTTGTTATACAGTACATAGATTTTACATTTTCAACCAATTATATAAATGAATATTGAGAAATGAAAGAATAAATGAAAATAAAATAAATAGCTATAATGACACCATTTCTAAATCAACCAAAGCATAATTTTCTGCATTATATAAACACATACACCGATGCCTGTAGATACTGATATGTTGTGATAAGCCAATATCACCTGATCGATATGTGTTTGGCTCTACTTGTTATATTACACTTCATTTAATAGTATTAATGATAATAGATAAAGATGCTTTACACATAAAAAAAAAAATAGATAATCAACCAGGAAGCACTTTAAACAACACTAGAACAAAAGAACATCACATTCATAGAAAAACAGAGGGTGGAAGATGGAGGATTTTAGTTGTTGTAGGTCCTGAAGAGATGGGATTTAAGCTGACTCTTGAATGACAGGAATGTTTCTGAGTTCTGGATAGCGAGGGGAAGGGAGCAAAGGCTCGGTCCCCCAGGGTGCGATATTTGGTTTTGGTGATGGGGGTGAGAAGGTTGGCATCAGCAGGGTTGAGGAGTGGCGATGGAGGAGATCAGTCAGGTATGAGGGTGCAAGGCTGTTGAGGGCTTTGTAGGTGGTGAGGAGGATCTTGAAGTTGATACGTTGTTGTATGGGAAGCCAGTGAAGTTCACAGAGGATGGGAGTGATGTGTGCTCTGGAGGGGGAATGAGTGAGCAGTTGGGCGGTCGAGTTTTGTACATATTGCAGTTTTTGAAGTGCAGTGGAGGGGAGGCTATAAAGGATGCTATTGCAGTAGTCAAGTCTGGAGGCGATAAAGGCATGAATGAGTGTTTCAGCAGCTGAGGAAGAGAGAGGGGTGAAGGCGTGCAATGCTGCGGAGGTGGAAGAAAGAAGTTTTGTGGGGTCCATGATAATGCCGAGGTTTCTGAACAGGGGGGAGGGAGTGACAGAGTGACCATCGATGCAGAGGGAGAAGTTCTGGAAGGTGGGGAGGATGGATTTTGGGCCAAAGATGATGATTTCCGTTTTATTGGTGTTGACTTTCAGGAAGTTGTGGTTCATTCAGGTTTTGATGTCGGTGAGGCAGTCGGTGAGGGTGGAGCGCATGGCAGGAGTAAGGGCTTTGGTGATGATGTACAGCTGGGTATCGTCGGCATAACAGTGAAAGTGAAGACCATGGCGGCTGATGATGTGACCTAGTTGGAGCATTTATAGAATGAAGAGGACTGGACCAAGCACTCAGCCTTGAGGGACTCCGTGTGAGACAGGGAGGATGTGTGATTTGTGGTTGTTGATGGAGATGTAGTGGAATCTTTCAGAGGGGTAGGAGGTGAACCAGGAGAGGGTGGAGTCAATGATGCCAATGGATTGCAGACGGCTGAGGAGGATGGAGTGATTGACGGTGTCAAAGGCAGCACTGAGGTCGAGGAGGAAGAGAATCGTGAAGGAGCCAGAGTCAGGGGAGAGTAAGAGGTCGTTGGTGACTTTGAGTAGAGCTGTTTCAGTGCTGTGGTGGGTTAGGTAGCCGGATTGGAATGTTTCGTACAGGTTATTGGAGAGGAGGTATTGCTTGAGTCGTGTTGAGACGGCTCTTTCCAGTAGTTTTGAGAGGAATGGGAGGTTGGAGACGGGTCTGAAGTTGTTGGGGTCGTCAGAATCAAGGCCAGGCTATTTGAGGAGGGGGTTGATGGCAGCAAGCTTAAGAAGTGGGAGAACGGTGCCAGAGGTAAGGGAGGAGTTGATGGTGTCCGTGATGAGTGGGGCGAGAGAGGTGAAGCAGGCTTTGACAAGGTCAGAGGGAAGGGGCTCTAGGGGGGAGGTGGATGATTTCATGTTGGAGAGTATTTTTGAGAGGTCTGCTGTGGTTATAGGTGAGAAAAGGGATAATCGGTGGTCTGGGGTAAGTGGAGGTTCCAAGTCAGAGGTGGTTGTGGATGCTTTCTATCTTAAGGTGGAAAATGATTGGTAGTTGTTGCATTTTTCCTGGGTGAATCAGGATGAGATGTTGTCCTGGGGTTTGAGGAGTTTATTGATAGTGAAAAACAGAGTGTGTGGGTTTGAGGATCCAGAATAAATGATGCCGGAGTAGTAGACAGAGCGAGCTTTGTTGAGTGCTGAATTGTAGAGGTGCATGTATTCTTTATAGGCGAGGGCGTGTACTGTAAAACTGGTTTTCTTGTGCAGTTGTTCTAATTGTCGCCGTTGTTTTCTTTTTAGTTTGTGAAGTTCCAGGGGGGACCAGGGGGCTGAGTGAGTGAAAGTGGCAGGTATTGGCTATCAGGGGGGCCAACTGGTTGAGGGACGTGAACAGTGCGTTGATATAGATGTTGACAAGATCCATGGGGGCTGGTTGAACAGGGAGGGTGAGGCCAGAGAGAGTGTTTGATATGCAGGTGGAGAGAGAGACTGGGCAGATGGACTTGAAGTTCCGGAAAGTTATTGTGCGGTCCTGTTTGGGTTGGGGGAAGGGAATGTCTATTACCAGTTTGATGACCCGGTGGTCGGAGATGAAGAGGTCGGTGCTGGAGATGTTGTGGATGTGGAGGCCAGTAGAGCAAACCAGGTCTAAGATGTGTCCACGGTTGTGGGTGGGAAAGTTGATGTGTTGGGTGAAGCTAAAGCAGTTGAGTAAGTCCAGAACGTCCATAGCTATTTTACAGTTTGGGTAGTCGATGTGGAGGTTGAAATCACCAAGGAGTAAAATAGATGGCGAAGTTGAAGACAATGAAGTGATCAATTCTGAGATATCTTGTAGGAATGATGATTTCGGTTTAAATGACAGGTGTTCAAGCGAAGGAGCAGCAGGGATGGAGAGTGGGCGGGGTTGGAGGTCATGCTGGTAGAAAGCAGCAATACCCCCTCCTCTGCCCTCAGAGCGTGGGTAGTGCAGGTAGGAGTATCCAGTAGGGATAGTTTGGTTGAGTGCAAAGTAATCCAGTGATTGTTGCCAGATTTCAGTAAAACAGAGCAGGTCAAGTTGGTTGTCAGTGATAAATTTGTTTAGAGTAAGACTTTTATTGTGGAGGGATCTCGTGCTGTGGAGGGCAAGTTTCAGGTGCCATTGTTTTGAAATGGATGGGGCGGAAGTGGGGATTGGACGGAGGTTGAAAGAGTTGTGGCAGGAGTTCTTTTGATGACTTGTGTTGCTGTGATGACGTGGTGAGGAAGTGCGGGAGCTTGTGTGTGAACTGCGTTCAGACCACGGAGATGGAGTACTGTTTGTAGTGGTGGAACTGTACATAAACTTGCAATAGGAGCCTCAGTGAATGTAACAAGGACGACGTGAAGTCATTTTTTAATGTGGTGATGAGTTCTATGCAAGGAGGCGTTTGTGGAGTTAGCTAGCGGAGCTGCATGGATGTGTAGTGAAACGCCATGGCTGAGGCCTTCAGGAAGCAAATGCTGCTGGAAGTGAATGGTGGTTGTAACAGGAGAAGAGGCCCCTCGATACCAGTAAGTGTTCAAGCTAATGCACAGAGCACCGATAAGAGCTCTGTAGCTTTGGTTTTCAAGTATGAAAGTTGAGACACTTACGCTGGGGTATTGTTTGAAATTTTTTTAGTGCTGAAACTATATTGTAGGTTTGTAGCCAAATCAGTACTTTTTTCAGTTAAACACACCGAAAAAAATTAGTTTAATGAAAAAGCCAACATTCTCAAATGATACATGTTGTCTAAACACAAGCAGCAGGAGCTTTAACTAGATAATATATAGTTTGAAATTGGTCAAATATGGACTTTAAACAGAAACGTCAAATAAAAATGATCAAATAAGTAAACTTGATTCTGAGTTTGACTTTCAATGCCAGCTATCGGTACATGACATTTCTTGGCGCAAAAAAGATACAGAGGTTGAATACACAGCCGTCAGCAGTGATTTTAAAATAGCAATAATTCACAAGAAATCTTAAGAGTACACGACATAGGGAATAAAAAACGATTGGATAAATGAGCCAAAAGAATGGATGCATTTACCTTTGTTTGATAAAACACAGGCACATGCTAATGACCGAAACTGATGCATAAACTAAATCCCTTTTCTCCTTTTAGTTCCACTCTCATCAGATTTTTCACGTTCTGGTCGTGGCAGCGGCGTTCATCCATTTCTACGGGGTTTCCAACCTGCAGGAGTTCCGCTATGGCCTCGAGGGAGGATGCACAGATGACTCTCTACTCTGAGAGGCCTGACTGTGACTTACTTGTACTTTTCCTTATAGTCCCACACACACACACACACAGACACACACACACACACAGACACACACACACACACACACACACACACACACACACACACACACACACACACACACACACACACACACACACACACATACAATCACTTAAAATGCTGCTGGAATTCAATATAGTCACTTACTGCTCCTTCTGTACTTCTGATTTGCTAACATCTTGTTTGGGTTTTGATGGTCTTTGTGTTTGGCTCTTGTTTGCTCCAATGCAGTAGCGGTAACTAGCCATTGAACTACAGAGGGAATCTTCAACAGGCACTACTTCTTCAATAATTATGAAACTTGAAGTCTACATTTTCAAGTAAGGTCAAACTGGGATTTTAACCAAAATCATATATTCCTATGATTGATTGAATACAGATGGTTACTTCTTAGAAGCTCACTAGTACCCCCAACCTCTCCATAGTCTGTTACCGTTGCACAGGTGTGCAGAGAGTATTATTTGTGCTGTAGCAGAGGGCACATACTGTAAACCATTCCTATCCTCCCTCCCAGTTTCCATGCAGGTTAGAAGATGAATGTACTGTTCACCAGGAGTGAGGTGTAGAGCAGTCCAGGGTGAGGGCCTGCACACATATTTGTATTAGGATGATTAAAATATACACATATAGCGTGTATACATGCCACCAGATGTGTTTTAACTGTGCTGATGCTGATTGTGCAGCAAGCTGTGTGCTAAAAACATGGAGGACTTCTACGAACACACCCATGCCCACCCTGCAATAAAACAGGAACTGTACTTTTAAGGCCCAGTCATTCGATCTAAAATCACAATGATACAAGGTAAAATACATTATTATGAAAGGAACATAGATCTTAAATTGTGTGAAAGTGTCTTGATTAGCACTTTGTAATGCTCATTAGAATAATTACCAAAATTATCAAAAATCAAGGGGTAGATACTTAAACTGATTTCTCAGTTTATTTGAGGTTCCTTTGCATTTTGATGCATTTGTTTTAATTGACAAATTCCCAAACAAATGATTTTAAAATTATATAATGGCACAGAAAAGCTGCAACTGTACAACAAAATGTATCCGCTCAGTTGAGGTTAGACTAAAATTCTTAGTAAAGTAAAAGTTAAATAAAATCTCCCCTTCCCTGAATTCACATCACCGGTTAATTTCTAGAGTAATAGTTCCTGGGCGACGCACAATGTACAGATCTGGATCGGTCAAATTATGTTTTTTGTCAGCTAGAGAAATTTCTTTCGTGCTAGATTTCAGATGCAATGAGAGGTGTAAATATCAAATGCACCTTAGTGTATACTATTAAATTTGAAACTTTAAATCGCCGTATGGGGTTTAAAATGTGTTATGTATCATTGATATAAACTTTTAGTATTCCTGTGCCTTAGGCCAATGGAAATGTTTTTAAATAAAACGGCCTATCTTAACAAGCAACGGAGCTTCAAGGATTTCCAGATGTTGACTTTTCTTGTTTTCCTTGCCATATAAACAATCGAATCATTATTGAACTTACAACTCCATGGATAGGTTGTATCAACTGCTGTTTAAGACTCCTTTTTCTAGATCAACTTATTCGAGCTTTATTACAAAGAAAACTAAAACATGTGTATTCTTGACTTTGTGTATTGTCCTGTGTAGAAAGTGATAAATCATACATTTCACTGAAATGTAAACATAAATATTTATTAATGGTAATCTTGGAAAATTATTGGAATAAATTTTTTTCCACATGTACAAACATGGTGTCCAATTGTCCACTGTTTCAAGCCTATGGCATTTACAAATGTCACATGAGCAGCAAACAACTGTGAAGACAACAGGATTCATTGTCAACATTTTATCAGCGTAAACAAAAAAGTGTTCTCTCTTTAAAACTATTTTTAATGAAGAGATTAACAGTTACCATGTTTTGAGCACAATAACCGCAGTTGAACAACAGCTCCTCATTGTTTCCCTCATCTCCTGAATTTAGCTGCTGGTGCCGAAGCTCACAGAGCCGCAACAGCGGTAGAAAGATGTGTGGGATTCGACTGCAGCTGTTATGTCCAGTGCTCCCTCACATGTTTTCTTAATAAACTGATCCATGATTTAACTAAAATGTCAGACTATCAGGACTATACATCAAACATAATTAGAAAGCACTCGAGAGATAACATCCCACCTTTAAGGCTGCAGTCGTTTTAACATTATTACTGGGTCTTATGTATATTAGAGCTTTATATACAATAGGGAATTATGCACAAAACCCCCAAATCTATTTGGATCAAGCATTGTACTCATTGTACATTGTACTAACTTCTATAAAGTAATCCCCCGTTTGCGCTCTACTCATTAAATCAAAACATTGTTTGATTATTTTTGTGAGGTGCTCAACAGGGACGTTATCTCGCCAGGGCGCAAGACCCTGTGGTGTCAGGAAGTACTACTTTACGTTGCAGCCTGCGATGCCCTCGCAACACCTGGCGGAAACTCCAGATGCTGACCCGTCAACAGATCGCTGACCAGCCAGATACACTCTGTTCTGGCTGCAGCGTCAGTGTAGGCTAACATGAGCAGTCTTCTCAAGATCATTTAATTTAATGCTATGTTATTCTTCTGCTTCACTACATTATAGGTGGAATTTGTGTACTTTTTATTCAGTTACATCTGTTTGACAGCTATAGTTCCAATTAATGCTGCTTACAGAAAATTCACCAGAAATGAAGTCAGTTATGTCATGATATAACACTGGCTTTTGTGCTTTTTAAGATCACTTGTGGAGTATTTTTGAGGTACATCTCAAAGAAGTAACAAGTAGAACATTTGAATATTTCTGCCACCATTGCGTGACCCAATTTTAACTCCATACACCCAACTGTTTTGAAGATGATGATAAATACATTTTAAAGAATAAAATAAATGCATTACAATGACGTATGGAGAAGGGGTAGGATTAAATAAGGTATACTGTCAAAATAATAATAATCAAGTGTTTGTTTCCATGTATCTATGCTTTCTAGCTGTGTTATATTATTTTCTGTAAGACCTTTTCTGTTTTCTTTTTTACATGTTTGAAATAAAACTTAAATCAATCAATCAAAGCTGATCATCTATTGTCAAAAATGCATAATTTATGGTAAATCTTTGTTGTTATTTCAAATAGCTTAGTCAATTATTTTTTTTATGACAATTAAAAATGAACCGTGGGATCCTCAGTTTCTACATTGCATGTATTTTTTATAATATGACCCACGGATCCAGTTAAATGAGGAACCAAAGCACGTCCGTGTTGTTTCTACACGAGAGCATATAGTGGTAACCTCCAGGACCAGCCAGTATGCTAGCCTAGCTTTAGCCAACCTGTCTGTCGATTATAGTCTTCTATTACTATTCTTCTTCTATTCTACTCTATCCTTTACTTACAAGATATAGGTACGTGTTATTTGATATTATGCACGTGTTTCTTGTGTAATGTTTATGGATCTGTGACGTAAATGTAGTTTAGTCGTGTGTCTGGTCTGTTGAATTCAGTGTTAGCACAGATGTTAGCACGAAGGAAAAGGGGTTTTACAGTTAGTGCGAGTCTATCGATATCCCAGACTGTGCTTCAATTCAATTCAGTTTTATTTATAGTGCCAAATCATAACAACAGTTATCTCAGGGCACTTTACAGAGCAGGTAAAGACCACACACTATGACGCATTTATGATTTACACAGACCCAACGAAAACCTTCCCTACAAGAGGCAGGGACGAACAGACCCAGCTCTGTGGAGGACAGACATCTGTCTTGACTGGTTGGGGAGGAAGAAAAGGAGAGAGAAAGAGAAAAGACAGATCGATGTAAAGAGAGAGACAAAGACAGACACAGAGACACACTTCCAGAGATGCAAGCAAACACAAAAGTGACAGTAACTATCATAACATCTATAGTGATGTGAATATGACTCATGTTATGGCAGTTAATACAGCAGAATAGTAGAAACAAGCACAGCTAAGGTGACAGAATATGACAATAATAATAATTATGGTGGAAAACATGATCAATGAAGAGTAGTGGTAATAACAGCTGTGATACAGTGAGACATACCACTGATGGTGTTTTTATGGCTACACATTTTATAATTTATAAGACTAATGATAGTATATATGACTAATAGTAATAATAGCAGCAGCACGAAGCGTCATTCAGGACCACGGCAGCAGGCACCACCACGATCAGCAGAGACCTGCCAGACGACAAAGCACACACAACTCCGGGGAAGAAGTTGAATTAGTAACCTGCATTGATGAGACATGAATGACACAGACAGAGAGGAGAGAAGCTCAGAGTATCAGGAAAAGTATTGTCCCCCTGCAGACTAGGCCTATAGCAGCATAATTAAGGGCTCGTAAGTCCTAGCTCTAAGCTTTATCAAAGAGGAAAGTTATAAGTTTACTCTTAAATATGTGGTTGGTTCCACCGGAGAGGAGCTTGGTAGCTGAAGGCTCTGCCTCCCATTCTCTTTTGGAGACTCTAGGAACGACAAGTAGCCCTGCATTCTCAGAGCGCAGCGATCTAGTCGGGTAATACGGTACTAGGAGCTTTTTAAGATAGGACGGAGCCTGATTCAGCATAAAGATTACCATAATTAATATATTGTGGATGAAATGTACATTACTCTTGGCACCACAAGGGGAGATTCAGAAGAAAATTACATGGTGAATGTGGTGATTATATTGGGGACATTTTTTATTCATAAACACAGATATTTAAAAACATTCCCTCCCTTCCTCGTATTCAAGCGACAATTCAACACATAAACGAAATCCCTTTCGATAAAATGATAAGGAAGAAAGCAACAGTTTAAAAAATATTATACTCAAATATAGGTTATCTAACGTTAACAGTGACAATCCCTGTTTAAACAATTATCTGTGCTATTTTAATGCAAGGTTACAAAGAAACACTTCAAATACAAATTTGTGATTTCCCTTTGTTTGCTTTTAAGTTTGTTTTGTTTGTTGCTTAACCTTTTATGTAAATCTTACTTATGTATCCACATGCAAGTATGTAATGAGAATGGATTCACTTGTTTTACTGTACTTCATGCAATGTACTAAATTTTGAATTATTTAATTTTAAAAAGTAAAGAGAAGTGAGGTTCTTTGTCACGGACCTCCGCACTACAAAGGTGGCACAGATTTGTAGTCCCAGTTCTCTGTGTGTGCGCCCCATCTTTACTTTCTAATTTAACATGAGCAGTTAGTCCTTTGGGCTGATTACTGTGCCTTGGTTCAGTCCAGTTGAGCCGGGGGTGGTGATACTATGTCCTGACCCCTTTGTGCATTTTATCATCACATTAAAGGGAATCTTCTGTTTTTCCAGAGCTCGACATGGACAACAATCAAGAGTCCAAAGACAGCACGGACCGGTCCGACCTGGTTTCTGAGGACGGCAAGAACAGCAAGTCTGTTGTGTGTCAGCGCTGCGGATCCAAGGTGCTGTGCCCGGGGATGGCTGTGTTTGCAGAGAAAGAGGTATGTTGTCTGACATTAGGCCACCATTGGCTCACATCAGTTTAACTTTTGAGGTACTTAATCTGTTTGTCCTCAGATAATATAAGTCAACTGAATAATTTTTGTATAGCACCATTCATCCAAGGTGCTTTACATGATAATAAAACCAGTGGTACAATGCAACTATGTGTATTTAACTCAAGTACTTCACTTAAGCACACATGTTAGGTACAAAACTTGAGTACGTATGCTCCTGAACACTAATACTAATTAAAATATGATGTGCTGTTATTGATTAACCTACCCAACAGTAAATAAATTAGTTAATAGCTTCACCTCGGCCAACAGTAAAATAGTTCTTGCACAGTAATGCATCAGCAGTAATAATCTAGTATGATAATGTTTGATCATAAAACAATCACAGAGGCAATGTTTATGCACTGAGTACTTTTACTTTTGATACTTGAAGTATATTTTGCAAATTATTTTATTTAAGTCACCTTTTAAATATATAGTTTAGAGAATATTAGCGAACCAAAGCAAAACTGACAGAAAGGCAGAGAAAAGGTTGCAATTACAAATCTGTTGCCCCATTGATTTATCAATACACACATTTTCATGATACGTCAAGGTCCACAGGAGCCTAATTTCCCCGCCACATCCCATTCAATGTCTATGTGAGCAGCTGTGCAATTCATTTTTATCTTGCCAGCGGGTTTTGAGATGGGACGACAAGTTTCCCACCCCTTATTTGCATAAACTTGATGTCCAGGCTACTTTATCGAAATCATGGGCGTCCAGCACAACTCGCCATCTCTCGAAAATCCCCAAACTCTTTTAAAATAAACGTTGTGGATCTCAAATCAAGAGATATTCAGCAACTGCATAGCTTATTTCTTGCATACATTTTTTTCAGAAACACATTTCAAGGGAACTGTTTTCCAAAAAATTTCCAAACCAGCTGCCTTGTTGTCGCCTGTTTTGAAACCTCAGAGCAGTCACCCGCAAGTAAAGCTCTCGACCAAGTGCAGCCATCACAGTTATATGTGTAGGAGGGTGTAGCCTGTTTTCTCAGTTTGTCATTGGTCATAAAATAGAACTTGAAAACTGCTAGTGACAAGTCCATCAAGCATCCAATGCGGTGAAGTGGGGCGGCCCCTCGCATCCAAAAGGCCATGGCCACAGCCATAGCTTCTAAGTTGCACAAACCTATTCTAACTTGAAAAGAAAAATGCTCTGGCTTGTTTGTATTTCTTTAAACCACCATCTTGGGCGATGCACGATAACGGAGATAGCAGAGGGGACGCTCCAGATGTCAGGCTTTATCCCAGCTGTACATCCAGTAAACCAGACTAGAGTTTTGTATACCAGGAGCAGGATCTTGGAAAGCAACAAGTAGCCAGTGGAGGTTCCAGGGCAACGGAGTGATGTAGTCACTTTTAATTTTTAAATCTTTGTGTTCCAGCTAGGTCTAACTAAAAACAAGGACAGCCATGGCAACCTGTTCATGTAAAAGTCCCAAACTCCTTTTGCACTGTTGATTTTGAGTTCATTCTGCTGTGTTTCTAAGTCATCTGGGGCTGTGTTTTCTCCCACCAGCTGTTCCTACCATCCATGCGGAAAAAGAGTGGCCTCAGCACCACAGAGGGCTCAGTGGACGGGGACACTCTGACCGCCCACTGGTTTGTGGACGACATGTACACTTTTGAGAATGTGGGCTTCACTAAGGACGTGGGGAGGATCAAGTATCTCATCTGTGCAGACTGTGAGATTGGACCAATCGGCTGGCACTCTTTGGATGACAAGAAAAGTTTCTACGTTGCTGTGGAAAGGGTGAATCATGCATAGTGTAAAAACAAATGAATCCAAATGAACTTTAAAAAAATGTGTTGGCAGACTATGCATCTTTTCATGGATTTACTCCCAGAGTTGACCCAAAGCATGACCCATGTGTACATTGTTTATGATAACCGTGTCACACTCATTCTCCTCTTTCACACTGACAACAAGTATGACCATCCTGTTCTAATAATAATAGGGATAATGTGAAGTTCCTTCTCAGTCTCTTTTAACACATGAAAAAAAAAAGATTTATTATTTAACAGTAAACAAGTTCGATAATTGGTGAATCATGACTTTAAGCCAATTGAAAATACGAAGCATCCAGTAGTTCCACTTTCACTAATATGAGTAATGCTTTACTTTTTTATCATTGCAAATTAAATACTGTGGGGGTTTATACTTTGGGTCAAATAGAAGCAGTTTGAATATATGTGGAGCTCTGTCAACGTGGGATCTGCTTCTTTTTTAAGTTTTGACATTTTATAAAAGGTTTTGACATTTTCTAAGTAAATCATTAGATATAATTGATTATTAAATACAATGTGTGTGACTGTGCTAAAAGTACATTAAGTGTATTCCACGTTATTTACAATGACATTCAGCTTGATCCAGGTTTAGTTTCAGGTTGCAGATGGTAATATATTGTTTGTGGTGCTCGTAGAGTTGAAAAAATCAGCTGCACCATCTCTTTCCAGGGCCAATGATTACTCACTTACTCACTTAAGAAATACTCACTATGAAAACAGTTTACAACGTTAGTGAACCACCTCCACCCAGTCCTTAATTAAAGGTGTAAGTCTATTCTTTGCCACTAGATGTCATGTTTTATTATTTGACTCAGATGTGTATTAATTCATGGGAGCCACTGGATCTCCTACATGATGTGGCGGTCATTGTTATTTTGTGTGTGCTGTGCGTCGATCAACTAAACGCTCTGCCCCCACCCTTACATCTGAACCCCACCAGATCAGAGGCAATGGTGGTAGACAACACTGTGAGTGATGGTGGTGGAGCTGTTCCCTTTGTGCGTTTTCAAATATTAAAACGGAGAATAGTAAGTTCAGAACACAAAAAGTGCATTAGAGAATATTTGTGAAATTACAGCAGTTGTACAAAACTGCATCATTTATTGGCCTGTATATGCTTTGTGAGATAATGTGCAAATTCACTTTATACTAAATACACAAGACCGGTCGGTCGTCGTGAATCAATGTTTGTTTGTGAGTGTTATTTTGAACATCTTTAAATATAGCTGACTTTGAGAGACACCTGCCATGTGTACCCGTTTGAGGTATACTGTCCAAAATCCACCAAGGGGAAGTTCAAACGAAACAGAGAACAGGGAAATACAAATGAGACTCATATACAGAGTGAAAGGAAATGGAGTGGTAGACTACTTTTATCCGCAGATGACACAAATGTTGCTCATTTCAAAGGAAAAGGTAGCTTAAGGTTGTGTGATTGCTAATAAGATATTTACAAACAATATTAAAAGACGTTATTAGACAAAAAATGATAAATGCCCTCAGATACAATAGAACACCTCAGTATAGAGACACCCTTATTTGACTTTAACAACCAATGTCTAGAAACATGAATGTCATACAATGTACAACAGCATGTGTGTCTTTTTCCATGTGGTTGGTATTTAGCAAGTGGCCTCACGCTCATTGGGAGAGCATGACAATCACTGAAAAATATACAGTACAGTGCCTATAGAAAGTTCTGACGCCCTTTTAAAATAGTCCCCAAAGAAATTTAAGTCAAAAGCAACTGGACTTGGTTATTTGTCCAGGAAGACGTTTCGCCTCTCATCCAAGAGGCTTCATCCGTTCATTTACGCACCTGACCAGGCTGGGACTGGTCCAACTATCTGGTGTGGAGATCCAGGTATTTAACCTCTCACAAGGCCGATGATGTCACTGTAACCCTTTGTGCTCTGTTGTTAGAGTGACAGTCGTTGGTTTGTTAGTGCTCTGTTGAGACTTAACGACAGTCGTTGGAGTCACAGGAGGCATTTTGTGAACAGTTGTTCTTTGAGGTTAGATTGTTGAATCTCCTGGGAAGGGATGAAAGGGCAGCATTGTAAATTGGAGATAAGTGGTGTCTCAGACCTCCTCCTGTGTTTAGCGATGGTTTCTCTACTTGTGCATAGATGGCTTCTTTTACTCTTTCAAACCATCTGTCCTCTCTGTCCAAGATTTGGACATTGTTGTCATCAAAGGAGTGGGCTTTCTCCTTAAGGTGTAAGTGGACAGCAGAGTCCAGGCCTGAGGAGTGAGCTCTCCTGTGTTGGGCCATGCGTTTATGCAGTGGTTGTTTTGTTTCCCCCATGTAAAAATCTTTGCATTCCTCGTTGCATTGGAAAGCATAAACCAGATTGCTTTTTTGGGTGTGTGGTGTTCTATCCTTGGGATGTACTAGTCTTTGTCTGAGTGTGCTACTGGGTTTGAAATACACAGGGATGCAGTGTTTGTTGAAAATCATCCTGAGTTTCTTTGATACCCCATCCACATATGGGATGACTATGTTGTTTCTCTTGTTTTCTTTTTCTTTCTCAACCACTTTGGTTTTCTTTCTGGAGGCAGCTGCCGTTTTTACAAAGGTCCAGCTGGGGTAACCACAAGTTGTGAGGGCGCCTCTCAGGTGCTTGCGTTCGTCCCCTTGGGCCTGTGAGCTGGTGGGTACGTTATCAGCTCTGTGTTGCAGTGTTCTAGTAACTCCAAGCTTGTGTTCCAGGGGGTGGTGAGAGTCAAAAAGTAGATATGGATCTGTGCGAGTGGGTTTTCTGTATACCCCAATGTGAAGGCTCCTGTCATTATCCATATGGACGTCACAGTCTAAGAAAAGCAAACTGTTGTCCTTGACTTCTTCTCTGGTGCACTTGAATGTTTCTGTCCACTGATATTATATGTTCTGTAAAAGTTTGCACCTCTTTGATTTTAACCCATGTGTCGTCCTCATATCTGAACCAATGGCTCTGCGTAATTCCTTTTACAGACAAAAACACGGCTGTGCGATGGGTTCACCAGTATCCCCTATTGTAACCAATCTATACATGGAGGAGGTAGAGGACAAGGCTTTGAACGCCTTCAAAGGAATAACACTGAGCCGTTCGTTCAGATATGTGGACACATAAGACACATGGGTTCAAGTCAAATTAAAAAAGAAAAAAAAATTCCAGCCTGATTTACACATTTTTCCTTACAACATTCAAGTTATATACCCTCACCGGCCACTTTATTAGGTGCACCTGTCCAACTGCTCGTTAAGTGCAAATTTCTAATCAGCCAATCACATGGCAGCAACTCAGTGCATTCAGGCATGTAGACATGGTCAAGACTATCTGCTGCAGTTCAAACCGAGCATCAGAATGGGAAAGAAAGGTGATTTAAGTGACTTTGAACATGTCATGGTTGTTGGTACCAGACGGGCTGGTCTGAGTATTTCAGAAACTGCTGATCTACTGGGATTTTCACGTACAACCGTCTCTAGGGTTTACAGAGAATGGTCCGAAAAAAATATCCAGTGAGTGGCAGTTCTGTGGGCGCAAATGCCTCGTTGATGCCAGAGGAGAATGGCCAGACTGGTTGGAGCTAATAGAAAGGCAACAGTAACTCAAATATCCAATGGTTACAACAGAGGAATGCAGGAGAGCACCTGTGAACGTGCAACATGTCGCACCTTGAGGCGGATGGGCTACAGCAGCAGAAGACCACGCCGGGTGCCAGTCCTGTCAGCTAAGAACGGGAAACTGAGGCTACAATTGGCACAGGCTCACCAAAACTGGACAATAAAAGATTGGAAAAACGTTGCCTTGTCTGATGAGTCTCAATTTCTGCTGGGACATTCAGATGGTAGGGTCAGAATTTGGCATCAACAACATGAACGCATGGATCCATTCTGCCTTGTTCAGGCTGCTGGTGTTGGTGTAACTTTAGGCCCATTAGTACCAATTGAGCATTGTGTCAATGCCACCACATGAGTATTGTTGCTGACCATGTCCATCCCTTCATGACCACAGCGTACACATCTTCTGATGGCCACTCCCAGCAGGATAATGTGCCATGTCATAAAGCGCAAATCATCTCAGACTGGTTTCTTGAACATGACAATGAGTTCACTGTACTCAAATGGCTCCACAGTCACCAGATCTCAATCCAATAGAGCACCTTTGGGATGTGGAGGAACGGGAGATATGCTTAATGGATGTGCAGCCGACAAATCTGAAGCAGCTGCATGATGCCATCATGTCAATATGGACCAAACTCTCTGAAGATGTTTCCAGTACCTTGTTGAATCTATGCCACAAAGAATTAAAGCAGTTCTGAAGGCAAAGGGGTCCAACCCGGTACTAGCAAGGTGTACCCAATGAAGTGGCTGGTGAGTGTAGTTTTTTGCAACATTTCGGAAAGTTAATAAAAAATGAAAAACTAGAATAGCAGGGTTGGAAAAGACTTATAGAGGGCACTTGTTTTGGTTTCCAAGACGGCACTTTAGCACACGTTTTGGCTTCCAAGACTAATTTGTTCGTGTATGAACTATTAACGTAGATTTTCTGGAGAGACGTCCAGCCTGCCGTAGCTAACACGTAAAAGTTGTGGTTTGTGGCAGTTTGGTGAAATATAAGTTAATAATAGATGGTAAAAGGTTTGCAGCAACGAAACAGTACGCAGATCTCAGGGGTCAGAGGTCAGGGGGCGTGTGCTGCCGGAAGACGCACAGCATGTGTGTGTGCAGGCACAGGTAAAGCCGACTAGCCTGCAACTTGAAGTGAAGAAAGACAGAATGGTTTGTTTTGTATCTTTACTGGCTGCGAAACTAAAATGAAAACTTACAACTTTTCATAGGCTGCCATTGTGATACAATGACCGTGCTCTAATAAACCAGGGGCTCATTGTTTTGAATCTGGACATTGAAATGCCAATCGAGACGCTTAGGCAGAGGGATTACCGTGTCAAATGCCAAAAACCACAACATTTACGTGTTTAACTGGAATAAATCATCAATCGGCTCCTTCCTTTTGGTAATTGACTTGAATGGAGCAGCTGGTACCGGGGCCAGTAGGCAAGTCTTTTAATAAACTCCATGTTCACATACTACATTGTTGGTGTTTTGTTTTATATGTCAGGGCTCTTCTCATGCTACCGCAGAGGTTTGGTGTTATTTGGAGCAGTGTTAGTGGTTAAAAAAAGACGTTTTAATGCGTTCAACTCACTGCCCCTAGCTAATCAATGATAGCAGCGGCAGGCTGTTAGCGACTCTCCGGAAAATCTACGTTAATAGTTGTTACACGAAAAAAAATTGTCTCAATGGCTTATGTGATGACTGTATTTGCCTTAAAAGACCGTGGGGTGATTTTACACCAGAATTTCACTTTAAGGACTCAGTCGAGAATAAAATATATAACTACAATGTTTGTTATCAAAACAAACAGCTGAACTACATCAACATATGACTGCGGGCTCCACCAATCAGCGAGCTCCTCTAGACCATTTAAAAACGAAGGGCCGGTCAGCGCGCAGGGATCTGGTGGGTGTGTTCGGTTAGGAAACCGTTTGTACGTTTATTATTCGGGCCGGGCCGGGCGGGGCCAGGAAGAGCCGGGTCTAACTAACCCTTCATGACACAGGGCACTCACCGGGCCAACAGGGTGACCGAATCAAACACACCCGAAGGGGACAGCCACTGACAGGAAACCACGGAACCAATAAACTATATTACCCGTGTTTATTGTCAAGATACATTTTGTATAATTTGCCTTGTGTGCTGATTTTCTGCAGGTTCTTTACCTGAAATAAATATGACTAAATTGAAATAAAATCATCATTATCAACTTAATAGTATTGTACTGTGCTCACAAAGTGTTTAATGTGTGACAGCAAATTCCACTGTAGTTTACTTATGCGTTAAAGGCGTTTACTATCACGGTCCTACATGATTCAACTCATCTAATACATTCAAACATATTGTTTAGCTATATTTTTGCATGTATTTGCACGCTGGTCGTATATGTATGATGAATATCTATTTTTGCTGATTTTCCGCGTGTTCTTAATCTATAATAAACATTACTAGATAACAGAAATAAATAAAATACAATAATATGAAATGGAAAATACAATAACAATCATTAACTAAAGAGTATTGTAAGGTGCTCGCAAAGTGTTAACTGTTTATTTAGGCGTTCACTATCACAGTCATACATTATTTAACTCATTCAAACAGATGCATCAGTGCAGGAAAAATGCAAAAATATAAAACATGTTATATAGTGCTTAAATCGCCTGAGATAAAAACAAAACTGGGTGTAAAATAAAATAAAAAAGGCTGATTATGTGGGTGCGTCTACTTTCTGAGGCGGAGGTACACCGTCTCCGGCTGTCACGGCTCGTCTCGTTGAGTTCAATGAGTGGAGAGTAGTGGGTATGAGCTGAAAGACGGGGAATTAGCGAGTGTTTTCGGCGTGAGGAAGCCCTTTAAAGACACATTTCAGCTGCAGACATAACGAAGATGCAACGATGACTCAACAACCGCAGCTGAGTGAGTTCATCCCCCCGCCGGAGTGCCCTGTTTTTGAGCCCAGCTGGGAGGAATTCGCCGACCCTTTCGCGTACATCAACAAAATACGACCCATTGCGGAGAAAACTGGCATCTGCAAGATCCGACCGCCACAGGTGAGGGTTTCTTTATTTAGTCATGTTATTATAGTATTTTTGTGGGAGTGTGTGTTTGTGTGCCGGCCGCGGCTGCTGGTGGTAATCCAGCAGGTAAAGTTGGGTTTTTTAGACAGCTTTTCCAACATGGCGGATTGCGGCTCCGGAGCTGAGTGTGTTGTGTTTCCAACGGTAGTGAAGAAGCACAATCAGACCTAGAAATCTGTGTCCCGGTCAACTTTTAAACCCCAGAACAAGACAGACGTGTGTTTATTTTTATCAACACCTTAAAAGAGTGTGATTTCTAAAATAAAAAATAAAAAAAATAAATAAAAATAATTCAAACGCTAAAGTTTTCCTGTATGCAAATATACGTATGTTTACGTTAGCGCAGTAATATCAAATGCTTCCTGGACAGGGGGAATTAGCTACTTTAAAATAATAATTTGACGAACAGTTAATTAAATGTATATAGCTTAACTTTCCAAACAGGATTTGACGGGTTTAGTCCGTGTATGAGGCGACCCAGCTGACGTTAATCTGGCCGTTCAGAGCTGCAGTTGTCTACCGTTGGTAACGTCACGTACGTGCCCGTTGACCAACTGTTTATGGAGAGAAGAGACGCATTCACGGACATTCAGTTTCTGTTTTTATAAATCGCAGCTTTTATGTGTTTAAAAACAACTTGAATGCGAGTATTACATAATTATGACAGCGTTAGCTAATTTGCAGAATAACGTTAAGATAATGTTCTTATTATAACTCGCGGAGTTTATAATATCAGAGTATTTTCTTTTTCTAATTGGGAAGGTTGTTTGGCCCAATCACTCCCAAACACGTCGCATTAATCAAGTCTTTCAGGACAGAAAGATGAAGTGCTTTCTCTTAAAATGCACAGAATTGGAGTTAATCTCACATTGACCTTATTTCTTATGTGCTGGATGATGAGGGAGTTTATTCAAGGGTGTGTCCAATTTTCCACGAAAATTAGATTAAAGGAAAATTGTAGCTGAATTTATGATAATAGCATGGATTAATTATTTTTTGGCCTTCATCAGTGTCTGTTTTTTCATATTCTATTGCACAGTTTCTTATTTTTTATCTTATGTCTTTATACATTTGCGTCTTTAATTGTCACCAACAAGTCAAATTCCTTTAAGTAATGACACTTGGTGATCAGTTAACATGACGATACTGATCTTTAGTGGAAATAAGGAAGCTTATTTTGCGTGACTAGGCCGAACTGGGTAGGAGTGGATGGGCTGCAATAAAACAACAAAAAAAATGGTGGGTGGGGGACTGCTTGGTGTTTGCTCTTTCAAAAAGAAACCTGCACTTGAAGGCATGGCCGAAAGTGCACAGCTCAGTAAACAAAAGACGGCAGTGGCAACAGTTTTGAGCAAAGATTGAATGCAGATAGTCTAGGTCTATCTTTATACGACGGGATAGACCAAGGGACTTTTTTTTTTTACTGCACTGTTTTGATCAGTGCAAAATCTCTTATAATAACATTATCATTCAGAAGTACAAGAGAGAAAAAGCTATAGACTACTACACTCTAGCCCGAACAGCTTTAAGTTATCATTGCATCTTTATGACAGGTTATAAAACGCAGGGCAGTATTATAAAAACTAAATGCTATCTGGTAAGAAGCAGTACCTCAAAAAAGTTCAAATTTAATGCCTGCTTCTTAATATATCCTGCTATATAAAACTGATAAATGTTCCAATAGGAGAACAATATATGTTTTGTGTCATGCACCAGCAGATTCTACTGAATATTCAGACTTAATTTGGCTCCAGGGTGGCGTGTGAAGCACATTTGTGTGTAATTGTTATGTTCTGTGTGTTTGTGTTAAGAGGACACTGGGCATGCTGAAGTCTTGCATGGCAAAGGTAGATACCATGTAACATCCTGTGTTTTTTAGATGTGATATCTGGCCTGAGATCTCCTTTCGTTGTTTCCTTTTCTCTAGTATAAACAAGAAAGGTTGGGTTTCTTTTTAGAAGGGAAGAAGACATTACACCACAACCTGTTTTTGATCAGTGATTTTCTGGGTGCACAATACGGGGCCTGTATTTCCTCCACTGTTCTGCACAGGTCACATTTTGACTGTCGAGTGTTAGTAGCACATATGCAAATGATTTCCATCTTAAGGCGGTTGGCGTTTACCTTCTCACCACTTATGTTTGTCATGTTCAGACCAAAACGGCACTTTAACTGGTGTGGTCAGACTTGTGTGTGATGTTCGATATGTTTCAAAGTAATTGTTTTTCTTTTGTGCCAGGACATTTGTTGCTCTAATCCAGCTTTGTCTACAGATGCTAAAGTTGTGTTAATGCGGCTATTGTTGTCCCTCCTCTGAGCAGCATTTCCATCCTAATATAAAAAAAAGAGCCTGGCCAGACCCAGTAAATCTCGTGTGCAACATTTTACATCTTATCGTGCTAATCCTACAGTAACATTGCATGCAACAGGTGGTCAGTTCTAAAGAAAATTAATTGTAATAGTTAAAGTTTGAATTTGATCAAGAGCTGGGGCTAAACTTCCAAGCCTAGTTGATCAGTTCACCACATCCTGCATGGCAGTTTGGCACTTTTCATAGCAATGTAGTGTCAGTTGGAGTTTGGTAAGAACTTGGTCAAAAACAAAACAAACGTTGATAGTGTAATTTGGTGATTATACGCAAGTAATAACAAGTTGATGTATCTCCACAAATTACTCTGTACTTAGGGTAAATGAAAAGTACTTAAATATGCGAAAAAGAAAATAGGGATGCACTGATCGCACTTTTTCAGTCCTGATACTAATACTTGTTTTTGGGTATTGGCCAATACCAAGTACCGATCCGATACCAGTGTTTTATTAATAAGCTGTATCTGTACTCTGATCATTATTTAATGTCCGAGGCAACATCAGGCTTGACTTAGGCTAAACACTGCTTTGTAAAACAACATGTAACAAATAAATGCACATTTACTCAATTGTTAATTATTATTAAAATATAAAATGACAATAATAAATAATTTTATTGAATAGATCAGCCCTACTGTCACCGATACCCGATCCAACTATTTAAGTTACTATCGGACGGATATCCAAGAGTTCTGTTCATATTAAACACGTTATTTAGCAACTTAATTAACAATATAACTACGTCAGTCTATAACAGTGTAATGGCTAACATTATCACCGGCAGTTCTCACCACGTTCTCTAGTCTAACAGGAAGTACTGTGGTCTGAGAAGGTTTGTTTTTTATCAGTAATGCTGTGTGCAAATATCAGGCAGTGCTTAGTCTGTTAGTAAGAGAGATGTAGTTAACTCCTTTACATAGCAACATGCAGCAATGTTATATTTTTGTGTTTCGTGGAATCACATCCTGATGACAATTATATCATTTAATAAATAAGCCAAACATTTGGACATATTTCTAAATTTACATTTCAACATTGCCACGCAGCTGAATACAAACCATGTGCATTTCCTGTGTAGTTTTGTGCCACAATAAAAAAAACAATCAACATTTAATCAGGTAGGCCTATTATTAGATTACCAATATTGACCATCCTAATTCCCCGTTCACAGCATCTTTTGCATGTTTGCACAGACATGCTATGACTTCCTTTATATCTGCCTTTAATCAAAGTCTGTGGTTTTACTGAAATAACTGCATTCTCTTGAATGTGCAGACTGACAGTGCAGCTGAAATGATAAGAACCAAGAGGCAAATGGTCTTTCTGTATATATACATACTCACTAGAATGCAACAATAACATGATGTACTCTCTCTGACAAAAAACAATGTTTCAAGGACTTCTGTTTCAGTCTAACCATCAAAGATTTGGTGTCATTTTTATGGAAACCCGTTTCTGCCACTGAAAAATATATATATATTGCCATGGTAAGTCATTATTATGAGATAAAAAGTTGAAATAATAAGATAGTCAGAATTATGAGTTGCAAAGTTATAATTATGAGACAAAAAGTCAAAATTATTAGATAAAAGGTCTACCAATGTGAGAACTGACAAAAAACAAAGAAAACAAAATAATCACATATCTGTTCCCACTTCTATCTATAACAGATGATTAATGATCATGGTATTTACTCATACACCTCAATATTACACTACACAATAAACTGCTAATTCACCAAACGTGGGGAAAAGAGTTAGCATATTTTCCAACAAATCATCATCAAATAATCAAACAATTACCATTAGTACAACACACACAAACCATGTGCCTCCTCGAGGGGTTGCTAAAATATACTCAGATGCTGTTTCTGTTTTGTTGCCTTGTTTTATTTACTATTATTATTTTATTTTAGTATACTTTGAACTTTTACCGTGTCACTGTTAGCTCGTTCACTCTGTAGTCAAGTAGCTTTTTGCCCCGCCAAACAACACAGAGAGGAAGTAGGAAGTAGTGTTTTTCAAAATAAGATGTCTATTTAAAAACGGAGACATTGGCTTCAAAACAGGCAAGAAAATATATAAAAACAGATGAAATTACATTCTCTTAGAAACAACCCGGTATCATGAAAACATTTGTAGAGAAATCATGTAAAGATGTTATATTTTTAAGATTAACAGTCTTTGTCAACAGAGTAGCAGCACTTTGGCGAGATCTCCTATTCAGTTTGACTCTGGATTGTGAGTACATAGAGGACTATTTTAAACGTGGCTCTACAACAGATGAAATACTTAATTTGCTTGCAAATTCACATGGGATTGTATTAAGCAAACGCACTCTTGAAAGGATTTCAATAACCTTTATTAAACAGACATCTGGTCAGTGCCATGGTTACAGATGGATGCACCAAGACAGAGAAACAGTTTTAATATTACTACAGTTATTGGATGGTGAAGGTGTTGATCTGAGGTCAAGAAACAGACTACAGAGGCGCGTGTGGTCCAAACTATGTCTGGCACATCAACAAGCTTAAGCCATTTGGAATTGCAATCAGTGGATGCATTCACGGGTTTTCCAGAAAGATGATCCGCCTTGAATCTCACAAAACAAACAATGATCCAAAGATCATCGCCGGCTACTTCATGAATGATGTGCTCACTGCTGATGGGTGCCCCGCCAGACTTGCTTTAGGAACCGAAAATGGCCACATGGCTGAAATGCAGCGTTTTTTGCATTTTTCTGAGAACCAAGCTGAGACGGACACTGTAACCTTTGGTCCAAGTCCTGGAAACCAGCGCATTGAACAATGGTGGCTGATCCCTGCGAAGCGAGTCCAGTTTTGGATAGACCTTTTTGACAAACTGAGAGAAGATGGCTACTTCCCAGACAACTTCTTGGACATGTTCTTGATCCAGTTTTGCTTTCTTCAAACAATACAGGTAATGGACACATTATGAGATGAAAGATTGTACAATAATATTTTTTAGTTACAAATGACCGTGAAAGTCTCTGTCGTGAAGAGAATGAACGAAGGTTTTGACTCAACCTTAGTAGATGATATCACGTCTACTAAGGGTAAATCAAAACCTTGCGCAATGAGAAAAAACGTTTTTTTCACCAAAACATATACAGATACAGAGAATATCCAATTATTTCTCTTTTTTTTTCTTCTTGTATTGTAAATGAATCACTTCAATGTCAGAGAATATCGTATTATATATTCATGTATTTATTGTGACACATAGGTCTAATGGCCCTAATATGCCGTCGTAGCACAGAGTAGCTTTGCATCAAATTAGTAGGCATCATACTAGAATTGTCCTGTGTAATAAATGGCATGGCATAATGGCACCCTTTTCAAAACAAATAAAACAAAACATGGTCTGGAGTATTTCACTAACACAGTTATCACCAATGCCTAATATTTTTACACACTCTGATTGAATATCACAAATTTGCCTCATAGGAAGAACTTAATGAGGTTGTATTGACGTGGAACAACCACGGAGTCCGTCAAGTCCACAACTCACGATCACCTCATTGACGTCCCTCCATTTTGCATGCAGTCCCACACCTGTATGGAGGTAGAGACTGTTTCATCCTGTGGACCTGGAGAAGGTTCAACCCTGCCTGAAAGAGTGCGTGTTCAAGGACTTCCCGCGTGACGAAGATGTGTTCGATATCTGCGTGGACTTGATGGCCGAGTGCAATCTAAAAACTAACACATGATGTGTACGAAACAGTTGACGGCATTAGCTCAGTCCATAGGTGACTTGCTTGGGAACTGAAGGGTTGCTGGTTCGAGTCCCTGCGTGTACCATGAATAAAGTGTGGACTGGACTGTTGAGCAAGGCACCAAACCCCCAACTGCACGCTGAGCCATTGGCAGCCCACTCGCTCTGACATCTCTCCATTAATTGCATGTGTGTCATTCCAGTACAATTTGAAATTTACACAGTGATTGCAATTATTGTCAAAAACATGTTTTAACCTGTGATGAATGTAAATATATTTGCTGCTATTTTAGAATAGTCTCAGTTTTGACAAAATATGTACAAATCACTGTGTTGTCCATTGACTACTATATTTTTAAGGACTGAATAAAAATTCAAAATCCACATGTATTAACTGAATTATTTATTATAATATTTAAACAACCACAGCATACTAAACTGCATGTTTTCATTTAAACTGCTATTTAACTTGAAACAACAAGTAGCCTTTAATAGTAACCTATCTATAGGCTCATGGATTGACTGGCAATGCCAAGCTGCCTTTTAGTAAATAACAATAACAGCGCCTGAATAGACTAAGTAAAATAGTACCTGCAAAGTGAAATTTAATAAAATCATGTAAATTGTAACAAACAAAAAAATCCTTAGATTTTAAAAAGGGATGCACGGTATATAAATATTGGGACAGATATATTATCAGCCAATACTGGTCTATCCAGCTATATTAGTGTATATTAACCAATATACAGGCTACACATGATATCTGCTTTGACAAATTGTTATTGCATTTAATTTGAATTCTTAGGCAAAATGCAATATAAGAACCAAGTATGTCTGAAGATTTAAAAAGAAGTCTATACTCACCATATCTGAGCCTCTCTTACCCTCAGGTGTGCAGAAACTACAGGTTATAGAAGCATACTTTGTCAACTATCAATATCGACTGGAAAAAATACATATTGTGCATCGAAGCCCGTGGATGTTCTCATCTGTCAAAAGCAACTAGAAGACCAGTCCCAGCCTTGTCAGTTGCGCACATGAACTGATGAAACCTCCGCTCCCACCCCAATGCCAAACTTGGCAACACTGGAGATTGTTGTCATTAATTGATGGATCATTTCTGGTTCTGTGTTTTTGAGAACATGGGAGAAAAAACACTATGTTTAACTGTTTATTTTATGCCGAGGATATTATTCTAAATATTTTTTCAATGTTAGGTTTCTACTTTTCTTGAATATATCATACTAAGCACTTGCTTTTATTTTTTATAAATCAAGGCAAATGTGTTTTTTGGGGACCGGGATGATAGTGGAACGTTTGAAGCAGGAGGGAACTTCATACAGCTCCAGAGATCTGTTGAACATCTGAGATCGCACTCACACTGTCCATCCGTACCGTGCCCAAACAGGTTTTACGGGTAAAGCCTAGTTCATTTGACCAGTGTGAGTGCAACCGCACCGCGCCTAGCTTCGGCCAGCTTGCCGGCCACGGACTGTTTGGGAGAGGTGGGCTTTTGTAAAGCACGTATGCATGTGTACAAGCACGAGCGTGCGCACGAGCGTGGGCACGAGCATGAGGCCTACGGCGACTCTGACGTCCTTTTATGTGCGCCTGTTCGGACATAGAAAAAAGAAGGACGAACCATGCGCAGACATTTAAAACAATGGCGGCGAAAGGTTCACGTTGGTGTGATGCGGAGGTGGAGTGTATACTGCAGATTTGGTCGGATGAAAATATTCAAAAACAGTCGACAAGACGCACAAAAACTCTGAGGTCTATGGAAAGATTTGTAAACAAAGCGACGCGTCGCGATGACGCCAATCAATGCGTGTGGTGTGTTACGGCGTGATGACGTATAGGCAGGCAAGAAGCATTCGCGCGAGGCCCAGGCAGTTTGAGTACAAACTGTACTCACACTACCTGGGCCTCGGCGGAATGCTTCTTGCCTCCCTATACGTCATCATGGCGTAACACGTCTCTCCGTCAGAACCGCCGTAGACCTTGAAAATCTGGGTGAGAAGGTGTAAATCTCGCGCCAGGCCGTACCCATATCCGCAGCAGGTCTCCGAGGTGAACAGCCTCTGGCATGTTAGATCAAGGTAGTTATGGCTAAAGTCTAGTTCGTTTGACCAGTGTGAGAGCGTGATCACACTGTCCTTTTGGCCGCGGCCAAAGCCGTTTTTTCAGCTAAAGTCTAGTACCTTTAAGTAGTGTGAGCGCACCCGCTCCGCGCTCAACTGGGGCCAGCTGGGCCGCCACGGCCCGCTTGAAAGAGGTGGGCTTTAGCGGAGCCGTTTGCACATGTACGAGCACGAGCGTGCGCACGTGTACGAGCACGAGCCCTACGGCAGTAGCGTTATGTCCGCCTGTTCGGACATGTAAATAGAAGGACGGACCATGCGCGGACATTTAACAACAACAATGGTGGTGAAAGGTTCACGTTGTGTTTACTGCAGATTTGGTCGGATGAAAATATTCAAAAACAGTCGACAAGACGCACAAAAACTCCGAGGTCTGTGGAAAGATTTGTAAACAAAGCCACACACACGCGATCAATGCGTGTGACGTGTTACGGCTTGAAGGCGTATGGACAGCAAGAAGCATTGGCCGAGGCCCTGGCAGTGTGAGTACAAACGGGGCTGGGGCGCGGGGGGGAGAGGGAGGGGGGACAAGTACCCTAAAGTCCGGGTCGTGGTCCGGGAGGACAGTGTGATCACGCCCTGAGTGAAACCATACCGTGTCTAGGAGCGGTACGGTTGCACTCACACTGGTCGAACGAACTAGACTTAAGCCGTGAAACGTGCTTGGGCACGGTACGGATGTTGAGTGTGAGTGCGCCCTTACTCTCCTCACTACAGGCTCTGTTGATTTTAACTTCTGCCTGTAGGTTGGTATAAGATGGACCATGCAGTGGTCAGAGCGTCCCAAAGCAGCACGGGAAACGGAGCGATAGAAGAATAATTACTTTATTAATCACGCAAGGGGGAAGTAAGTGTCCTTTAAAACAGTGTAACAGTTGTCCAGTGTGTTAGCATCCCTGGTGACATTTTATCTGTTGACTGTATTTTGGGAGTTCTTGGCTGAGGTTTGCTCTTAAAATCCCCAAGAATGATGAGTAGGGAGTCTGGATGTTTTTTCTCCACATCTGATACCTGGTCAGCCAGGTGTTTTAACGCCTCAGTTACACAGGCCTGAGGTGGAATGTAAGCACTGACCAGGATGAACAAGGAGAACTTTCGCGGTGAATATAACGGTTTGCAGTTTATGAAGAGAGACTCTAGATGAGGACTGCATGATTTCCTTAACACTGTGACATCTTTACGCCAACCTTAGTTGACAAGGTCTTTCCAGAGATCCCAGTGACACGGTCCGCGCGGAAAAAAGCTGAAAGCTGGCAGCTGAAGAGAAGTGTCTGGGATGTGTTCACTGAACCAGGTTTCACTGGCGACATCTCATTCACAGCCTAACAAGGCTACATGGTGGTGTAGTGGTCTGTGTGGGTTTTCTCCGGGTACTCCGGTTTCCTCCCACAATCCAAAGACATGCACGTGTTAGGTTAATTGATGACTCTAAAATTGCCAATAAGTGTGAATGGTTGTCTGTTCGTCGCTATGTGCCCTGCGATAGACTGGCGTCCTGTCCAGGGTGTACCCCCGCCTCACTTCCGATGTCAGCTGGGATCGGCTCCAGCGACCATGACCCGGGATAAGCGGTTTAAGATGAATGAATGAATGAATTCACAGCTTAACGATAGTATCAAAATTACAAAGCCGTGTTGATTAAAAGACCATGAAAAAATACCAAACACCTAACATTTACAAAAGTCACCTGTAATGCTGTAGTGGTTACCTTGTTGAAAATCGCATATCGCCAGCCCACATGCCATGGTTGTTGTGATGAGGACAGTGCCTTTTTATATCATTATTATGACCTTTTATGTCATTATTTAAACTTGTATGTATCTCATAATAATAACTTACCAAGGTGATTTTTTTTTTCAGTGGCGGAAACGGACTTCCATACATTTTGCTTCATTGTCTTCTTTTTTTTTTAAATTCTCATTCTCAGGAATGGCAGCCACCATTTGCCTGTGACGTCGACAGACTGAAATTCACACCACGGATACAAAGACTTAATGAGTTGGAGGTACACTTATTTATTATGTTTATATATTTAAGATGCATAATACGCAGTGCGTGTAAATGGGCTATATGGTGAATAAAAAAGATTCTCAATTGATTATTTAAGTCTTTGCCCAATTTCCCCAAACAATACAAATATAACAGCTTTAAAATATCTGGTAAATCATTGTTTAGCTGTTTTTATTGTGTTGTCATCGTTAAAGAATAAACAGTGAAATGTTCAATACCCAACATTAGTTTCACTTTGCATTTAGGCTCAGACCAGAGTGAAGCTCAACTTCCTGGATCAAATTGCAAAGTTCTGGGAGCTTCAAGGATGCACTCTGAAAATTCCTCATGTGGAAAGAAAGATTTTGGATCTTTACCAGCTGAATAAGGTGTGTGCAAATCTTGACTGGTTTTGAAATAGAGGCACTATAAAGATTTGTGTATGTTTTTTAAAGGAATTCGCAATAAAAGTTTATTTGCATATGAATGTAAAACAACTTTACATGCATACCGACTGAATACTTAACTTCTCCCTTTCCAAGCTGGTAAATGAAGAGGGAGGATTTGATGCCGTCTGCAGAGAGCGGCGCTGGACCAAGATCTCTGTCAAGATGGGCTTTGCTCCAGGCAAGGCTATTGGCTCCCATCTGCGGGCACACTATGAGAGGATCCTCTACCCATATAAGTTGTTCCAGACTGGAGACAATCAGCCTGTATGTCCCCTATCGCTTATGTTTTCTCAGTAGAGCTGCAGTAGCTAGAATTTTTGTTTAAAAATCGAGCAGGTGTTTATTAGAAGTCCATTCAAGCTACACTGTCTATTATCATAAAACATAGGTGTTAACTCTTTCTCCACCAGCTCAATACACACAGTGTTATTATAGTTGACTGCATTATAATTTGGAGTAATCTTTATTTTAACAGAGGTAAAGGGGTCCTTTGACCTGGTTTTAGTTTGGTCCTGAGAATGTCATAGAAAAAGCAGTTGCTAAACAGGACCAGTTATTTAGTGTTTAGTCTGTTGTGTGGCCTTTCATTAAACTGATTCCTTCGTATTGTAAAGATATTTTGCCACAGGAAATGTTAAATTGAATATGTCTGCTCCTGCGTCTCTAGCTCCACACTTTCATGTTTGCATTTGTTGTGTTTGAAGAAGTACATTTAAAGGACTGCTAATAGTTTGATATTATAATGTTTGAGAGTGTGTGTGATCGGCTTTGTTTGTTTGACTTGAATGCAGGTTTAAAAAAAGAGGGGCTTTGTAAAATTTTGTTTCAGTTCCGTGTTTGGTGCATTGTCACTTTCTTTACAATCACCTACTTCTCTTTGCAGAGAGCCACCTTGACCAATGACACTAAAGATAAGGAGTACACCCCTCACGACCTGCCACAGCGGCAGTCTGTCCAGCCCCAGGAGACCTGTAGCATCGCTCGCCGAGCGAAACGCATGAGATCTGAAGTGAGTCAGCCCGCTCGCCGACTCTGACATTGTCACTTTTTAAAATGTATTATGTGCATGATATGCTAATTTGTGTGTCCTTAAATCTGGATGTTTAAGTAAATGCTTTGACTGACAACCAGCTGGTCTTAATCTATATGGTGACTGTGGCCATTTTGTGCTTAAATAGTGAAGCCACGTGCTTTTCACACCAGTCGTCTGGTATAAAAGAGTATCCCTCATATCTCATTGAGGTTTCTCTTTCTCACTGTGAATCTGACAGAGGGGCTGTGTTAAAATCGAACCAGGGGAAGTTTGTGAGAATCGTCCCAATCTCAGGAGGAGGATGGGGACATATCTTTGCAAACAAGAACCTGGTAAGAACAAAGCAAACACTGCTGCTTGGTTTAGAGAGAAAAAAAGGGAATGTGTCGAATATAATGAGTGACGTAATTGAAGAATCTTAAAGCTTCCTCCATGTTTTTCAGAGAGGATGGTGGTCACTCAGGTGAAACCAGAGCCCATTGAACATCCAATAAATTATGAAGAAACTGTATTGGAGAAGAAACCTCCCTCGAGTAAAGTAAGTGCATTGTTTTGTATTGAAATGTTGGCTAACATCACTATTATTCCAGTATTGGGACAGTAAAAAACACCATGTATCCACGCTGTAGTGTTGTACAGCACTCAACATTGTCCCGTCTCCTCAGGTGGATCAGTACATGTGCCTGGTTTGTGGCACTGGTACTGCTGAGGATCGCCTGCTGCTGTGTGACGGCTGTGATGACAGCTATCACATCTTCTGCCTGATCCCTCCCCTCCATGACGTTCCCAAAGGCGACTGGAGATGCCCCAAGTGCCTGGCTCAGGTGAGCTGCAACCCCAGGGAGCTAAATCCTGACCAAGGAACTCATTCTTAAAAACAGGAGAATCATCTGCATGGTGTTCACAAATATAATACTATAATACTCCAATTTCTTTTTTAAAATGTATTTTAAATGTATTCATTTTACAGGAATGCGGCAAACCTGCTGTTGCTTTTGGCTTTGAGCAGGCCAGCAGGAGCTACACCCTCCAGGCTTTTGGAGACATGGCCGATTCCTTTAAGTCTGATTATTTCAACATGCCAGTTCATGTGAGTTTGCATCACTTTTTAATATATATATATATGGTGGTTTCCATATAAGTTGTTTCTTTCTACTAGGTCAACATTTTTAGTTTGTAATTATTCCATGTCATCTAAACCACTGGTTTAAGTATGGTGGGTTGCATTCTCTTCTCGCTTATCACTGTTTACTGATGTTAAAGGGTCCATGAGCTGGAAATATATGGAGGAAAGTTGCTCTTGTGTATGTGAAGGTTTATGTAAAATATGGATATGGTTTTTGATTTGAATCTTAGAAAAACCCCATAAACATAATAGGTTGCATAGACAGTATATATGGCAACATGCAGTGAAGACTGACGGCAGGAGGATTATACGCCTCTGTTTTCAGATGCTCATTTACAATTAAATTTGAATATATCAGGGCGGCCGGTGGAACAGTGGTTAGAGCAGTCGCCCCATGTAAAGAGGCTGAAGTTCCTTGAGGCAGTGGCCGCAGTTTGACTCCGACCTGCGGCCCTTTGCTGCATGTCTCCCCCCCTCTCTCACCTCATTTCCTGTCCAGTACACGTTTGGAACAGTGGAAACAATAGTTCTGCCGACATGGTTACTGGTGTAATTGTTAAGTACTTTCAAAACCCCTCAGAAAATTTGCATGCATTTCAATCGTTTGACATTCAGTGTGTTTAAAAACTCGATGATATTTGGGTTAAGGGCATACCTAGGTTTCTTAAACACCATGTAAACACCGTAGCCCGGGTAAAATTGGAGTTTTCATACCCCATTTAACAGACCTAGAGAACTTTTCCGGCTTTCTCGTCTGCACATGCTCCCCACTCTGCGGCGGTGGCTTTTGACCCGGAAACAGCAAAAAACAGAAAGCATCGGCGCCGAAAACAAATTGAAAAAAAACACAACAATAAAGCATTGCGGAAAGTAACATCACTACCAAGAAGACTCGTTTCTGTCGTTATTCTGTCTAAAAGTCTGTTTGTGATTTTGACAAAGGGGAAGCGAAAAAAAGCCATTTTCAGTACAGGTGTATGTTGGCGGTGCTCCACCTACTGTACCGGACGGAGGTCGAGTTACTCCATCATTTTCCCATACAACCCCCGCTCATGTAACCTGACTATCGCCAGATGACTTTCGTTCCGCCTTGACTCCACCTAGCTCCACTCAACCATCTGGGATCAGTCCATTGCAGAGGGATTTCAGGGTCCGCAATAAATGGTCGAGCCAATCAGGACCGCCGGACGGGGTTTTATAGATGTGACGTAGTGGAGAAACAACTTTTGTGATTTAGACAACAATGGCGGCTCGCATCGAGGAAGCAGGCGTGCACATCGATGCTGCTATTTTATCCGTGTTGTCCAATCTAGAGAATATTTCTTCTTTAAAAGAACACCAGAGAACGGCTCTGATGGCTTTGTTGCTTCTCCCGACCAGGTTTGGCTTTTCCCTGCATCGCTCTCTCGATTCAATAATCTGATTATTCCCTTAACCGGGGTAAGACCATTTGGGTTACTGATGTGCATGTAAACGCACTGAGTGTTCTATTTATATGGCAGATTTGGGGAAATGTTGGAAAACAGTCATAAACTCTATTTTATAACTTTGGTCTGTAACAAAGGAATGCTTTGATAACACTTTGAGAGAAAGTCCTGTTTGTCTTATCAGATGTTGTCCCCCTCACACACACACTCCTGTAAACACGAAGAGAGGGAAGATGTTAGAGGTCTGACTTAGTCGTGGGCAGGGTGGGCAGACCTCATGAGCAACATGTTTGAGACAGAAAAGTTTGTTTTGCTGAATTCCTACATAAAGATGACCCAATAAAGCGTAATATGAAACTGCAACACTTTTCTTAGTTATTTGAACTTGGGATGAAACTATCTTTGGTTTCTAGATTTGTGTCCTTACACCATGTCACCTCCTCGTGTTTTAGATGGTTCCCACTGAGCTCGTGGAGAAGGAGTTCTGGCGTCTTGTCAGCACCATTGAGGAGGATGTCACTGTGGAGTACGGAGCAGACATCGCCTCCAAGGAGTTTGGGAGCGGTTTCCCTTTGAGTAGCAGCCATTTTGAAGTCTCTCCTGAGGATAAGGTACAATCTGTCGGCTATGGGATGATGATTATATTTGTCTACGGCCATATTATTTTTTTATATCCATAATTTGGTGTTTTTAACTTAATTCTAATGAGCTTGAATGTTATGGGAAACTATAAACATATTTATACCTTTTGTCTCTCTAAAACCTTACAGAAAATATACATGGTCATGGGAATGTATAGTGGGAGATGTATATAATAGTTTACTATAGTTTTGCAGATTCATCTAGTTCTCATGCTAGGTTTTGGGCTGGTAGCTGTGGAAAATGAACAGCATTGATCTAATGTTATGCTCAGTTTGATAACTATTATAATGCCAGCTGGACATGGCTCTAAAGTGTAGAGTATTAAGGCCTTGGTTTGTCCTGCAGCATTACCTGAGCAGCGGCTGGAACCTGAACAACATGCCGGTGCTGGATGCCTCTGTGCTGACACACATTACAGCCGACATCTGTGGGATGAAGTTGCCCTGGCTGTACGTGGGCATGTGCTTCTCCTCCTTCTGCTGGCATATTGAGGACCACTGGAGCTACTCCATAAACTACCTTCACTGGTACAGCGCACTCTCTGAGCTCTGTTGTCTATCTGTTTAAATGATCTGAATGCAGTAGATTTATTTCTGAATTATGAATGTGTGGTGATGCCTGTTAAGTGCTTTTTTCACTAATGGTTTTGACCATATCTGCAGGGGGGAGCCAAAGACGTGGTATGGGGCTCCTGGTTATGCTGCAGAGCACCTGGAGTCAGTGATGAAGAACCTGGCACCTGAGCTGTTTGAGTCTCAGCCCGACCTCCTTCACCAGCTGGTCACCATCATGAATCCCAACACACTGATGAACAACGGCGTCCCGGTAACTGTTTATTGATCATCACATTTAAAATGTCTTAAAACAAAGTGGCATCGTTATCCACTATGTGTCATCGCTACTGAGAATACCTGGCATTTAGTTATGACACATCAGTTACACCGAAAGTATTTTATTTAATATAAATCTTCTATAATGCTCCTCTTGCATTAACAAAGTAGTATAACATTTTTTTAACGTATTGCTCTGTCTCACTACTTTTTGGGAAAGTCCTATATTTTAATTACATAATAAATCAAAATCTAGATT
This sequence comes from Echiichthys vipera, assembly GCF_963691815.1. Lineage (NCBI taxonomy): Eukaryota > Metazoa > Chordata > Actinopteri > Perciformes > Trachinidae > Echiichthys > Echiichthys vipera. Next base: position 31,229,267 of record NC_139825.1, on the reverse strand, counting down.
TTAGACATCAGAACTTTGCTGCAGTCTATGTGTTTGTCAGTCTCAGTATACTCTTTATAACATATGTTACCCAACATGCACTTACAGCTTGTATTTTCGTTCTTTCTTTCTTTTTTGAACTTTCAACTAGATTTATCGCACCAACCAATGTGCAGGCGAGTTTGTCATCACTTTCCCCAGAGCTTACCACAGTGGTTTCAATCAGGGCTTCAACTTTGCTGAAGCCGTCAACTTTTGCACCACGGACTGGGTAAGAAGATCTGTTATCACTGCATTTGCACAACACCAGATCGTTTTTAAACTTGGCTTCCTGTAAAGTCATGGTGTTGTCATATCCTTGTTTGTATGTTGTACGGTAGGAGGTGTTCATGCTCTTAAATTTTTACTGAGAAACATGTTTTGCTCCATTTAAGTACACTATTGGCAAATAATTTGATTTGATTTATTTAGAACATGTTGAAAGAACAAAACGAAGATTACAACTGAGAGACATTAGGTTAAAAAGAAGCACATGCTGAGAAAAAACCCAGAAAACCCACAAGGGGCTTGGTTGTTGGGTTCCCTACAATTATTAATACCAATATGTATCATGTTTACATACGTACATATGAATACATAAATAAAATATGAACAGGACAGAAGAACTGGTCAAATAAATAAGGGGAGTAAATCAAATGAAAATAAAAAGGAAAGGATAAGTAATCAAAACAAGACAATCTAATCTTAAGCTATTGATACAGTAAAATGATTTTCACAGATTTTTTAAAAAGGAAATCGTAAGGTGGTAAAATATGGTAATGTTGACTTTATTTGTGTGGGACCTTTTCATGTAGAGATGCAGCGCAAAGTGTTAAACAAAACGCGACTGGTAGGGAGGTGATGGGGACATGTAGTGGTATTAACTAAAGCTAGAAATCACACAGACTGTAATGTGAACAGGGAAAAGCTGAATTGGGAAGGAAAACTCGACTCGCTCAGACTAAAAACACGACGACAGACAAAATGGCGGAACCACTAGCTAACCGTGAAACGGAAGAAGACGGCGGATGACACATGAGCTGGAAATGGGGTCAGACCTTGAAATCATCAGCAAGGAGACAAGGAATTTAAAAACCAAAGTAAAGGATGCCCTTCGCTCATTTGGTGAAACGCTGAGGAGCGATGTGAAAAAAGACTTGGATGATTTCAAACTCGCTAAAGTTGCCACTGAGCAGCAACTACAGAGCGGCAACATCAACGAGGCTGAGTCGTGGATTGAAACATTGGGCACAGGAGGCTAACAACGCCCTTATCATCTCACTGCGAGAACAAAAGCCCTGCAGGATAGGTTAACCGATCTGGAATCCAGTTAGAGGAGAAATAATCCCTGCATCTACGGAGTTATAGAGGGAGAAGAAGTTTGTTGAAGACCTGCTCGGATACAAACTCCACCTGCCGGGAGATTTTAACTTCAAAATTCAAATCGCGCATCGGTCACTTTCACAGAAACCTGCGGACGGAGCCCAGCTGAGACCCATCATTGTGAACTTTCTATAATTCTCGACTAAAGAGAAAGTCCTGAGAGAGGCATGGAGAAAGAAAATACAGCTGGGGAACAGAGTCCTGTCCTTCGACCACGATTACGCGACAGAGATGGTGCAGAAGAGAAAGAGTATAACGCTGCTAAAAGAGTCTTGAAGGAGAAAGGTGTCTGGTTCACCAGGATGAGGATCCATTGGGAGATGGGAACGAGTCTTCAACAGCGGCGGGGAGGTTAAGCAGGAACTAGAGAGATGCGGACTCGCAGAGAAGACACCGGCGACGGCCTGGCTGGAGTCACAGCTCCGCTTCGCCATGGAGTGGCAGCGCAACGAAGGATTCCGGAGGAGCTACTCAACAGCAGCTGCAGCCAAGGAAAAGCTGCAACAGTACCACATACTCTTTGACTAAAGGTCAGTGATTATATAATGAAGCAAAAACCGGAAGGAATGTTCTGATATATCCTGTGTTTTTAGTTGTCAGAATAATGGTTACCCTTCTATTCCTATGCTAAAAGAAAAGCGACTATCTGAGGTCTGGGTTACTTCATTTTCTCTTTGAGTTCTAAAATTGGACCCTCACTCTAGGTCCTGTCATTTCTAAGTTGGGCCCCTCTTTATCTAAGGGGGCTTTCCCTAGATCCACCAGCGGGATCAGAAAGATCCTCTACTGTTTGGAAGTTCACCTGTTATATTTGATCTATTTGTTCCATGCCACGGTTTTGGCATTGTTAGTGGTGCTACTGATGTTCGCCTTTGTGATGCAGAGTAACAACGTGAGAATAGCGTCTTAAATGTGAACGGGTTAAACAATGTAACTAAAAGAGGAAAAGTAATGGCAAAAAGTAGGAAAGAAAAAATGTACGTGATATATTTACAAGAAACGCATCTAACTCAGCAAGAACATGATAAATCTGGATTTAAAAATACCCTTTTCAGTTAATTTAAGAAAGGTCCCAAGAGAGGAGTCGCCATATTATTTCCAACTCTGTCAATTTTGAACTCATCAAAGAAATAAATGACAAAGGAGGAAGATATGTAATAGCAAAAGGGAAATTGGATAATCATTGAGTTACTTTGGTCAATGTCTATGTGCCACCCAACTCTGATAGGACATTTCTGAAATTATTGTTTGAGATCTTAGCCCAGGAAAATGAAGGAATTCTAAGACGGATTCCCCAGCGAGTGGTTTAAAACATTTAGGGAGGAATTAACCCCGGTACTTATGAATTCCTTCAATCGGACTCTGGCAAACTGCCTCCCTCTTGGAAAAAGGCTATAATCTGTTCATCCAAATCAAGGTTAAAATCAGAACTTTGCAAATCCTATAGACCTATTTCATAAGATTTTTACTCCAATAATTTCAAAAAGATTTGAAAAATTTTACGTCTGACTTGATAGATGATCAATCAGGTTAATTACAGGTAGACAGACTCGGGATAACATCAGACGTATCCTCCGCATGATAGATCAGATCCAAAGACCGGGCCTGAGAGCAGTACCCGTGAGCCTCGATGCAGAAAAGGCCTTTGACTGTGTCAACTGGAGGTTTCTGTATCAGGTTTTGGGGAAACTAGGGATTCATGAACAAGTTATACAATGTACCCAAGGCCTCTACCAGGAACCAACAGCGAGGATAAAAATAAATGGACACCTAACTGACAGATTTATTTTACAGCGAGGATCTCACCAAGGATGTCGTTTTAGCCCAACCTTGTTTGCTATATTTATTGAGCCGCTGGCACAATTGATCAAGTAACAACCTGAAAGGAATCCATATAGGACAGCAGGAGCACCAGATAGGGCTCTTTGCTGATGATGTTATTGTGGCTCTTCAAGACCCCGATAGAAAATTTTCCTAATTTGATGTTGATATTAGAAGATTATGGCAAATACTCCCCAGGCCGAGAAATTAGAGAAAAATATAAAATAAAATGGAATTCCAAAGTAATTAAATACCTGGGTGTGGTATTGGGAAAAGACCACTTTAAAACATTTGTTATTAATTCTAAAAACATTAACAATAATATCAAGACAGATATCGGGCGGTGGTCTGCTTTTAACATGGACAGAGACGCGAATGGAGGTAAAAAAAATGACTGTTATATCTTTTCCAATCCATCCCACAGATGATTCCAGAAACACAATTCAGACTCTGGGATAAACTTATATCTTGGTTTATCTGGGTATAAGGTGCGTATCAGGTATAAGACACTTCAATTACCAAAAGAAGAGGGGGGGGGGGGGGCTGTCCCTTCCCCTTCCCCTTCCCCTTCCCTAATCTGAAACAATACTTTTACACAGCTCAAGTAAAGTTCCTGGTTTCTACATGCTGCCCTCTATATTAGGCAAGATGGAAAGACAAGGAGGCCAAGATGGACAGTTTCCAGATTCAGGCAATATAAGGAGACAGGAAACAAATTGGCTCAACAAAGCAAAACTGAAATTAATAAACAAACATTGACAATGTGGAACAAGATGGTAAAAGAATACAATATGGAGGGTGACATCAAATTATCAATCTGGCCTGCTCTAGATCCCAGATTTGAACCAGGAATCAGTGATGCTGGACATCACAGCGGTATGCACAATGACTCATAGAGGGCTCTTAAAAAGTTTCAGTAAACTACAAAAGAAAAGAATTCAAGCTGGAAAACAAAGATTTTTTTCGTTACCTGCCAATAAGAGATTTGTTCGATGAAAGAATCAAACCAACATTGTCCAGAGAGGGCAATACAGTGATATATACTCTAACCTAAGCCTATAAAAAGAAGAATAAAAAAATAATATCTTAATATATCAAGGCCTTCAGAAACAGAATGGGATCAACACAGGATACATTAAAGCAAAATGGGAGAAAGAACTAAATATCAGAGGAGGATTGGCGCTCTACGTGGAGTGCACAGCATTCATCTACAAGTTCAAAGAAGTGGAGAATATTTGGCTGGAAGAACTTGATTTGTTTTTTCATTACACCTCTTATAAAAATCTAATGCTCTCAATCACGAGAACAGTGCTGGAGGCAGTGCGGAAACATGAACGCAGATCATTCCCACATGATTTTGGCTATGCCCAAAAATTCAAACCCTCTGGGGACATGTATGTGCTACTGTGGCAAAGATCTTGGATACACACTCCCCAACAATATGATGGTCCTCTTTCTGTGTCCTTAATGAAAATGTGGTTATTAAAAAAGAATAGTATCTGTGTAAAATACTGTTCATGACTTGTAAAAAAGTTATAACAAAATGCTGGTATAAAACAGAATTTCCAAGCGTTAACCAATGGATTGACAAAGTGAAGCAAATGTGTTAAAAGACTTTCTCTCTCGTACCTAGAGGAGCAACCTTTTCCAGGTAATGGGAGAAATGAACTGCTTTTATAAAAACAATTGAGGACGCTGCCCACTAACACACTAGATATTATATATAGGTCTTTCAACTAAGGGGCTACCATGTATTTGTTTGTTTTTGTTTCATTGTATTTACAGTTTGTTGTCTCTCTGAAAATACTAAATAAAAAGTATAAAAAAAACAAGACTTGTAACTATTTTATAGACTCTTGACACAAATAACATGGAAGGAAAAATCAGATTTACATGAACAGAGTTGTTGTTGCTATCGTTTATTCCTTTCATTTGCCTCATTATTTCCTGTTTGCACATCGCTCCTAAACTCAAACTTATCTATATATTTTCCTACAGATGCCCATCGGCCGTAAATGTGTTGCACACTATCGTCAGCTGAGCAGGTACTGCGTCTTCTCGCATGACGAGATGGTTTGTAACATGGCCTATAAAGCAGACACGATGGACGTCGACCTGGCGTCGGAAGTGCAGAAGGAGATGGCCGTGATGGTCCAGGAGGAAGAAGAACTAAGAGAGAAGATTAACAAGATGGTGAGGAGTTTTTACTAGCTCAGTAGATTAACAAAGTTCAATGACGGCAGGATGTAGTTTTAGTATTTCAACACATATGATAGACATCCAGGAGGTAAAGTGAGTGATATGGAAGGTCATATATCATTACAATCCCTTGACAGGACACACTGAAACAAAACACATTGAAGAATGCAAATTGTTGGAATTAAAGGTCTGAATCAGATTCATTTTTCACTCTGTTGTTTTTGCGCCTGTTAGATTGGAGACTTTTTTTGACTGCACAGCTGTCTCATGTCATTCCTTTGTTTCCTCTGTTGCTCTAATGACTGGATTGTTTCCCCAGGGTGTGGTGCAATCTCGACAAGTTGATTATGAGATGCTCCCAGATGAGGAGCGGCAGTGCTTCAAGTGTCGGACCACCTGCTACCTGTCTGGCATCACCTGTGCTTGCAGTCCTGGCAAGATGGTTTGTCTGTACCACACACGGGACCTGTGCTCCTGTCCTCATAGCAACCTTACACTCCAGTGAGTCTTCAGTAACCACACCAACATACATGTTTTTAGTACTATCAGCCAAGCTACATCTTTGGCATGCTAAAGGGTTCAGGTTTCTCCCAAATGCTATTCTAACCAGCGTTGCATCGTAAACTGATACTAGAAAGGTACTGCGGTACCCAGCCGTTAAAAACACCACTTTTTTTAATGTTTATTAGTAACGGTACTTTATGAGCTTTGTGCGACTGCAGGGCAGTGTGTCTCTGTGCAGTTTCTCTCTGCTTCATCACTGTCTGCAGCCAGAGTGGGCGTGGTTTCATAATGACATGTCACCCGCAGAGAGACATGGCTGACCATGGCTCGAGTGCTCCTGCCGACCGTTCTAGGTTTGTTGAAAAAGCACGGAGCGGAATATAGAAGTATTTCACTTACTTTGCTGGCAGTAAGGGCAAGACCATGGTCACTACAAAGCCCGTCTGACCAATGGACGAAACATGGAGCTGACAGACATGAGGAATTGAGGAAAGAGTTAAGAGAGCTGCAGGTTAGAGATAGATAACTAAACTAACTAACTAAATATTCCCGGATGTAACGTTAAGTGTTTATTTGTGACAAGGAAACTTTTTTCACCGTCAGCGTTGCAGGAGGCAGCCAGGGGTAAAGCTGACTGTTTATCTGTCCGGTGTGGTTCACACATCTTTGTTTGCAAACAGATCACACTGGTGACATTAACTTTACCAGAACACGGGCTAGTGTTTACAAGTCTGCTGATCAACAACACAACGTCAAGAAACTTACATTGGCCAAAGAATTGTCCAGATAATAACAAATATGTTCTTGTTTTTATATTTCCATGTTCTGTGACAGATCTTTTTTATTTTTTTAAACAGCTGCACAATCATTTCATTGTTGTTTTAACAAGTCAAGTAGCTATAAAGCTCAGCAGCTTTAACAAATATATCTATTGCTATTTTGACTTTTTAGGTTTAAGTATTTTAAATAATAAAAATAAATGGATAATTTTAAGTTCCACATTCTGTCATCTAATATTTTATTCCATTACTTTTGATAATATTTTAGTTTTATGCCGTTGTACGTTAGTATTATATATATACAGTATATTTTAGCTGGTAAACTGCCTATACACAAACCTGGTGTGACTGCTTATAAACCTCCAAGCATTACGTTGTCTTCTGAGAAAGTGATACGACTTTAATGTAACGTTAAATAGTTCAGGAAACTCAGACACACAATACGTTATTTCTCCATCTTTCTAACCGGCTTGACGTCACTCTCTTGTTGCCAGGAAACGTAGACGTCACACTCGAAGCTGCTATCTCATTGGTTGCGCTTTTGAAAGGTCAGCAGCAACAAGGTCAAAGTTCTTTGCACGTGAAGTTGTCTGTTTTTAGCGCGTACCGCGTGTAGGAGCTTAAAGCAGATACTCGTTCACGTCTCTTCGGGGGTAAGAGCAATGGCGGATAAGCAGACGATAAAGGTTAGGAATACACAAATGGAAATAAGTGCTTAGAGAAAAACGGAAAAGTTCGGAACAGCCTCAGGTTGAACCTGGACCGGGAACATGTCTCTGACAACTACAGCTGTGATGGGGGTCAGGTTGTGTGGGCTGAGTTACCATGTAAACAGACTTGTCACATTGGCTACCAATAACGCGTTGTCAGAGGTTGCTAATGCGCTAGCCTCCTGCTAACCATAGCCAAAGGCATCTGGCTGCTGCTAATACGAGATCAGGTTTATGTTGCTACGTAAGAGTCCCAAATCATACTATTCCAACTCCAACGTCTTCACATACCTACAAGTTTGCTAAGAGGGACAATAAATTCCCTTCTATAATTTTAACAATGGCAATCATGATCAGGCGATGCATAAGCACACTGATAAAAGTGAAGTTAGTTATCCAGTTGAGTCAGTTCCTGTCTTAGGAACTCATTCAGCACTGTTCGGTATTGCCTCTTCACGTGATATGGAAAAGATGGTCCTTTCTACTTGTGAACTGGTAATTACCAGTGCGTTGTGTTCAAGTGCGTTTGTTGTCGTAGTTAAATGAAACACGGCGGACCCACAGATCCTGATCTGTTACTTGCGAAAAAACATTTTAAACTGCCTAATTCATCAGCTACAGCAACAAGAGGATTTATCAAAACACAAACAGTAAATAATATGCTGTATTTTTTATAAAGCCTGAATAGAAGATTTTTTTAAGGACAAAAGAGAAAGCTAATATTTCTGTTTTAGCTACATAAGCTTGGTCAACCCTTATCTGAAGCACATCATCTTCCCTACCAGCTCAAAAAGAGTGTTGTTGTAATAAAGTAGACTCTTCCATTGTGCTCCGCCATGTTTAAAAGGTCAAAGGTTATCTCGTCTCAGCAACTCGTGTGTCAAAATATGCTACGAGTTTCCTAGTGGAAATTACCACATGAGGGGGTATTCATGTGCAATTTTCACATCCGATTTTGATATTTACCAATTTTCCATAAGACCTGTCGACTAACGTTACAGACAACTTCACGATTTTATCATTGGAATGGCATTGGTTCACCTTGCAGCAGGATATACTGTCGTCAACTCGTGCTGATGCCTTCTTCAGGCACGTTCCGTGCACTGCCACAATTACTGTTATTCCCTCCGATACCTGAGGGACTTGCATGGTTGAATGCGTGCCGTTTACACCAGCTTATCGAAAGTGTGACCATGGCCACATGCCAGCGATTGAACCTACTTCTGCTGTCCTCATAGTTCATCTGAGGCCACACGTTAGGTGACTCTTGTCCTAATCCTAAGGCACTGATGATCTACTAAGGGAATAATGATGCTGTACCCAGGGGCTGCATCAGCATCTCTCACCTCATGCTTGCCCCATCACCTTCCCTGCAGCAAGTGATGCCTCATTCACACTCCTGCGTTATGTTAAAGAGGACTTAATGAGCTCTTCACCGTCTTGCTATTAAACACAGCAGACAGCCTTGACACCTGACACAGGAAGCTTGGGGTGTCACAGCAGGGCCCTCTCTCCTAAGACCTAGGGTGAGAGAGTTCGTATATATGGACTACGTCCCATTTCACAAAAGGACTCCAGTGCAGTGGTCATCTCGAACTGCACGGAGCAATGTGCCAGACCTATAGGCTGTGCACCTATTGCTCAAGTATTCCTGCCATACAGGAGAGGCGGGCATGTGCTTGTCCAGTCAGACATCACCTTGACCAGACTTTTTCTCCTGTCATGAGCCTCATGCCAGTAGAGTGGCAACTTGATCCAGAGGTGGGCTTCAGCGTCTGGTAGCTTTTCGGCAGAGAAAAAGTCAATCTCTGCCGAGGAAATATTGTCCCTCTGTCCTGTGTGGTTCTCCTTAATGCCCAACGTCCCTCCGGGTCAGGATGCTCCACCTCGTGCATGGTTATGGAGTATTCTCTATGCTTCTCCAACATAGCCTCTGATTTTACCAATGCCTCCCAGCGTGCTTCATTTGGGCCAGAGACTTCTTCTGGTGGTCCCCCTTGTGGCCCGACGGGACTTGGTTTTCACTGGTGCACAGATTCTGCTGTGGGATACCCTAGGGGCCTCTCTGACAGGACAGGCCTCTTGTCCCAGCTCAGGGGTTGGTTTTGCTATCCCACCCTTGCTGCCTTCAGCTATAAGGGTTGAGCTGCTCACGTTATCGTCTGACTGCCCAGAGATTGTGTAGATTCAGTCAAAGATTATATTTTGAATGTCAGAACGGCTGCAGCATGAGAACTGTCAGAAGTTCTTTTCTAACTGGTTGACAGTTTGTAATGGACAAGTACATTGTTCAGTACCTGCCGTCCTTGGGTTCCTGCAATCGGGACAGTCCTTCTCTACCTTGACAGAAAAAGATGTCTGTGACTGCTATTTTCATTGCAGCACATTAGGGCCGGCAATGACACAGTAGGAAACCACAGGCTAAACTTAGTCCAATATGTGTGAGGTAGATGTAAGAATATAGGTCAAATAAAATTCACAGAAAATTAAATCAGATAAATAACATGTAGAGGAAATGTATAAGATAAAATATGCATGACTGTACATGACAGAAATGAGCAGCAAGATTCAATTATTGCACTTAAGTGGTGGATAAAGTTATTGCACAAAGAAAAAGAATATAAGTGTCAAGGTATGTATGAGTAGATTATTAATTGTACAGTGAGTGGCTCCCACTCCTTCCCTTCTGTCCTCTTTATTTCCTCCTCCCCCCGAGAGAAGAGTTGTAGAGGATGATGTCCTCAGGGACAAAGGAGTTCTTGACACAGTTTGATCGTCACAAGCAATTATTGACACTGCATCAGAGACTCCTCAGCTCTGATTGGTTTTTTCCTTCGGGCAAAGTGGAGAGTCAGAGTAACATGATCTGTCTCATGTACTACTGTCAGGATATGATAACAGTTTGATCAAATATGACAGTCATTTTAAAAAAGTTACCAACTGAACCTTTTTAAGTGTATTAAAAAAAGCCTTCACATTCCCAGTTTTCCATCCCAAGTAAATTTAAACAGAATGTAATTTTACAAATGGCCTTGGGTAGAAGAAACATTACTGAACCTAGACAAATGTCAATCATCATTGTATATTCACTGTCATGTTCTGTCTCCCCCTGCAGTTACAAGTTTACACTCAAAGAGTTGTATCCCATGTTGGCATCAGTGACGCTGCGTGCAGAGTCTTATAAAGACTGGCTCAGAATTGTGCATGAGATTCTGGAGAATAAAGGAAGCAAGAAAAGAGGTTAGAAGTCATGAAAAATACTCAGTTATCCCAAACATGTGAGAGTCATTACTACTCCCACTGTATTATATTACTTTTCCTTTATATTTTATACGTTGTAAGACTCCATACTGCTTTCTTGTCAGGTTTGGAAGAGCTTCACAACATGGTGGAGCTGGCGGAAACCAAGGCATTCCCAAAAATCAGTCTCATGGATCAGCTGCGCAGTGTCACCTTAGAGGCTGAAAAAGTTGCTGCATTGGCGCAACAACTTCTCAATGGAAAGAGGCAGACGAGGTACGTAAAATAGACTTGACACCGATGGTTTGAATTCAAATTGTGTTATACTTTCTTTTGACATCTCTATGAATTGGAACAGAGCATACCACCATAAATCTCCCATACATACAAATCTGCCTTGTTGATTCTGTCCCATAATGCATCACACCATTATTATTAGTATCATTATTACTTTGTTTTGCCAGATTTTCAAGGTTGCCAGAATTGTAGTTTGGACACAACATTGGACATTTAAAGACAAAGACAATTCTGTCATTTTGATGGTTGTTTGTTGGATAGATAAGTTAAAACGTTTTTTTGATTTATTTTTTATTTCAGGTATCGTTCTGGAGGAGGAAAGTCTCAAAACCAGAACGAGATGACTGTTGAGGAGCTGAGGTCTTTTGTTAGGCAGTTCGACAGCCTGCCTTGCAACATCCGACAGGCCCCTTTACTGAAGGTAAGCAAACGTGGCTCGTACCCATTAACTTTTATACATGACTACCTTCATCTCAATTATCTTTAAACCGAATTGGTTACTTCAGCAAATATCAAAGCTCTTTACTTAAACACATTTCTGTATCATCACACTTTCTAAAAGTAAATTAAGTCTTATCTCAGTAATATCCCTCGCTAAATGCCTGTCAATTGCCCCCACACTCCCAGGACCTGTTGACCCGGGTGGATGACTTTCAGCAGCGCAGCGAGCGCCTCCTCTCTGATGGGTCACCCAGCCCGCTGGAGCTGCAGGAGCTGCTAGACGTGAGCTTGGGCCTGGACGTGAATCTGCCTCAGCTACCCCTGCTGAGGGAGAGACTGGAGCAGGCCCGCTGGCTGGATGCCGTGCAGCAAGCCAGCAACCGGCCAGAAAGCCTCTGTCTGGACACCATGAGGAGGCTGATAGACCAGGGCGTGGGCCTGGCCCCTCACAGCTCGGTGGAAAGAGCCATGGCTCGTCTGCAGGAGCTGCTGACTGTATCGGAGCAGTGGGAGGAGCGGGTGCTTAGCCTCATGGACGCCAGGTGAGGACACTGAGCTGCACGGTCGTATCCCCATAGCGTTTATGTTCTTGTGTCACTCTTGACAATTAAAACTGACACGATTAGTTGACTAATCAATCGGTCGAACTATTTTGGTAATCGATATTGTTCAAGTAATTTTTCATGCGATAATGGCAGAAAATGCTGCTTTTAGTTACCAAACAAATAAGATTTTTCCCGGTTTCTGTTTTATACTATATTAAACTGCATATCTTTGGGTTTTGGACTGTCAAAAAAAGAGAGAGATTTATAGAAAACTTGGATGGACATTTTCTTTTCTTTTTTTAATTTAAATTTTTTATTGAACTTTTAAGAAACATACAAATAAGTACAGGTTCAAGATACACGTGCTTTCTTTTAACATCCTCTCACCTACAAAAAGTAGGCATTGTGAAATCCAAACAAATATGTAACACACTCCATGTGGACACATAAGGAATCCACATGAAGAGAAACAGACTTCAACAAATAAATGATACAGGGTGCTGCATTTAGTCCCTGGTCTGCTTTGCGTAGCTCCAAAAAAGTTCCCAAGAGCTCATCCCTTCATCCTCTTTGCCTTTCTACCTACAGAATATAGCTTCGTAGGATGCCGTCTCCACCATTGCACCCAACCACTCCCTGAGATTAGAAGTCAGAGCCGTCTTCCAATGTCTTAGAATCACTCTGGAAGCTGTAATCAGGCCCACTATGATAATAGAAAATTTCCTTTAGATTAGATTATTATCTATTATTATTTAGATTATTAGATATTTGGTAACTGAGACCTTTCCCCTAGCAGACACATAACAGGAGTCAAGACGGCTGCTGAACCACACCATTCACTCAAGTCCACAACTTCTACCCAGAATGGAGCCACTAATATACACTTCCATCTACAGTGCAAAAAAGTCCCCAGTCCTGATTTACATTCCAACACTTACTGTCATTCAGCAATTTCATCCTATGTAATCTCACAGGAGTGTGGTAATATCTGTGTATAATCGTGTGCTGTGTGAACTTCCCACAGCCTGCCAACAAATCCAGCCATTTCTCTTTAGCAATATTTGTTCTCAGGTCCCTCTGCCATAGCAACTTCACATTAGTGCACTCCTCACTTACGGCGATGTGCTCGCTCAATTTCAAACGGAGCAGCGTCAGCCTGAATCCCCTGTCCCTCATCTAACATTTTTTTAACACAACTCAACAATGCGCCATTGGTCCCAAATGTCCCCTTCAGACCTACCAGCCTCAAATTCCTTTTGCTGTGATTTTCCATAGATTGAATACGCACCCACATTGTCTCCATTAGCTTACTTTTCTTATCCTCGTCAGCGAGGGACTAGTCTGTAGCTTCCTCCAGGCGCATGATGCGTGTTTCGGCCTATTCTCCTAAAGGCGGAGGTAAATCTTAATCAAATGCCAGCCTCTATTTTGAAATAATTCACAATTTTACATGTCGGGTTGTGGAGAGTCCCTAGACAGCCGCCATCTTGTTCGCCGTACCCAATTGACTCCTGGGATGGGCATTTTCCACTATTTTATAGACCAAACGGTTAATCAATTAATCTAGAAAATAATTTGCAGATTAATCGACAATGAAAATAATAGTTTCATCCCCGGCAAGTAATTTTTATGAAAGTATGACCCATGTATCAGGATCTTAGTCAGATACTACCGCTTTATATAAAAGAATCTTCTGAAACAATTGTGTGAAGGCTGGCAAAGTTTCAGCTCAAGTTAAATCGGTTTAATTCCAGTTGTAAACTTACTTACTATAACTTTGTTAAAACATAGTAAACTCATACTTTGTTTTTTAAATGTACGATTTTCTTAAGTAGTGGTGTCGGATGTAAACTTAAAAAGTGAAATCAGCTTTAACTTCAGATCGTGCCGACTGAAATGTGCCAAGTCTGCAGAGCTGGATCCCGGTGGATAAAGAGGATCATGGTGCTGCAACAGTGCTTAACTCACCAATAGCTCCACAGAGCTGACACACTATAAAGCACCTCATGTTATCTGATACTTGATGTTTATTTAAATCTATCAAAAGTGTCGCTTTTTTTAAAACTAAGCTTCTAAATTGAAACAAAAGATGAAGTGACACTCCAACATCAGACATTATATAAATCCTGAACATGAAAACTGTATTTACTAAAGCTCACGTCCCTTCACAGGCCGCTTCACAGCATAGAAACACTCAACAACGCTCTACAAGAAGTAGAGAACATCCCTGCCTATCTGCCCAACTGTCTGCAGCTGAAGGATGTCATCACCAAGGCCAAGAAATGGCTCCATGAAGCCGAAGCACTTCAGGTGAAATATACCTCCACTAAAACCCATGCTGAATGGCCTGAGAGGGCTGAGTTTGGATTATAACTCTTGTGTGTGCATGCTTGCAGCTGGGAGGGCGTATTCCTGTGCTGGACAGCCTCTCTGAGCTGCTTCTCAGAGCAGAGGGCATCCCGGTGAGGCTCGACCCGCTGAGTCGACTGGAAGCTCTCGTCAGTGATGTTCAGAGCTGGAAGGAGAGTGCAGCAAAGACATTCCTACTGAAAAAATCTCCTTTCTCTCTCCTTGAGGTAAACAGTTATTAATAGGTGTGTGCAATTCAAATACATTTTCCAAATATGACAGAACCAATAAACAATGTCCATTTGCTTTTATGTTTCCAGGTTCTTTGTCCGAGATGTGACGTAGGGACCACGCATCAGAAGTCAAAGGCTAAAAAAGCAAAGGAAGCTGCACAGATCAACAAGAAATCTTCAACAAAACTGGAGTCTCTGTGTGACGTGGAGAGAGCTCTCTTTGAGAGCAAGGACTCTGCCTCTGCTGTGAGTGGAGCAATAGTAATTTTTATTTATTTATTAATTTTAGCACAATTAGGGGTGCAAGAAAACATTTTTCATTGTGATTATTAATTATATTTGTCATGATACAACTGCATGTTTCATATTCTGTTAACAGTTAAATGTGTTCAAAATGTACAAGAAACCCTACTATCCTAAACTCCAAGTTGATTAAGACTCAAGTTGAAGGGCTGCTAAAATGTTTGTCTGTCAGGTGACTAAATATTTGAGTGTAACATTTACATATAATGTACATTTTAACAGCACAAACATTAAGAAATAAAATACCTTGTTTTTACTCAGACAGCATCTGCTAACGCTAAAAGGCACACAAGTCCCTGTGTGTAGTGTGCTAGCCACTAAGCAACAAAGGGCAGGGTGGATTCCTCACACAGTGAACAGAGAAACATGACTTGGTTTGATATCAATCATTAACACTATTCCAACACAGTGTGGTGAGGTTACCTTGACAGCCCTATTTACAATAGCGGCTCCTGAAACCTGATCCGGTGCTAGTCTGTAGACCTGAGAGTGAGATTAAGCTTTCATTTTTATTTATTAAGTCACATTTTCTTCCTCGACAGATGGCCACTCTCGCCGAGGTCCGCCAGAGGGAGATGGAGATCTTGTTGGCTATTCGTGCTTCAAATGAGTCTAAGCTTGTTCCTGCTGAAAACTGTTGTGCACTTAGCGTTTGCATTTGCCAAAAGGCCCCCTCGGATTCCATGATGCAGTGTGAGCTCTGTCGAGAGGTTTTCCACTGCAGCTGCGTTAAAACAACTGCAGACCTCGAGTACGGCCATGCCTGGCTTTGCCCGCTTTGCCAGAGGTCGAGGAAACCCCCTCTGGACAAGGTCCTGCCCTTGTTGGCTTCGCTGCAGAGGATCCGGGTTCGGCTGCCAGAGGGGGACGCTCTGCGCTTCCTCATCGAGAGAACAGTGCGATGGCAGCACAAAGTTCAGCAGGCCTGCACAGAGGGAGTCCTGGAGGAAGTGTCAAAGATGGTCAGTGGAAACGCATTTCATAAGTCAGTGTGAAAAGAGTTGAATAGATTGAATAGTCTCTGGATTGTTGTTACCAGCCTCAGATGTTATCACCATGATAGCTTCCCAACCGTGCATGATGCAGTCAAAAAAAGTCTACAGGTGTAGTGGATCAATAGAGATGGGTGTGTTCTTAGGTTTATGTTTGCTTAATAAGTGACTGATCACTGTCAATGTTTGTTGTTTCAGGGAAGAGTTGGACCTGGAATATCTTCACATCTGACTCAGGAAAAAAATGGCTCATTTTTTCATATAACGCATCAGTCTGTTCCACTCCAGGGTGAGTGTTAAAGCTTTAAGCACTTTGCTTTATTATTTTTTTGCATTTTCTCTTTTATTTCACTTCTGAACTCTCCACTGCTCATCATATTTGTCACAGGTCTCGGTCCTGAGCTGGAGGAGCTGATGGTGGAGGGATTCCTGCTGCAGGTCACTCTGCCTGAAACTGAGCAGTTGTACAGATACCTGCTGTACAAACTGGCCCCCCTACCCTCACATAGCTCCCCCTGTGGGAACAACACAAAACAGGACCAGCAGTCTCAGAGAGGGAGCCCCCACCACAACAAGGTAATGATAAATCACAATCACACTTGATATATAATCACAACTTGTTGGTGTATTGATTGTAATATCCATGTTTTTACGGACAAAGCGACGCAAGGAAAGCTCCGACTCGCAGCACAGCAAGAAAGCAAAGAAGTGTCGCAAAAAGAAGTCTAAGAAGAGCAAACAGAGGGACAAAGAAACCAAGCAGACTTGTTCTCCCACACACACAGTGTCTTATCCCACTGCTTCAGATTCAGAGGAGGACTACTCACTGTGTGCTGCACCATGGTGCAGAGAGCCAGAAAGCGACGAGGTTTGTGTTTTATCGGTTTTCTTAAAGCTATAATTTTGTGAAAAATTGAGATTTATTTATTTTTATTATAAAGCAGGCCGAGGTGCTGTATAAGTACTTAGAAAGTATCAGAACCATCTATCCACAAAGGAATTGCGTTAGAAACTATGTCTTTAAACGAGCCATCAAGACTCCTGTACAGTTGTGATGTCACGACTGTAGGCAGGTCCGGCGTGTGTCTTCCCTGTACCCGGGACAAGATTTTCTTTATTTTGGATGTTTAATTTGTCTCGATTGATAGAAGACGTCAACTTGTGCACTAAATTACATGAAGAAAAACTGAATTATGTTTTGTTTGCTCTTGTATTAACTGATGTATGTTTTTTTTACCTCATCTTACTGCTTTTCAGGTAAACTGGGTCCAATGTGACGGCAGCTGCAATCAGTGGTTCCACCAGGTCTGTGTAGGACTGTCTGCTGAGAGAGCAGAGACCGAGGACTATGTTTGCATCAGCTGCACACAGCCAGACTACGACAGAGGAGAATGAAGACCAAAAAGTTACTTTGAAGCATCAGCAGTTTTTGTTGCGAGCCGCAGCACTTAGTTGCACACCTGAACTCTGTGTGCTCACGTGGCGTCTCCCCCTTTACCTTCTGGCTTGCCCTTAGTGAACATGGTGCTATTTACTGGGTTTTTTTCCAGAGTTACAAAAGACTTAAGTCACTGTTTTCGTCACATGGTTGTTTTTTCAGCCAATCGACTAATCCTTTTTTTGAAACTTTCCAAGACTTGATGCAGATGTAAAATAAAATGGCAAAATGTTTCAACAACGCAGGGATTTTTCAACCAAAAAAAGTCAATTTGACATCACATTTGAGAACTGTTTTTTTTTTTTTACATACATCTGAACAATGTGAAACTTATCTTTCTCTTGTAGAGTAAATATTATTTATCGCAGCAATAACTGAAAAGATTGAGGCTCAGTTTTCACCCGAGCTATATTTGTGTTTAGAAATTATTTGATATAATAACGCCTTCTTAAAGCAGAAGCCCTGATACTTTACCTTATGAATCCTATGATATTACACAGTTCAATTCAAATTTGTGAACAGAACTTGAATCAGAAACCAGAGGACGAAGACTGCATGACGGAGCTTGTTGATCCAATATGTGCGAAGGTTTGCACCTGAATTTTTGCCCATGTCCCTTAACACATCTCTGGCTTTGATATGAAGTCTGATTTCCTTTTGCGCTGTCTGCGGGGGGAGACTTAAGTCTTGGCGCTGAGTGAGACTTGATTATGTTCACAAAATGAGAATGAACTGTCCGACATCAAAGGAATGTACATTTTGTTTTTGGGTGGCTTTTCCCTTTATTGTTTAGATGAAAATATTGTGTTGGACTTAGATTTAACACTCTCTGTGTGATTTGCCACGGATATATGACCTCTTTCTGCTCCTTTGGGTAAATAATATAATTCCTATGTTGCATTTGAAAATAAAACATCTTTGTTCCCATATGCCTGTGCTCCTCAATCCTCGTAGTGCTGAGAGCCAGTAAAATGTTTGGTGGGTTGATTTTGATTTCCTCCGTCAGTTATGTAAAGTATCTGTAAAAGAGGAACAGTTCTACACGTTGTCTACTTCAGGAACCCAGAACAACAGCAGGAAACAATAGTGCCTGTACGTATATGACATCAGTGTCTTTTATTAATAATTACAATTTATGAATTAAGATAAGCAATTCACATTAGGATTTTCAGGCACACCATAACAGTAAACTCATGTTTAAAGGTGTCGTGTGGACCTTTTTGTTGTTGTTGTAAACAAGTAATGTTTAGATTTTAGGCATTATCAAAGTGTCATTGAACATATTCAATTCGTCTGTTTCACCGAAAAGGAGGTTACCTCCTAATTTGGTGTATATCTCTGCGTGTGGACACAAATACTCACTTTTTGCTCACGCTAAGCTTAAATATCAGTAATATATGGAAATACAAAACAAACGTGTGATTTCACATCATTTTAGAGGGTTCTCTTTTCCATAATGCTCATTCCATTAAAACAAAATCTACAATCATTCATTTTATAGACTCTACTAAAGAGGGAATACGTTTATGTGTAGATATAGTTATATATATATATATATATATATATATATATTACATATATATATATATGTAATATATATATTAATATTCTGTTTTCTAATATATCTTGTCTGTATAATATTTGTTGTTTGTAAAGCTGGAGTTTGTGATGAAAATCTCCCTGGGATTAGTATTTCTGATTTGTGCCCATCTAAAATTTCTACAATCCTTCATTGTCTAGAGGTTATACGTTTTGGAGCAGCTTGAGATTGAAGTCTGACAGAAAGAAGGTTGTTCTCTCACCATCATATAACAAGAGATCGTCTGCGTTTAGTTTTTATCAGGGTCATTTTCTTATTGGTATTTATTTGGATGTGGAAAAGCAAGCTTAATGAATGAAAGGATATCTATCTAAGTTGAGTTTTCTGGGTAGCACTGAATTTGTATAAACGTTTGTTAATCATGTTTTAATGGTCTCACTGCTCCCTGTAAGGTTATTTAGATCATTTATACACTCAGTTGCCAGTTTATATGGAACCAAAGCTAAAACTAATGCAGTCGAACAAAACAACAACAATCCTTCAATACACTTTACCTTCATGAAGGTAATAATGTTCTGTTTTTGTTGAATCGGCTTTAGAGTTAAGTGTTCATTAAACCGTATGGTCCTTTTGGAGGATGCTGTTGGACTGTGTTACACTGACAGGTGAACCTTTTTCCCACCCTAGAAACCGTCTGTAGTTTTAGTGAAGTGTGTTCATCATAAATTGGTAACTGAAGGTTTATCAATAATAATATGATACCAATATGATATCAATAATAATCCAATTCCAAACCTGACAAGACTAAACTCGGGGAATAAATATCAGTGAGACCAGGGCTAATAGAAGGAAGGCGGGTCACCGAAAGAAAAATGTCTTTGGGCTATGACCATAAAACGGTATGAAGCTTCTGCAAAGGACCTGGAGCTGCGCTGTTTTAGTGTTCCAGCAGATGGAGCTAGAAACAACTTGATGGTTTCTTCTCAGGTAATGTTTGGTTTCATTCAGTCTCACAGAACTTTCAAATCAATGGCTAATATTCCCATATATATAATAATAATAATAATAATATATATATATATATATATATATATATATATATATATATATATATATATATATATATATATATAGCAGGCAGGAACGAACAGACCCAGCTCTGTGGAGGACGGACATCTGTCTTTACTGGTTGGGGAGAAAGAAAGAGAGAAAGAGAGAGAGAGAGAGAGAAAAGACAGACAAACAGACACACATCCAGAGATGCAGGCAACCAAAGAGTAACAGTAACTATAGTAATATCTATAGTAATGTGAATATGACTTTTATGTTATGGCAGTTTATACAGCAATAGTAGAAACAAGCACAGCTAGGGTAAGAATATGACAATGATAATAATTATGGTGGTAAATGATCAATGATGAGTAGTGGTAATAACAGCTGTGATACAGTGAGACATACCACTGATGGTGTTTTTATGGCTACACATTTTATAATTTAGAAACTAATGATAGTTTATATGAGTATTAGTAATAATAGCAGCAGGAAGCGTCATGCAGGACCACGGCAGCAGAGACCTGCGAGATGACAAAGCACAAACAACAAAGGGGGAAGTAGTTGAATTAGTAACATGCATTGATAAGACTTGAATGATACAGACAGAGAGGAGAGAAGCTCAGAGTATCAGGAACAGTGAGACGAGGCCTATAGCAGCATCATTAAGCAGAACAAAATCACCTGGGAAGAAGTCATGGACAGAAAGATCTCATGGCCTGAGCCGTGGAAGGCTGAACCCCTCCGCATCAAATTCCTCATCCAGTCTGTCTACGATGTCCTGCCCAGCCCGTCAAACCTCTTCTGTTGGAGCAAGGTTGAAACTCCAACCTGTCCCTCATGCCAAGGAAGAGGAACTCTGGAGCATATCCTCAGCGGCTGTGCTTAGGCACTCGGAGATGAACGCTATCACTGGCGCCACGACCGGGTGCTGAAGGCGGTTGCTGAGTCAATCAACACTGCCATCGACCGGAGCAAGTGCTTACTACCACCAAAGCACAGAATTCCATTCGTAAGAGCTGAAGAACAACCACATCCCCGACTGAAAGCCCAAACAGGTCCCCTGGGAACAGCAATTGACTGGCATCTAAGGGTGGACCTGGGGTAACAACTGAAATTTCCTGAAAACATTGTGGAAACCAGCCTTAGACCAGACCAGATCGTCCTACTCTCAGAGACATCCAAGCAGGTCATCAAGGTGGCAGCTGACAGTGCCTTATGAGGACAGAACGGAGGAAGCCAGGGGGAGATAGAGGGAGAAATATGTGGAGCTGGTGGAGGATTGACGCAAATGGGGGTGGTGCGCGAGATGCCTTCCCATTGAGGTTGGGGGCAGGGGCTTTGCAGGAAAGTCACTCTGCAAGGCCTACACTCTCCTGGGCATCACAGGCGCACGCAAGAGGAGAGCTATCTGTACAGCTCTCGAGGCTGCTTAGAGAGCTTTACGATGCTGTGGATCCAGAGGGACGAGCAGGGGGTGAGGGGGTCTGATGTTGAAAGACCTGAAACCCCAGATACTATCAATGATGATGTGTCCAAGAAACTGCATCACAAGATGTATGCAACAATCATGTCATTCTGGCTAGGCTAGTGAAGTCCAGGAATAGTTGACGACCACGAGAAAGAGTGGTGAAAGCTTGGAGAGACAGCGGACAGCATGGAAAGTTGGCAACAGAGGCAGGAAGCGTCAGCAACAGGACCTGCATCTTCTGTGAGGAAGAACCCTGACTCAGCTACAAGAAGTCCTAAAGAAACTTACCCTCAGGGGAGCCCGAGACAGGGGGAGCACCCCAAACAGACAGACAACCAGGCAACGTCCCATGCAAAGGGACAATCGACAACGAATGGGGTATGTACACACTTTCACAAAGTCCTGCAAAGTTAGTTTTTAAAACAGTACAGTTACATCGATACATTATTCGGAACAATAGAGATATAGTCAGCTGCTAAAGGAGGTGGGAGTGTTGCTGTCTCACAGAGACTTTACTTCACGACACAACCTCCAAGTGACTCCTGAAAAGTTTTCATACGTCACTAATGCTTTTTGTATCTGTCCCGTCTGCGACTGACTCTCCAGAAGGAAAAATATGTTTCTCTCTTATTCAAGAGTATAATAAAATAAAAAAGTACATGCCTTATTCCAAAAAGATATCGTTACTACCCCTAATATTACTGTTTATGGGAATCGTTTCACAGATCTTATTGATTGGGGAAAAAAACTTAGATGCTTCCTGTAAAATTTTTTATCACTAATAAGGTTAAGGAGGTTTCTTACAAAATCATACACAAATATTATCCAGCTAAACAATTTTCCCCTGGGATTATTAAAGTATTTCTGATTCTGATGATTATTTGCAAACATTTTGAAAATACATTAATATTAACTGCTCTTACTGTAAGTTACATCCAGAAACAGCTCCTACACCAAAAAAACTATGGGCAGACCGTAGCAAATGTGTTATTGACTCTTTCACCATAGATTTTATTTTACATTAAATGTTGTTTTTGGTTTCCATAATAACCCTAAAAAAGAAGGAAAAGGTAACTTTTTAATAAATCTGTTTTTATTTATTGTAAAATTTCATATTCATAAAAGTAAAATTTCTAAGAAAACCCCAAATTTTCAAAAATACATTTGACTTAAAATATAAAAAAAATCAGCAAATGAAAAGGCTGTTAAAACCA
Organism: Echiichthys vipera; assembly: GCF_963691815.1. Taxonomy (NCBI): domain Eukaryota; kingdom Metazoa; phylum Chordata; class Actinopteri; order Perciformes; family Trachinidae; genus Echiichthys; species Echiichthys vipera. The sequence goes on along the minus strand of NC_139825.1, from coordinate 31,206,740 downwards.
CAGCCTTCTGTAATATGTATACCCTTGTTTAATGAACATCGCATGTCCTCTGTATTCCCCTTGTTTACGGTTTCCTGTAAACTATTTGTATCCATGTGAATTCATTTTAAATAAAGCTGTTTTAAAAAAAATATATTTTTTCGCCCTGGGGCGGAAATACGTCACCAATACGTAACGAAAACAACTTTACTCATCTTAAAACTATAAAATATTCATCTTGCACATCTTAAAAATATGAAAATCTATTTCGAAACGTTTTTATTTCATTATTTTATTTTTATTTACTTTTTAAAAATGTCCCATTGAAGTGCCTGACAGGCTGAACCCAGGGAAGCATTTCTCAGCCGTTGGAGCGGGGGGCGGGGCCTGCCGTTCACCGACTCGCCATTTTCCTCCTGTTGTTGTTAGCTTACGGTCTGACCGGGTCCCCGCTCCCAGCATCATCGGCGGTAAAACCAAGTCACGTCCGGATTTAAACTCTCAGCTGGGTTATTGTGACTAGTTCAGCGCTACTTCTCTCCCGTCATCATGGACGAGGAGTACTACAGCGGCGGCGGAGACTGGGAAGGCACGGGGGAAGGTCCCACGGTGAGAGGAAGACCTGTTGCTACAGTTAGACTTAACGTTGTTTAGCTAGCGTTAGCTTAGCTTCAGCTACACAAGCTGCTGGGTTGTTGTGACAACGCGACATTGACGCTCGGCTCACACCGGGACAGATGCGTCCACACAGCTGACAACGTGTCCCGCAGAGTGCGGTCTGAGCCTGAGGCTACTCCGTTAGCTGCAGGCTAACTGAGGTTTCTGCTAATTTATTTAAGTGTTTTAAACTAATGTTACTTATCAATATTACTATCATTATTATTGTTTATTTATTTATTATTATGTTTTTATTATTATTATTATGTTTTGCTACAGGCTAACTGTTGTTTTTGCTAATTTATTTAAGTGTTTTAAACTAATATTATTTATCAATATTAGTATTATTATTATTATTCATTTATTATTATACATTTTTTATTATTATTATGTTTTACTACAGGCTAACTGTTGTTTTTGCTAATTTATTTAAGTGTTTTAAACTAATATTATTTATCAATATTACTATCATTATTATTGTTTATTTATTTATTATTATGTTTTTATTATTATTATTATGTTTTGCTGCAGGCTAACTGAGGTTTCTGCTAATTTATTTAAGTGTTTTAAACTAATGTTACTTATCAATATTAGTATCATTATTATTGTTTGTTTATTTATTATTATGTTTTTATTATTATTATGTTTTCCTACAGGCTAACTGTTGTTTTTCCTAATTTATTTAAGTGTTTTAAACTAATATTATTTATCAATATAAGTGATTTAAACAAATATTATTTGTTAATATTATTTATTAATGTTGTTATCATTATTATTATTTGTTATTAATTCATTTGTGTTTTAAACTAATATTATTTATTATTATTATTGTCATTATTATTTATTAATTTTAATTGCTTTATTATGTTTTGCTATAGGCTAACTAACATTACAGCTGGTGGACAGGGCAGTTAAAGTTGCACGTTACCTGTTTCTCACCTCACTTTAATAGACCATTCAACCATTTGCTTTATTTCTGTCACAGCATTTTAAATTGCTGTGCCTAACTGTTTAACTGTTTAACTAATTAACTGTTAATATGTTATCAGGTAAACATTTAAAGGTCTGCAGCAGAAGTCAAAGAGTTAAAACATATCTCTTATTTGTGTAGTAGGATCAGGAAAAATGCCTCAACATTTCTTGAATGAATGAATCACTCCTTTATTATTCGCCATATAAAAAACTGAGACATGTTTATTAAATATCTTCTATGTGACACAGTTATTTTACACACTGCATATGTTTTGAGTTCATAGATACCAAATACTTGATTGTGCTCCCTGTAGTTTCTGAGATACAAACATTTGTATCTTACTGTATTATATTGAGTGTTTGAGCATGAGATTACTGTTTTACTGGTGGTGAGAGAAGTAAATCTACCTGTCACTTGCATATTTTACCAGCGTTTGTCTGGTGGATTGTCCTAATTTTGTGCCCTGGTCACATTAATTTAACAACATTGTTCATGTTGTTTGTTCTGTGGCACTCGTCGTTCCTCTGCCCTCTCAATTTTGTGCCACTCCATGAATGTTACTGCATGCTAAACAATGAGGAGCCATTTTAGAAGTATAAACGCATGTATAAATTTTCCTTTGTGAAGGATTACGTGGAAGGTGAAAACGATGGGAAGATCCAGGAAGATTGTCTGCAGAAGTTCTCCAGCAGGGATTACATCATGGAGCCGGCCATCTTCAACAGCCTCAAAACGTAAGCACCATTTTTCTCACGCAAACACGAAGATATCATCTTTATCCCACTGAGCAACACACAAAACGTTTTTTTAAATTTAGAACAACACAACAAAAACGACGACAACTGCACAGCACATCTAGTGTTTGACAAATGCGAGAGCGAAAGTACATCCTAAATGAAAGAATGGGAATTTTTTTCTCAGGTATTTCCAATCAGGCGGCTCTCCAGAACACGTCATCCAGCTTCTCTCTGAAAACTACTCTGCTGTGGCTCAGACCGTTAATCTGCTGGCAGAGTGGCTCATCCAGATGGGTAGGTGGCAGACTGCAAGGTCCTGCCATGTTTTCTGGACTTTCCCTTCATCTAATTTCTAATGTCTTTACTTTGCCTGCAGGTGTAGAGCCCGCTCAGGTCCAAGAGCGAGTGGAAAATCACCTCAAGAGTCTTTTGATAAAACACTTTGACCCCCAAAAAGCTGATTCCATTTTCACCGTGGAGGGAGAGGTGAGATTTCTGAACACTCGGTTGTAATTTTAAAAACACAAGTGATCACAAATCCTGAACATCTTGTGCCAAAAAGATTTAGTTGTCATGGTAACATAAACATGAACCAAACCAAGCCGGTCTCTTGTGTTTTCAGACTCCTGCTTGGCTCGAGCAGATGATAGCACACACTACATGGAGAGATCTTTTCTATAAGCTGGCTGAGGCTCATCCAGACTGCCTGATGCTCAACTTCACCGTAAAGGTACGATGCTGTTGTGGTAGTAGTAGAAGTAGTTTTAGTAGAAGTAGTTTTAGTGGTAGAAGTGGTTTTAGTAGTAGTGGTTTTAGTAGTAGTAGTGGTGGTGGAGTAGTAGTAGTAGTAGTGGTGGTGGTGGTAGTTTTAGTAGAAGTTTAGAAGATGTAATTATGCTTTAGAGTGGAGGAAGTAAATTTTAAGTGACCAACATATGGTCTCTTTTATTAACTTGCTGTAAAAGTAAGCATAAAGGGAAACACTAGTTATTTGTTAGATTTACTTCCCTCGTTAGATGAATGGAAAATAGTTTTGTTGTTGGTGCTGTAAAATGTATTATAGGCACAAAAAGGATTTTTTAATACATTTTTTTGGACAGAAAAAGGGCAATTTGAAGATTTGTATTCTGGTAACCTGAATGGGCCATTGGTCATTATTTGTGACGTTCTATAGACTGAACAATAATTGAGTAATACAGTAATAAGTTAATACCATAGACTGTGTAAAAAAAGGTTAATATATCAAAATAATTGGTAGTTCAGTGCTATGACAGAGATCAATACGTAGAACTGTCGATGCCTCTTAAGTTTTGTGTAGTTGAACAGGGGCCGGTTACACAAAGATAGTTTAGGTCTTTAGTGTAAGTCCAGTCTTACAGTTATTTAGCTGCTAGTTTAGTTGAGATATTTAAGACTATTTTAAGCCTAAAAAGCGTTATTCAGATCAATTTAAGCATCTATCTGAAGTCTGACAAGCATTTAGATCTAAGCTATTAGCTTAGAGCTAAAGTCTATTGTTGAGAAACCGGCTGCAGTTGTTTGCTTTGTTCAATTTCTACCTTATTGTAGCTGCCTAAAAGACACATTTTCTGTTTTTGGGTTTTTAGCTTATTTCAGACGCAGGTTATCAGGGTGAGATCACCAGTGTGTCCACAGCGTGTCAGCAGCTGGAGGTTTTCTCCCGGGTGTTGAGGACATCGTTGGCCACGCTGCTGGATGGAGGAGAAGAAAACCTGGAGAAGAACCTGCCAGAATTTGCGGTGAGCTCTGCTGTTTTATTAACAACGCACACATATATCCTCACATACAGGATTGACATTTTAAAACCCTCAATGTAGTGTTGGAACGATCAAATAATTAGTCTATGAACCAAGCGTTTATATAATTGAGTTTTATTGAGCACATTCACTGATTCCCGTGTCTCAAATGGGAAGATTTGCTGCTTTTCAGTTTTCTATTATTGTAAATTTAATATAATTTTTTTAATATATGTATATTTTGTTTTTCTCTTCTTAAAACATTTCATAGACCAGATCATTTTTCTTATTATTATTTTCGATCTCAGCTCATGAAGTCAGACTTTAGTCCCAAGCAGGGCCTGAAGTTAACTTTCTTGGCCACCTGCCACAGTGTTTTTTACCAGCCAAAATAAAATAAAAGTGAACGACTCGGAAAATGCATACGAATGGTTCTTGAACTTGTACATAATCCACATTAAAGTGCTGTTGAGTTATTAACCAACTTAATCTCATTAATAACTAGACCTACATAATGACTTACAGCTGTGTCTGAGCTGGTGTGGCAGCGTTTAGAATAGAAAATAACAGAAATAAAAACAGCCAATCATCTCACTGACAGGCTCATTTATTTAGTTAACACCCAACTGAAATCCATTAGTCACTGCTTTTTAGTGTTATTAGATACCTAGGTTCAACATTTTTATTTGATTTTATATTAACAATAAACATTAAATGTATAACAAATGACTTATAAATGTATGTTGCTTTTCAAGATAAGACATATTTTGACTGAATAACATTTAGATAAACAACAATAATGATTATAATAATTAACAGAAACCAAACTACATTACACTGTAATGTGGAGGTCAGACACTGATTTTAAACCCTTTCACAGAGCACAGACTGAGGCTCTGAGTCCTTAAAGAGGAGGAGGAGGAGCAGACTCTCCCTCTGCTTCCTCCACTCTCAAAACACAAAGTAATCCCGTCACTGCATCTTCTCTGTCGTACACAAGCCAATTGCGAACCTTGCCATCCCTTTCCAGTTTGTATTAAAACACTTGCTCAGTGTTGTTTTGAATTATTGGCTACACGCCAACGTAGCAGTTAGATTGACAGTTTCACCCGCCAATCACAAAAGTTACCCGCAATTTCATGCCCTGGTCCCTAGTAAAAAATAACCCCACGTTGTGTAAAGTCAGTCAGTGCTTGTGATTTGTACTTCTTCTGTTTGCTGCATATGATGATATTTTCTGAGTGATTCCCTCCTCTCTCCTGCAGAAAATGGTGTGTCACGGCGAGCACACCTACCTATTTGCCCAGGCGATGATGTCCATCCTCTCTCAGGAGGAACAAGGTGGTTCGGCCGTTCGCAGGATCGGCCAGGAGGTGCAGAAGTCGGCGCATGAGAGGTAACTTAATCAGAATCTCAACATGACATGCCCTATTCTGTGAATGCAGTTAACTCCAGATTACAGGAGCAAGATGGCTGAGTTTGCTGCACACAACCAGTAATCCAATCAAAACGGGATGGTTTTATTTTTGTTGTGTTTTATGTCACAGAGGTCATGATGCCAGTCAGATAACCCTTGCGCTCGGCACAGCCGCAGCTTACCCGCGAGCCTGCCAGGCGCTGGGAGCCATGTTGTCTAAAGGAGCCCTGAATCCTGCAGATATCACAGTTCTGTTTAAGATGTTCAGCAGCATGGACCCGCCTCCGGTGGAGCTGGTGAGGACGGAGCATCTTTAGAGCCTGTTTGTATCCACTTCATGCTTGTTAACAATGCTGAGGTATTTATCTTTTCTCATCTTTAGATCAGAGTGCCTGCCTTTCTGGACCTGTTCATGCAGTCCCTGTTTAAGCCCGGATCAAAGATCAACCAAGACCACAAACACAAGTACATCCACATCTTGGCCTACGCTGCCAGTGTGGTTGAAACGTGGAAAAAGGTAAAAAGAACAGGGATGGATTTTCTCATGTATTAATGTGTGTGTTACCGACTGCATAGCTTGTTTGGATTAGTTGGTTGTTATTTTAATTAAATTCCAGTCATGGTATTTTTCAGTTGTTTTAAAGATCGTTCATTGTTAACGTCTTATTTCCTGACAGGCGTCCAACGCTCAATTGTTTCCTTTATAGCCCGTGGTTTCACCCTAACAGCTTCTTTACACCTCTCTTTCTGTTCAACCCCAGAACAAGCGAGTCAACATCAATAAAGATGAGCTGAAGTCGACTTCCAAGGCCATAGAGACCGTGCACAACCTGTGCTGCAATGAGAACAAAGGAGCCACAGAGCTGGTGGCTGAACTTGGCACGTTGTACCAGTGCATCCGGTGAGTAGACGACCAAGATCCCAATTAATCAAAAACTAATGGGGGGAGGTGTTCAACTTAATAATAAGCAGGTTTATGGAGATTGCTTTATTGATGGTTTTAAAAGGCAAAACATGAAGTAATGCAAGTATTTGGGAATGTCAGTCCTGGGGTAAATTAATTATAATATTGAAGTCTGAAAAAAGAACTTGTAACAAGTTTACTCTGACCTGGAATTGAAAGACTGACCCAGCTTGATACTTCCACATCAACCAGATGTTCATTGACTCTGGTTACTCATTGATACAATTTCAGACTTTTTCAATCCTGATACCGATACCTGGGCTTCGGCGATGGCCGATACTGATAACAGTGTTAAATAATAAGCTGACGGTCTCACTGTGTGGAAGTGAGATGGTTCTTTTATGTGTTAAGACAACATCCGACTACTTTTAAACATTGCCTCCCTAACTTTGTAAAACAAGCAGATTTACATATATAAATGTCCTGCATTGTTATTTATTGTTAAAGTAATAGATTGTGCACCTGCATCTTAGTAAGAAATCTTCAAAACTAACAGGAATCCCATTTGAAGTGTAAAATTCACAAAACTCAGTATATAATGTATGAAGTACATAAACGTAGAATTGAACTGAATGGACCCTGTGATCTGAGAGTTTACAACTGTCACTGCTGTGATCGTCAGCATCTCACAGATTTCACAGGCTTTCCAATCGTTATTCGGTTAACCTGATGACCAGGTGTTAATTTGCTGTCTCTCGTTCCTGTGTTCAGCTGTATCCTGCTTTTAAAACTCCCACACAACAAAACTCTATTTATAGACCCGGTCTGTCTGAATATGTGCACCAGGCTGGCAAAAAAGCAGCCAAATTGCTGGTTTGCCGTCCAGTGTAAAAACACCTATTCAGTGACAGCTTTTGTCATTTTTAAGTTGTATTTTAAAAGAGTTGATGTTTGGCAGCCAGCCCTTCTTACTTCCAGGGTTCCTACGCAGTCTGGAAAAGTGCTGAATTTAATCTGAGTAGTTTCCAGGTCTGGATAAGTGGGAAAAGGGGAAAAGAGTTTGGAAAAATGTTTGTATTTTTTCCAGACTATTATCTCACTTTCTAAAATAAAATATATATATACAAATCAAAACAAGTTTACTAACGCAACAAAACACAGCCGACCTGTAGATGATATGAAACTAATCAAGCTGGCTGTAGAAGGGGTGTCAGGTTACCATGGTTACTCTTTGCCGTGCGACTGTGGTTCTCATTTACTGATTTTTTTAAATTTACGTCATCTACATTTTATTGGATTTATTTTTATTTATTTATTAACAGTATGTTTACTCCATCTAAAGCACGGACGCGTGTTTTCTTCTGTAGTTCGTGGTTAATTGTTCATCTCTACTCTTCCTGTCTGTCGTGTCACAGGTTCAGTTGTTAATTTCACTCTTTTAGCATTTAGCTTGAATTAAATGCTGTTCTTTGAACATGTCTCGGTTTGGAGTTCATTCACTTATATGAGCTACAATACGTATGTATTGGCAACATGATGGCATACACAGTCCCGCCCATCGGACGCTCAGCGTCTCTGGGGGTCTATGGGACAGTGGGCTGGCCCGGACTTTTGGCTTCTGCTTGATGATTGGATGAGCTGTCTGAGGCGGAATCCTTTTTTGATTGACAGCTAAATGAGCCAATCAGCGATCTTGAAGAACAAACATCCAGCAGAGCATTTTCAAAGTCTTGCATTACGTTGTTGTGAACTGATCCGGAGACTTTACCGATCCCCAGCAACTTTGTCTTTGTTAAAAACGACTAGCGTTGTGTTTGGCGACTCTGTTCTGTAACTATGCGGTTTCTTTCCCCAACGAGCAGCGGCAGCTGCAGAGCTTTTCCCCCTGTCACTCACACTCACACTCACAGGCCATCACACTTCACAGTAGCCTGGCGCAGCAGCTCCAGCTGGGCCAAGGCCATTAAAGCAGCCTAGCTCTGCTGCCATTGAGAGGACACTGGTCTAGTTCCTGGAAAAGACGCCTAGTTGGTACGATAAGGTCACAGATCTTTTTCTTGAAAAGGAACGAAGGGTAAAATTTACATATAAATAAGCAAACACGTTTATGATGTAGGCCGGAAAAATGAGCTTCCCCTCCTTGAGACCAGCAGCCGCCACTGATCTATACGTAACATAAAATGCTATCATCCTTATTATATAAAGAAAAAATGCAAATTATTTTCCTTAATCACTCACTTGAGGGCAGGGAATAACATTTTGGTAGCATATCAAACATATTCTGAATAGAAAATATCAAAATATTACACAGGCTACTTAACATGAAGATAAATTGGGCATTCTCTCATCTCCGACATTGGAAACATTAATAGCAGCAGCATAAAAAAATATTCCTGAATAGAAGAATACAACACTATACCAGTGAGGTCGTATGCCTCAGTGACATGCTCTCTGTGAGCGGTACTGTACGGACATTACCTGCCAGTCCGGTTCAGTGTAGTGGCGTGTAACTATGATGATGCTTTCTGTAGTCAAGGAAGTCCAACAGTCTGTTGTGAGGCCCCGTTCACGGTTGCTAGTTGTGTTTTCAACTCGGCCTTCTTCTTCGCGTGGATTGCTTCCACGCGGGTGGTTATGGTTGTGCTAGAGGGAATATTGTACCCTGGCTCCATGTACGTTATTACCTCTCGAAATCCCTGTCCGTCAACAACATTTATCGGCAGCATGTCTGTAGTAACCATGTAACATACCCGCTGGGTAACGCCCTCTGCTTTCGTGGAGTCGGCTGAACATGACGTAATTAGGTCGTAATTCAACCATGTTGTGGAGTTGTGGTACTTTAAAGTGTCTCCATGTCAGTGTGCGCTTCTTGTTTGTCGTCAGAGAACTGCTTTACTTGTGTTCCTGCGTGTGCGTCAAGTACGCCTGGATTCAAGCGACTGACAGGGAATTACGGGTTTCAAACACAATTACTTGCAATTCATTTATTTTAATCGAGTAATTTCTTATCAACAATTAATCGATAATCGATTAATTGTTTGCATCCCTATTATTGACATAATATGCATTTCACAATTGTTATTCCGCTGTTTAATATTGGCCAAAAAATCTTAAAAAGTATGGACTTTTGAAATGTAAAATGTGTAGGAACCCTGTACTTCTGACGGATCCCTGTTGACTTCCTGTTTGTATATCTATATTCAGGTTTCCAGTGGTTGCCATGGGCGTTTTGAAATGGGTGGACTGGACGGTATCTGAGCCGCGGTACTTCCAGCTGCAGACAGACCACACTCCAGTGCATCTAGCTTTACTGGACGAGGTAAGACGGATGAAACTTTACATTTTCATTATTTCAGACAGCAGTCACATTAAAACATGTATGCACCCTCCACACAGATCTGTACGTGTCACCAGCTGCTGCACCCGCAGGTGCTCCAGCTGCTCATCAAGCTTTTTGAGACGGAGCACTCTCAGCTGGACGTCATGGAGCAGGTCTGTTTGTGATGCTCTAATGCTTCTTATTTCAGTACGTTGTAACTGTGCGACCTCTCAGCTGACAGTGTTTTGCTTTCATTCCCCCTCAGATGGAGTTGAAAAAGACTCTGCTGGACCGAATGGTTCATCTTCTGAGCCGTGGTTACGTCCTGCCCGTAGTTGGGTACATTCGCAAATGTCTGGAGAAACTCAACACGGATATCTCCCTCATTAGATATTTTGTCACTGAGGTAACAGCTGCTTCTGATCTCCATTAGTGTTGAACAGATAAAACTTGGCAAAGGAAGTTCACGAGTATAGTATTTTTTTATTACATTTCATTTAGCTGACGCTTTTATCCAAATAAAAGCGACTTCCATTCACAGAACAGGGAGCAATTTAGGGGTTCAGTGTCTTGCCTAAGGACACTTGGACATGTGGACCAAAGGAACTGGGGATCAAACAGCTGATCTTTTGTATGGGGAACAACCACTCTACCCCCTGAACCACAGCTTCAACTATGTTTGGTACATTCAAGGCCCCAACACAGTCTAGAACCAATTTTGATTCAGGGAATATCTCCCACCCCTATCATGAATAATACATTTGAATACATTTGAGATAAATTAATTTAAAAGCACCTTAAAGTTAGAAATTAGCTGATGACCTGAGGAGCATTTAGCAGCTAAAGTGTTTCAGCTTAAAGAGTAAATATTGGACTAAATTAATTATAACATTGCTTCCATAACTTCTGGATGTGTAAATAAGTTTGTTAGATATGTCAATGTGTTCACAACCTGTTTCCACTGCTCCCAAATGGCCACAAAGAGTAATCGCAGGTTTGTTTGTTTGTAAGGTGATCAAATCAGAAAACAAACCTTTGAACAAACTAATTAAACTTTAATATGTCTCTATAGGTGCTCGATGTGATTGCACCTCCCTACACGTCCGACTTTGTTCAGCTCTTCCTGCCCATCCTGGAGAACGACAGCATCGCAGGAACGATCCGTGCGGAGGGAGAACATGACCCTGTTGCGGAGTTCATTGGTAAGCGATGTTCAAACATTTTAAGTCAGAACACTCATGCTATACTGGAGAAGCAACACAGTATCCTGATAAAGTCAGGACCTACATGTTCACCAAACATTTGCACAAAAGTAGGAAGTGGCTTCACATGAACAGTAAAACTAGAACCTGAAATAATAACTTTCAAAGGTCATGTGTGTACATTAGTAAACATCCTCTTAAAGCACGAGACATGTAGGTAATCATTTCCCTGTTTTTCAGCTCATTGCAAGTCAAACTTCATCATGATAAACTGATGTGGAGGGGCGACTGAGTCTCCTTCGAAGACCTGACCAACAGAAGAACTTTTATCTACGGACAACCAAACGCTCTGCATGATGTTGAAGCACTGGAGTGCTTTTTTTTTAGATTTTTTTATTTAAACTAAAGACAAATGTCAATGAGCTTATGGAAAAGTGCAGTAATGAGACAGACTGGTCGAAGTAGAAACCTCTGAAGATGCAGCTGAACATTTTTAACATTTTCTTTTTCACATGTATATTTGATTTTATATATTTTATCTTGGTTTGAGGCATCTTAAAAATTCATGTCAGTTTGTAATGGTTTAAAAGTACAGCAGTGAAACTAGTTCCCCATTATGGATCAACACCACAAAATGTAGAGATCTGCATTAGCTGTGTTTTCTGCTCAGCACAGAGATGTTGAACTTTGACACCTCTCAGCCTTAAAGACAGTAATTGAAACTCAAAGGACAGATTTTGTGTGGAGCATCACTGAAGTGTTGCGTTTATTGGCACAGAACAATAACAATGGTTGCAGAATTTAGATGATTAAAAGTGAAAACAAACGGCAAATTACATAAATCTATACTTGAATGCCAGTGCATGGAAGGCACACTTAAAGGTTTTTTTTCTAGTTTTTGTATCAGAGCATAGTGTAACATTGTCAATACGTTAACACCACACACTGACAACATTCAGCGTCGGGAGCAGTGAAGGACAAACACTGTGTTCTTTGGCCAAGTCAGTATTCATGGAAACAATCTACACTGCAAAGCTGTCGACGTCCCCTTGATGTAAACTGAAGAACTGCATGCACCTTTTCAGCAAGCAAATTAGTTGCACTGATGTGTTTCATTCATTTCAGACGTTAAACAGCATTTTCACTGCCGTGAATGTATCATTTTTTTATGCTTTTCAAGAAACTTATGATCAAGACATTGGTAAACAAGATTTTAAAGCGGTACTTTAGCAGGATTTGTTGTGAAAAAACTCAGTTTCTCAGAGCTGTTAATTAAATCAACTAATTGATCCGTCCACAAAATCGAGTGTCAAGCAACTTAAGCATTTCTTTATTTGAGGACAGCCACCGCAGGTCTGATATCCAGCTGGAAGACCTGGCGCTGAGAATCTGACCCCCTGATTACAAGTGTAAAAAATAGATCTCTAAAAAAAATCAAACCTTATTCCCTTTTTGATATTTTACAAAAAAAAAAAAAGAAGTTTCCCTCTGCCAGAGACAGGAAGACATATACAGTGCCTATAGAAAGTTCTGATACCCTTTTGAAATATTCACCTTTTTTTGTTTTAAAGCCTATAATAATTTTTCCAGCGTGATTTACACATTTTTCCTTACAACATCCATGTTAAATTGTTTTTATTCTAAATTTCTGAAAATAAATAAAAATTTAAAAACTAGAATAGCAGGGTTGAGTCCCCAGATTTAATACTTTGTTGAGGCACCTTTTGCTTTAATTACAGCATCAGTCTGTTTGGATCTGTCTCTACCAGCTTTGTGAACCTAGACTGGGGAATATTTCCCCATTCTTCCTGCAGAACTGTTGGAGTTCAGTCAGATTCTGTGGTGAGCGGTGATGGACTTCCCTCTTCAGGTCCATCCACAGATGTTCTGTAGGATTCAGGTCAGGGCATTCACCTTCCTGTCCTTTATTCACTGAGTTATTTTTATAGAGGTGTGTTTTGGGTGGTGTGCTGTGTTTGGTTTCCACCAAACAAATCAGCTTCCCTGATCGATCTTTTCCTTGCTCGGTCTCCAGTGTGGAGGGACGGCCCAATCTAGTTAAGGTCTGGGTGGATCTGTATGCCTCCACTTCTGGACAATACTCTGAACGGTCCTCAGAGGGAGAGATAAAGCCTCTGAAATCTTTTATATCCTTCTCCTAACTTGTGCCGATCCACAACTTTATCCCAGAGCTCTTTTGAAAGCATCTTTCCAACCGTGGTGAATTATTTGTGTTACCATGCACTAGGAGAGGAATCCTCAAGAAACAGGTGATTTTATTCTGAAGTTAAATCAAAAACTTGTGTGTGATCTAGAAGGTGATTGTTAAACCTGAGAATGTTTATAATGGTTATTCTAAAGGGACTCATCACTTTTCCAACAATGCTTTTCTAGTTTTTAATTTTCAGAAATTTTGAGGGGAAAAAATTCACTTGAATGTTGTACGGCAAAATGTGTAAATCGCGCTGGAAAAATGTATTTTTTTATGTATAATCATTTCAGGCTGCAAAACAAAAAAGCAACTATTTCAAAAGGGCATCATGACTTTCTATAGGCACTGTATGAGCGTGTGCAGTTACGACCTCTGACACTGGGTGCTGGTCTCCTCTACAGGTAGGCCTTGGGGACAATTGGGTCTCCGTACATGCAGTCCTCCTCCAACGCCAGGTTGTAAGTGCTTCCACTTCCTCCCTTGTAGGCACTGGTCACGATCCTGAGCCAGCCCTTCTCACCCTGTGGAGAGGTGGGAAAAAATCAGCAACTATTCTGATGATAGATTTTGTACGTACATTTCTGACATTTTATAGATCAAACAATCAAAGATTATCCATATTTAAATGCTAAGACAGGAGGCTGGTTGCTTTTGTTGCCAGGAGGATGCAACGGTCAGTCAAATCTGATTAAACCACACAGTTCTGATGGAAGCAGATGTTTAAAATAGTTTTTTGATGACGTTTTGGCCGTTCTCTTAATACAAAAAATACCTAGAATATTTTTCCATGAAATTGCAGGGATTTTGACGCACACATTTTGTAAACAGATTTGACATTGTTTAATAAAGACCAGCCTTGCATTGTCAAACCTTTCTCCACAGTTCTGACAGAAAAGTCTGGCTGCACCACTCTAGTAGAGATAAGTGAAAGAAAACATTGCGGCTTGTTTGTATTTCTTTTAATTAATCAAAATCGCCTTGGACAGCGCTAATGCTCAGATGCTGTGATGGTGCCCTTGCAAAGAGGAGAATGCCGTCGGAAATAGTCAGACTAGATAAAGACTTACCCATGGCTCTCCCCAGGAGTTGCGTACAATCCAGTATTCAACGCCGCCCTCCACCCCCCATCCTGCCACTGACACGATGTGGTTGATGTAAGGAGTCTCATAATATTCAGAGTAGAGACCTCCAGTGTAGGCATCCAGCTTCTCTGTGGCCATAATCCCACAGCTGGAGAAGACAAACACCACCAATGAAGCATACAGTGAAGCGACTACTGAAATATGCAAAGAGCTGCTCTGGAATGCGGGCGTGAATAAACGACAGTGCTCCATCGCAGCTGAACATATATGCAACAGAACGGGCTGTCTGCTGCTCTACAAAAAGGAAAAGTTGCAAACCTGATCGGCCCTCTAGCGTAGATCTCTGCCATCATCTTCTCCCTCCCGCTGACATCTCCATAATCGTCCACTTTCCACAGGGTGTAGTTCTTCACGATATTGCACACTCCAAAGGTGGTGCAGGTTCCACATTCATTGAAGGGTTTGCACTCTTTAGACAGAGACAGAACATATAACAGCTCAAACTCAAACAGGAAAGTGTGTATTGTAACCATTACTTTGTGCGCAGAAGGACACTCACTCTGGTCTTTGGCCTGGTAGTTGTTGCAGGTCTCATCTGGGATTCCATGTTTGTTAGCATACTCCCAAACGCCGCTGTGGTCTCCTCCATGGCAAGAACCAGCATCACCGCAGTCGACCACATTCTGGACAGAGAGATAGGCAGATGGCCACGCTCCTTTCCTCTTAATGTTGATGCGATCTGGTGAGAGAGCAAACGTGATACATTTTTTTAAAAATCACAACCTGTTTCTTTTAATCACTTCTGCGTAAAGAGGAAGTGAACACCCAGCCTATTTTAAAATGTCTCTAAACGGTCATGTGAGGACCTGCTGTTCTTCACCGCCACCAAACCACAATGTGCTATAATGATTCATACCCGCCATGGCGCTGGTGCTGCCGTGGGCCCAGCAGGAGCCACAGTACTGGGGAATGTGCTGGTTGCGGGTCGTGCTCACATAGTTGGTGCCATTGATGTTCCTCCAGTCCCAGGATTTGGGCAGTTCAGAAATGTTTAAATACTCGTGAGGACGAGGAGCGGTCCTGTGAACAGACAGATGATTAGACACCTTAGTTCTGCAGCAGCAACACAATAATTGATTTAATTTACCTCACGCATGAAGCAAAAATGTCTCAGGTCTGGAATCATCTATTGGCAAATCAAATATTGGCATTTATGTTGTTTTTTTTTATTTAAAAAAGGACTATTGATCATCAAAACAGGTGCAGTTTAATTTTCTGTCAATCCACTTACAATCATTTTAGCTCTAGGTCAGTCACTTTAAATGTAAAGGGACTTTGTATTCTTCACCACAGTAACATACAAGTTACTGAAGGCTTTAAAACATAATTTATATAATGTGAGGAGATAAACAATAAAAATCTAAAGTTTACATTTGAAATGGTGTGAGGTTTATCTTTTTGAACTTTGTTCAGGGTTGATCGCTGGGCTTGGGTTTAGACAGCTGATCAGTACCTTCCTCCTTCAGTGATACACTGAAACCTCGTGATTTGTAGAAAGTGATGACAAGGACACTTTGAAGGCATAACCGAAATGTTCCTGTCGGTTTAGTTTAGTTTCGTCTTCTCTCACCGCAAGTCACGTAATCAGAAAAACAGGAATGAAATCAAACCAAAAAATCCCAACCAACGGTTAGCATTTATCAATCAACGGTTAACTCTTATCAACCAACTGTTAGCAGCTATCAACCAACTGTTAACAGCTATCAACCAAAGGTTAAGAGGTACAAACCAACTAGTAACAGTTATTTACCAACGGTTAGCATTTAACAACCAACGGCGAAGTTACTTACCAACTGTTAACAGTTATCAACAAAGGGCTAACTTATCAACCAACGCTTAAGTTACAAACCAACTGTTAACAGTTATTAACCAGCGGTTAAGTTACCAACCAACTCTTAACAGTTAAAACCAACAGTTAATAGTTGTCAACGACCGGCTAAGTTACAAACCAACTGTTAACAGTTATTAGCCAACGGTTAAGTTACAAACCAACTCTTAACAGTTAAAACCAACAGTTAATAGTTGTCAACGACCGGCTAAGTTACAAACCAACTGTTAACAGTTATTAGCCAACGGTTAAGTTACAAACCAACTCTTAACAGTTAAAACCAACAGTTAATAGTTGTCAACGACCGGCTAAGTTACAAACCAACTGTTAACAGTTATTAGCCAACGGCTAAGTTATCTTATCAGACATTTATATAGTTATTGCGTTAGGTTAGCTGATGTTAGCTAGCTAGATATATCAAGTTAAAAAGGTGACTAACTAACTAGTTAATGCTTATTCATAATTCTAAACAAACATCAAAACTTCAAAATCACAGATATGTTGAACTTACTTGAGTCCGAAGTCATTTTTCCTCGGTGAGCGGACATAACACGGATGCTTTTGATTGAAAAACACTCCGGCGCTCACAGCGGACAGCACGACTGAAAACAGGACAACCAACACTGTCCTAGCCATCTTCAACACCCAGCAGTCACTTTCAACTATGTACCGTAAACGGGGAGCAGAGAGGAGGAACCCGGAGCTGTTCGGCAGAGACGGTCTGCTGAGTCTGTGGCGAACTCACGGCTGAACCGGTAAACAGAGTACGGTCATGAGTACAGTCATGTGACCGCAAATCACAGCCCACATGTCTGACAAGGAAGTCACAAGTCGATGGTGGATAACACAGGGCGACAGTCGTCCATGTACAGGTACTGTATTTACTGTTGTGTCCTCTTTACAGTTGCAAAATGCCCATTTTTCCCACAACACATCTCAGGTTTATTTATCAAAAGTAAAACCATAGACATATGTTATATTTATGGGCAAAACCCTAATTCTGACGCCATTCACCACCACCCAAATGTACACAGGTCAAAGTTACCAAAATAATAATGAAAAAGGTTTAAAAAAGACGAAGTCTAATTTAATGTAAGATATACTCTAGTTTACTTATTTTTAATGCTGAATTAATTAATACTTTGGATACTCAAATATGTCAATAAGTTGTTATTTTTTGATTCAATTAAATAAACATGCTAGAAATTATAATATACACTGAAGACCAAAAATATAGAACAAATTACAAATATTTGTATTTATTGTGAAAAACTGAATTTGATAGAATATCCGCTGGGTCTATACCACTGCTGTACTTGCATGGAAAAAAAACAGTGATCAAATTAGAGAACAGTAACCATTGTGTCAGAAGAGAAGATTTAAACAATGTTTTTTAGGGCTATAGGATTCAAAAATGAACAGGCAGTGTAGAGACCTTTGGTTTGAATGCCTCAGCACACAGGACATCACTAGTTTCCACAGGTCAGTAACTGTAGTGGGTTTCTGAGGCATTACTTTGTTTTCCAGAGATTCTCTATGAGGTTTAGATCTGGACTTTGAAACTTCTTTACACACTTTTATTGTTCCCACTTGTTTTTTTGTGATTAGCTCCCATTTTATATTATTATTATTATAAAACATGAACAAATCCAAAAACTGGAGAGCTTTAACCCACATTTGTGCTGTGATCAAATATAAAGTGTGAACTGGTCCATACGTAGATGAGTACTTGGGAAAGATGACGAGAGCACCCAGGGATACATGTTCTGTTACACAACACTACAATAGAATAAAGTTAATTTGGGTATAAAAAGAAAACAAACAAAAGATGTCTCCCAGAGGTAGAGCAGGTCCTCCTTCATGCGAGAGATTGACGGTTTGATCCCCGGCTCCAGTCCGCATGTTGAAGTGTCCTTGTGTGGCAAGACACTACCCAAAGTGCTCCCTGATGGGTGTGTGAATGTGGTGTGAATGGTTAAATTAGATTGTATGTAGGTGACATTAGTGTGAAAGTGACAGGTCGTGTGAAAGCGTCTTGAGTAGTCAGAAGATTAGAGAGGCGCAATAGTGAGTGACTTTGCTGACTGACTGCCTAGTCTGCCGGGGATAATACTTTTCCTAATACTCTTACCTTCTGTCCTCTCTGTCTGTATCATTTATGTCTCATCAATGCATGTTACTGATTCAGCTTCTTCCCTGGAGTTGTTTGTGCTTTGTCGTCTCGCAGGTCTCTGCTGATCGTGGTGGTGCCTGCTGCCGTGGTCCTGCATGATGCTTCTTGCTATTTCTATAACTATTAGTCTTATAAATTATAAAATTTGTAGCCATAAAAACATAATCAGTGGTATATCTCACTGTCGTAGCTGTTATTACCACTACTCATCATTGATCATTTACCACCATAATTATTGCCATTTTCATATTCTGTCACCTTAGCTGTGCTCTTTTCTACTCTACTGCTGTATTAACTACCATAACATGTAAGTCATATTCACATTACTATATGATAGTTACTGTTGCTTTTGTGTTTGCTTGCATCTCTGTAAGTGTGTCTGTTTGTCTTTCCCTCTTTCTCTCTCCTTTTCTTCTTCCCCAACCGGTGCACAGATGTCCGTCCTCCACAGAGCTGGGTCTGTCTGACGTTCCTGCCTGTTAAAGGGAAGGTTTTCGTTGCCACCGTACTCTACGGGGGAATTGTTGGGACTATGTCTATCATGAATAAGTCATAGAGTATGTGTTACCTACTCTGTAAAGTGTCCTGAGATAACTTTTGTTATGATTTGACACTATAGATAAAATTGAATTGAAATTGAATTGAATTAATGGAGAGATGTCCGAGCGGTTGGGGGTTCGGTGCTTTGCTCAACAGCAGGAGATGAACTGGCACCTCTCCAGCTGAGTCACTGAGCTACTACCAGGTCCAGATGGCTGGGAATAGATCTCAGATTTCTGACTTTGAAAGCCCACCTCTCTCAACCCGGCCGCGGACGGCAAGTGCGGCGTACCTGTGCGCGGTACAGTTGTAGCAGCTGTGAAGCGTGTTAGGGCGCGGTACGAATGGAAGTGTGAGTGGGGCCCGAGAGACAGCTGCTTATGTTAATTTAGGTGATGTTCCCCTTGAAGGACACTTTTACTGTTACTGTATACAGACCTTTTTATCCCAGACGGCACAGTGACCTGTCGTCATGTAGGTGCCTGCTATACAGCTCTCAGAATTATTATATGATTTCACTTTGGCTTTTTTGGGATCTAAACAACTTCAAGTAATGACAGACTGCTGTTGACAGGTGGTCTAGTAAGACTTTTGCATAACGATGTTACCAAAAAAAACAACCTTTTATGGTGGAATAAAACTTGTGAGGTGCTGAAAGGGACGAGTTAACTTTTGATGATAAAAAAGATCTGAAATCCACTTAACGTCTTCTCCTAAGCTTCTGGCCACATCTCTCAGTAGATGCCGCCAGTATGCTGACCGTGACATTTTTTTGCGCAATTAGTGTGTTTTACTTCATATGCACACAGAGGTCTGATGGCACCGCTTTTATTGAAGGACAACATGATTGACACAAGATCATACTTTGACTGGAATCATTGAAAATACTTGAACTAAGTCAACATGCTCCTCCTCCTCTCAATGACTCATCTGACACCACTGTGAAACTGTTAAAAACCGCAGTAAGCACTCGCTCCAGTTTGGTCACAGTCCAACTATACTCAGGGTGAATTTAAAGTGCAGCGGTCAACAAAAACATGACTGATCCCGATCACAAAGACAACATATATACTATAATCCTTGACTTGCATTACAGTATTGATGTACAACAATGCCTGCGGATGAGGTGAATATTTGATTAAAACATTTGTTTTACGAGGTAAATCATTAACTGTTGAATATGAAAACTAATCTGTTAGTTACTTAATCTGTTACTTAATCTGTCATGAAGATGTAATTTTTCTGATTTTATAATAATCAGTGCATCTTCATTAAGAGCAACTGAAGAGTGGTGAAGCTATGGAGGTGATCAGTGCACAGGGCTGGGTATTGGTACTCAATACCTTTAAGGCGGGGGTCTGCAACTCTGCGTCTGCATGCAGCTCTTCAGCCCCTTTTCAGTGGCTCCTTTAGCTTTGACAAAAAATAACATGGAAATAAATGTTTTTTTGCACAGTGGACAATCATTTGAAGGGAACACCTGTTATTTGAGTTGAAGGTGTTTTAAAAAAAATATGTGAAACTAAAATATGGATCACATGCTACGTCTACGGCCCAGCGCCTGACCATGCGGGTGGCTAATCACGATTTTCTGACCCGCGCTGTCAGTATCAGTATCGATGGATAACCCCCTTCCAAAGAATTATCGGAGTAAATGAAATTGCTTTGATAGCCAACAATGATGACATAACTGTATGCTTGATATGTGGTGAGAAACAGGAAATAAAAATAATAATAGGAATAAAATGTCAAGTTTTCTTTGTCGTTCTATAATTTCATAAATGCAACAAGATAGTTTTTTGTATACATCATAAAACTATATATAAATCTTTATAAGCTGTGACATTAAATATGTTTTGCGGCTCCAGAAAAATTTTATTTGGTGGAAGGGGCAAAATGGCTCTTTTGATAGTAAACGTTGCAGACCCCTGCTTTAAGTGATCAACCGAAATAACTTCTCCAATCAAACAATACCTGCATTTGAGCTGAGATGCTTTCATTCACATGAAGGGTATCGAGTAAAGTTTGTTGGAAAAAAAAGGTGTGTCAAGTGTCAAGTCATGATGACAAATGAGGGCCTGTGCATTGTATCATAACACACCTGATATACTGATGATTAACACTTTTATTCGTTAAAAATTCATCAAACACATGAAGTTGAATCACAGTTTAAAATGTTTTAACTAAACGTGCATTCACACCAAAAGTGATGGAGGCAATTATATCATCCGGAACACGAGTATCGTGGCGTTTGTAGTAATGCGCGATATAAACGATAAACAGTGGCCTACGATAGAGATTTTAATTATCGGCTCTATCTTGATAACCACGGACATATTAAAACGAAAATTGTGGCCATTCATTCCCATGATAGCTGCTCATGGTGTGGTGGTTGGTTGCTTTATAACGCTGTGATGGGACATGTTTCCTGGTTCTCGTGTCCGGTTGTGTCGCTGCCATAGTCTGTATAATGATCGTCTTTATAGAGGCTATGTTCGCTGCGTTAGCTTTGCACTGGGCCATTACGGAGACGGGTCCTAAGCTGCTGAAGGTGTTTCACTACGGCTCTTTTTAGCCACGCACCCTCCTTCTCCTGCCCATAACTCCATTTCTGCAGGGTCTAAAATTGTGTCCACATACATTTTTTTAGTAGAGGGTCTAAAGACAATTATGAGCCTTTTGATTGGTATCCAATCCAAGCGAATGTGCTTCCGGGGGACGAGAACTGGGCCGCTAAGCCCATAGGAGCATTTGACGAGAGCATCTGTCCTGGGCAGGTCTTTATTTAAAATAGTCGTGCCTAATACTGGAAGTATTTACCTAATTCACAATGCCTCCATCGCTTTTGGTGTGAATGATGAGCACTTTCTTTAACGGTCTGGGTGTGTGGTGGCGGTCAGAGTTTGGGAGCAAACTGTTGTGTGTTCTACACCAGTCTCCGTCTCTTGCAGTCACGCTCCATCTGGTCTTCAGACATGTTGGTGGCTGCACCCAGAGGAGACACTTGGTTCAGCATGGAGTCATCTGATGCCTGACCAAACAGGGCCATTAACAACGCAACACCAAATCCTGTGGCACGCTCTCCCTGCAGAGACACATTTGAGACAAGAAACAAGGGTCAGATTCCAGCGTCAATACTGTTAACTTACCCTGAAGTTATCTTTTTTTTATCACTACCTGTAAAGTTCTATTTTCATTCATAGTTGATGAGACTAAAACATGAGACTTTGTTCGGTCTAAAACCCAATCTCCAATAAATGTTACAGTTGTTAAATCATTTCTGAGACAACAATGAACTGGTGAGTACAAATACTGTCTATACGAAAGGCTTTAGTCGAGTGTAAGTGAGGTTGAGCCCTGTTTTTTATTATCTGAACACAAGACTCCATACCTCGCCTTAAGGTAAAGGAATGACAGCGAGAAAAACCAGTTTCAGTGTTCATGTTGGCACCCGACTATTATTTTAAGACAACCCTGAAAAACCTATCCTATCCTTTAGTGATCAACATAAGTTTAAGTCAAAGCAAAAGGACGTTAAACTTCATGGCGGTCCTCAAACTTTCTGCTGACTCTTCTTTCAGGTCAAAGAGTCTTTGGTAATAGTTAATAGTCTGTAATACAGTGCTATGGAAGCAAATCTGTGTCATCTGATTTTGAAATTAAAAAGCTATTGAATTTCTAGCACTGACTATGTATGTATTGAAACTATGTATCTGAATGTTTTGACTCTGAATTTAACTGTTTAATGTATATGGTTAATAAATCCAAGGCTACAAATTACAATATGCCAAATTCAGAAGCTAAATACAATGTATAAAATGCAATGTTATAAATCCAAGTTATCTGAATTTGGCCCGTTTCATTTTTTAACTTTGAATTTTTTAACCTTGAAAAATAAAGAGTTAAATTCAGAGTCAAAACATCCAGATACATATTTTCATACATACATATTTATAATAACCAGAAATTCAACAGCTTTTTAATTTCAAAATCCGATGACTACCATACAGTGCCTTCAACAGCGCACACACATTTTCCACAGCTGATATTGCATATGGACATGCAGTAATTAACAGCAGATACAAATAACTTTGTACCATTATAAAATGTATTTATGTCGTTTTGTGGTTACAAATGTTAAGATCAGTTAGTCATTGTGCACATGTCTTTGTCAGCCAAATGCAAGATTAAAACAGCACAGAATACCAGGAGTTCAAGTGAGACTTGGTCTGAACAAGTTCATTTTCTATACCAATGTGCCCGACAAAATGTACTTTGTGATGACTCACACCTGTTCTGTTCCTCTGCTTCAGAAAAAGCCGCCTCAGGCAGCAGAAACATGCAATAAAGTTTTACAAAGTAATGACCATTACCCCAAAAATATGAGCACTAACTGATTGTACAATTTCTGTAAGCACACCAAAGCCCAGTTACTCACAGCATGGACAGGAGAGGCGATATCAACATGGACCCAGACACCAGGCCAGTCAAAGCCCAAGTGGGAACCAATGAAGAGACCGGCACAGGAGCTCTGGGCGTTCTCCCGGTCCTGTCAAAACAAGAAGAGGATGACAAACATCAGCAACCGCCCCAAAACCAATGATAACATCTGTAATCTATACACTGATCTGTGTTAATGTTTATGCTGATTTACTGTAAATCAAAATCTAAACTTTAGCGATTCACACACCATCTACTGTCTGTATATAGTCAAACACAGCAACTTTACCCTGGTCTATCTACACTGAACTATGTCAAAAGAGACAAAATGTGTGTCTGTGTTATTCTCAGTCAATAGATCAATGTTGATCAATGAGAGTTGATTGGTCTGACTTATTGATCACAGCATGCCCTCCTGTAAAATGGGTATTGCAACACATGCGTCTTCAGTCCATAGTTTTATATCTGCACTAATTCCTCTCGTCTCGCTTTTTTTGGATGAAAATATTGTATATCTTAGTTTTTCTTAAAGCAATATTCTCAGTAGGGGGATTTCGATATCACCGAACCCTAGTCCACTGGTTTCTACCTAGTCTAGTTTCCCTACAACCGGAATGTATCAGCCGGCGCCCTGATATTTTGTGGCTGTTCAATCAGGTGAATATAGGTTGTTTTTTTGCATCCAAGCATTTCCAATTTCTTTAAATTGTTTCACAAAAAAATTAATGATATTATTTGAGTCATCTCCTAAAATATGTTGCCTGTAAAAAACATTTGCTTGAGACAGTTGAAGGCATGGTTGTGCATATGATCAGGAAAACCCCTGTTGTAGTTTGTCACTTACTGCCACAGAGTTCTTCATGTCGGCCATGGCAGAGGTGAACTCGCTGAAGTGCAGCTCAGGGCAGTAAACCAGAGGGTGAGCGAGATCTCCGCTGCTGCGGCCAGCGCGCACACAGGCAACCTCCCACTGCTCACTGTTAGTCATCACAGCTGCATGGTACTTCCCTGTGGAGATCCCCTGCACAACAGGAACAGAGAAAAAGGTTTTAGATGCAGAGAAAATACGTTTTTGAAGGCTAAATTTATTTTTGTTTTTATTGACTTGTGAGAAGTTGAAAATGCTCCAGTTCATGCTTGTGGTCTGTAAGCAGCTGTCGCGCACCTGTGCCCCTGTCAGTGTGGCCATGTCCAGAATAATATCAGCTGACAAGTCTTTGCTGGCATACACCACTCCATCAGCCAGTACCAGTCGGCCCTCTGCATCAGTGTTGTTGATCTCCACTGTCCTTGAGAACAAATGAATGACAGACTTTTTTAAAACCACAGCCAACATTCATTTTTGTTAATTTAGCATGTAAAATATCATGCTAAATCATAGTCAGTCGCGCTGAAAAATCACGGTATTATTAAAGAGTATCTCACTTTCCGGAGTAGAGGGTGTGGATATCATCAGGCCGTGTGGCTGTGGGTCCAACTGCGTTCTCTGCGAGGCAAAAAACTGCATGGAGGTTATCCTTAAAGCCCTGGAACAAGCAAAGGAGAGAGTCTGATTAAAACAACAAAGAAACA
Source organism: Echiichthys vipera (assembly GCF_963691815.1). NCBI lineage: Eukaryota > Metazoa > Chordata > Actinopteri > Perciformes > Trachinidae > Echiichthys > Echiichthys vipera. The sequence continues at coordinate 31,181,888 of NC_139825.1, read as the reverse complement.
GACTAGAACAATTGTGACAGCTGCTGAGGGATAATCCGAAAGCTCACCTGTTTAATAGTAGCTCTGAAAGCTCCTAAAATGGCAGCCGCTCCCCCGCAGTCTCTCTTCATGCCTGGCATTGTGGTCTAGAAAAAAACAAACATATTTGCATGTGATGAAACCCGTTTTCATCTCTGATGTCACTCTAATGCTGAACCTCTAGCATGCATCGACCAGGACAGTGACCCAGCAGTTCATATATTTACAGTCAGGAAATCTTTACTAGCTGGTTTGTAAAACACCACATAAACTGGTGCATGCATCAGCCACTACATGTGGAAGGATTACTGAGAATAGACTTAAAGCTTAACAGATCAGTGGTGTCACAGCGTGCTGGTTCGAGGATCACCAAGATGACTGCAGAGTTAATCATGTTTTTGAAGGTGGCAGTCCCAAAAGTGTACAGGGAATGGGCCAAAACACCTTGTCAGTGGCAGACATGTTTTTCTACTGCTGGTTTGTGCGGTTTAAGCCGTATTTTTAATTCAGTTCACAGGATCACAATGAACATCAAATATAACAAATTTAGATGTATCCTGAATTACATAAGCTAAGACACCAGTCACATGCAATTCTAACATACTGTATTTGCAGTAAAAATCAGATTTGCTTCTTCTAGTTGCAGTGATGTTCCCAAGAAATTAGCATAACAAACCATGATAAACTATGGTTACTACCAATTAACTTAAGAGTACCTTTCCCTTGATGCTGAGTCCTCCAGTGTCATAAACGATGCCCTTGCCCACCCATGCAATGGTTTGGGTCGCTCCATCTGGTGTGTGGCTCAGGACTGCTAATGCAGGAGGATGCTCTGCCGCCTTGCCAACTCCATAAATACCTGACGGGGAGAGAGATAGAAAACACAAATAATCAATCTGAGGGTTTGTCGTCTCTTGGATAAGGACAGATATACATGCGTCTGGCTCTATAAAGGCCTGCGTTTTCTCCAATATTGAACTTTAGAGTTTAATATTAAGGATTAAGTTATGCTGGCTAGAGTAACTAAATCCCAGAGGTTGGGCTCAAGAGCCCCCACCCTAGCCTCGTGGGACCATCCTGAGCTTGCAAGCTCCAATGTATTTTACTCGCAGATCAGTCTGGTAACATTTTCGCCCCAAAAGATCTCCAAACCAGAGTTCCCAGATAATTATGCAGAGGAAATCAGTATCATGAGAATCAATCCATCTGGTGGAGTCATGTTACCTCTACCCTGGAGATAATGCTGCAGCATTAATTGCTGAAGAACCATTTCCAGAATAACATGTGAAACGTAAATATGTGTATCTAGCTTGTAGTTATAGAATATCAAATCTTTATGTTAATATTTGCAAAAGTTATCTAACCACCATGGAGAGCTGCTGTTTACCAAAAGAGGTAAATAAGCTTAATGCACACTCTTTTATTTTAAGTGACGGTTGGCATTTTCAACAACAGAAACATTAATGAAAAAAAAGATCATGTACAGTAAATCAGTAGAGGAAAACATCTACAGACAATACCTCCAAATCCTCGTTGTTTCAGCTCTTTTCCACGAATGATCACTGGAGTTATTCCAAGTTCAGTTCCCACAGCTTTGATCTCCTGAAACAGAAAATAATGTCTGTGACAGGGGGCTGCTGCAAAAACAATTAGAACCATGTTCCTGTAATAGAGTCAACAAGATTCAGAAAGGAAAAATATTTACACTTACATCTAAGAAGTGATCTGTATTCATCTCATTGCATGGCGTGTCCACAATTCGAGCTGCCATTCTCACTCCATGGGCAGCGTTGGAGAGACACTGAAAAGAACCAAAGCTTTTAGCTAATATGGCAAAAACATGCTATTTCTGAGTAGCGTCTTAAAAGGCCTTGAACATTTGTTTAAAAAAAGGAAAATGAAGAGAGTAAAAATAAAAATGCAGTACCTCGAGTTCTGTGTCATCCAGGCGACTGCTCTCTTGCCCGGCGATCACAATCTCCACAGTGACGTGTTTCTTCTCAGCCCTGCGTGAAGACGTGGTGCGGCGAGAGAAGATGGGGAAGGCCCTGGCGATGGCACAGGCGGATGCAAACACATCTGAACGCTCACACACCATCTGAAGAGGAAACACACTCATGTCAGACACTTGGTCACACAAACTGTCCTTTCACTTAATGACCCAGATTTAACTGCCACAGGAGGATGGTATCCATGGTATCAAAACTGTTCTGTAGCTAAAAGTGCTCCCTGACTTCCTGAAAGTGAGAAAGGGAAGGAAATTCACCTCATATCCATTAACTATTATGTAACAGGCAAGAACAAATAAAATTCTTAAGGTACTGACCACAATGCAGCGGTTGTTCCCTCCAGGAAGGCAGGAACGGACCAGACGGGACACAAAGTGGGCAGAAGACTGGCTGTTGTGCCTGCTGACCCGTGAAGGAAGAGCGGCCACCGTCGCATGGTTGAGATACAGAGGGCAGCTGTCTGTAGGGTTCGGGTTCAAAGCACTGAGAGCCGCCTGCCAGATCTAAGGAAACATGAGACAAAACTGGTATTTTAGATTCATTATCGAGACAGTAGAGTACAAACAAATGGCAGACTAACTGATCAAACTGACAGAATGTATCTGCAACTATTTTGGTAATTTAATTTTTGTTTAAATTAAATTTGTATCGCAAAACTGTCATCTGGTTACAATACAAGCTGAAGTTGAAGTTTTCACTTTGGGCTTTGGAAATTGTGTGGAGCACTTTTTTGTATATAAATAAATGAATAATAAATATAATGAACAAAACCTATGATCCTATAATAACTCAACTATTTGCATATTGAGAGTTCTGGTGTTACCCAAGAGACATAAGTGACGTGCACACGATCGAAAAGGTCTTTTTTTTCTCTCCGTCGTTCTTAAAAAGATTTCTGTCCTCACAGCCTCGACTCAAGAAATATCTTCGTCCAAACGAAACCAGTGAAACTGACTCAAAGCACTGTAATACAAATGCCAGGCCTGGGTGTGGTGCTGTAACTGCCACAGAAATACACCAGCAAGGGAGAGAGAGGGAAAGTTGCTGTTGTTTATAATCAGAATACTGTTGTTTATAATCATGGATACCTCCTCGGAGGTATCCAGATTTCTTGTTAAATCTGGAGACTTCCTAAATCCTCATCCATCCTAGAGAGAAATCTGTCGACTGTTTCTGGTGTAAGTGGCGACTTTTGTGGTGTTTTGGACTCTGATGCAGGAATCACTCTGTAGTAACTGATCTCAACAAACAGCGGGTGCTGCTGTGAGCCCTTCCCCGTCCCAAAACACTCACAAGCGGGCACTGTCTCGCTACTTTTTGCAACCTTCTTGGCAACTTTATTAATAAAAAGCTACTAGCGACCAATTCAACGACATATTCAGATCATCAGGTAAAAGGGAGAATATATGGTCGGCCTCATTCATTCACATGCAGCCTCTCAGAGTACAGTTCAGTCTGTGGGTCCGTGTCCCTCCCACGCAGCAGCACTGTTGTTATTATGTGACGCTGCGGGGGTTAGAGGTCAGAGACGGGGAGATGAAGGCATCGTTAACTGGAGGCGTTTTGAATTTTCCCACTCTGGAAGATACAAAGATACAGTTTTCAGGCTCCGATAACGTTGGCTGCGTGTGGATGGTCGGCCAAAAAGGATACTAAAGTTGTGCGGTTACAGGAAAATGCGTCTTCATGTGGACACGCCCTTAGCCTAGTCTACAGCTTCCTCACTATCACCAGGACCATCTGTCCACATATTAAAATTTAGGGCAAGAGAGTTGACAACTGTTTGCTATAAGCCATGCAAGACTACTGTTATCACCAGTGTGTAGGCCTGCACGATTAATCGTTATAAAATCACGATCTCGATTCACTCCTGTGCACGATTTCATTTTGAAATGACTTCGATTCTCATTTTATTTTACGAGCCGGCTACATCACAAACTCGTTCTGATATGAGCGCTCCAAAGTGCTGCAGGTTAACGTCAGCCTAGATTCTCAAAGCTCAGGCAGAGCGCTGCGCCTTTAAGTCACGTGTTTCACTCATGTGGCCGTGGCGAGAGGAGAGCGTGAGTTGGGAAAGCGCGCAGCATCTCCGAATTTAGTCTAGCGACACAGGACAAAAAATGGCTGATGAAAACCCTGTTCTTAGCGACGAAAATCAGGCAACTACATCTCAAACCGACCTCGTTCCGAAAAAAGGCTCGCATTCTGTGGTGTGGAAGTATTTCGGTTTCAAACAAGACGACGATGGTCAGTGTAATGTAATTTGCAAATCATGCTATGGCGTCGTTGCAGCACCGCAAGGTAATACCTCAAATCTTTACCAGCACCTCAAACGTCACCACAAAGTGCAGTATGATGAAGCCGAAAAAGTTAAGAGATCTGAAAGTCGTTCAACGCAGAGATCTATTTTAGAGACCTTCCACAATGCGACACCATATCCACAAAACTCCAGTAGGAGTAAAGAAATAACCGAGGCAATTGCTTACCATCTAGCAAAGGATATGGTTCCAATAAACACAGTAGAACGTGACGGATTTCGTAAGATGATCCATACATTGGACAAACGCTACTCGATACCCTCCCGTAACTATTTTTCATATGTTGTACTGCCAGCTATGTACAATAAAGTGAGGGCTGAAGTCCAGGCAGAAGTGCAGCAAGCGGATTATTTTGCGACAACAACTGATTTATGGTCTAGCCGAACGATGGAGCCATACATGAGCCTTACTGTTCACTTCATAACCGCTAATTTCACCATGAAAAGCAAGTGCCTACAAACGGCTTATTTCCCCGATGACCACACGGGCGAGATCTTGGCACAGGGACTGAGGGATGCCCTCGCATGTTGGAAGTTGGAAGAAGAGAAAATGGCATGTACAACAACGGACAACGGGTCAAACATCGTGAAGGCAATCTCCATCAACAACTGGACCAGGCTCCAATGTTATGGCCATAGGCTACATCTGGCAATTGGTGAGTTGCTGTGTGTGTGTGTGTGTGTGTGTCTGTGTTGTACCAAGTTAGCCCCTCACCTGTATAACAGTGGTTCTCAAATGGGGGTACGTGAAGGCAGTCCAGGGGGTACGGGAGATTTTGAAATAAACTTAAAAAGTAGCATCCATGTAAAAAAAAAACGCTGGCCCTTTGAATGGACAGTTCCAGTATTAAAAAAAAAGATTTGTCAATTACACCGATCTCACCGGATTTCTCGTGTTTTTTTAAATTTTTTTTTACTGTAAATCTTGAACCATTTGCGCAATCGAAAAAAAAATCCCAACGGTTTCTGAAGCAGACTCGCTGCGCTTTTCAGAGATATGCGGTCATTACAGTAATAGCAGGCAGAGCGTCTCAGCGGCTCCTAAAGAGACAGAGGCTGTTTCTGCCGGTGTATTTTTACATCAGGACTGACCTGGAAACAAGAGGCTAAAACAAATAACTACTTGTAATGGCCAATTTAATATTAATTTACTTTTGTCACTGACACCTTGGTAGGTTGGCTACCTGTGTTTTATTTATGCTTATTTATGTTACAATTTTTAGAGCCTACTTGAATAGCCAATTGAATGTGGGTTTTTTTTTGTTTTTTTTTACATTGAAGCCTTCATTTGCAGGTGTTTAGTGTTGGTTCAAGAAATATTCAACTAAAAGGCCAGCAATTAAAGTTATTATGATGTTGATGTTGTATTATGATACTGTTTGATACTGCACCATGGCCACAGTGGTCAGTATGCACTTTATTTTCTTTTACGTTCATTGAAGCCTTTGTTTACAGGCTTGTGCCAATAAAATCTAGGTTTGGTACCGTCAATTTGTTGTTTTTTCATGGTTCATGTGTGCAGTAAACTTTACACTTAGTGAGGGGGAAAAAATCGTGCCAGAGAATCGTGATATCAATTCGAAGCTAAAAAATCGTGATTCATATTTTTTCCCTCTATCGTGCAGGCCTACCAGTGTGTTTAAGTATGTATATGAAGCTTAGGAGATCAGAAGATTTAGTCCGACTCGTGATTCCAACTCTAACTTTCCCAGCATCTGGACAGACCAAATACAAACCTAATCCGCCGATATGTAAGTGGAAAATGTTTAAAGGCGTTTTAAAATGAAATGGCACCCAAGTTTACAGACAGTGTCAGAATTGCCACATTAATGTTGCACAAAGACATTTTTACTACAAGCAGAACAACAATGTTAGTTAATCATTGTTGTGGGGAATTTCCTTTACCTCGCAGACTCGCTCTTTCAACCCTATCAACCATCTCTGAGGACTTTGAACGACAGTCTACAAGACACCACTTACAGCTCCACGAGTTATCATGAGAGCATAGTATTTTTGTCAGAGTCAGACCACTGGACTTGTCAATGCCAGCCTGAATAAGCTACTTTAAAAGGATGCCACCGAGTTTAAGACGACGCTTAGGCTGGCACCCAGATTCACAGCCTCTGGGGAAAGTTAAGAGTTCAACGCTGAGCAACAGATCCTTTGTTTTCTGCATCTTTCTTTGAGAAATCATGTTAGACATTTTAGATAAAGCAGTAAAGCTGCCTGAAACCCATTTTGACATTTATGAAAGCTTTATTGTATTTAAGAAAATGAAAAGATGAAGATGAAGAGATTTCACTGATTTCTTTCACATGCAGTCCATATTGAACCAGTTCCAGAATCAGAAGCACTATACCTAGACTTGTCAAATCTGGAATATATTTTACTAGAGAGGCTAAAATGTCTATAAAGCACAGTTTTATATTAGTATGACTGTATTATACTTGCGAAAATGCAAGCCAGGAAATGAAAAGCTCAAACTTTAAAAGTGCCACATTTGTAAAAAATGCACATTATTCTGTTAGAAGAAACTGGTTTTGGTGAAGAACTATTTAAGATCTGGCAACTAGCACAATTGTAAGCAATAAAACACAGTAAAAAAAACATATAATATATATATATTTGCGGTTTAAAACATTTTCCACAGGTCTGGCAGCGCAAGACTACTTTTCTTTTGTCTAATAAAAACAATGTATAGGTAACAAGACGATATAGAGCGAACGGTAGCTAGTTAGTTAAATTATTGTGTCTAGTTAACTATTTTTTTATTTTTTATTAAATAATTCAACATTCAGTACATGGCACAGTTAAACAAGTGAATCCATTCTTATTACATGCTTGCATGTGGATACATAAGACAGACATAAGGTTTATAAAAAAGGTTAAGAAACTAACAAAAAACTAAAGGGAAACCACAGATTTGTATTAAAAGTGTTTGTTTGTAACATTGCATTAAAATAGCACAGTTAATTGTATAAACAGGGATTGTGTCACCGTTGTTTTTCTTCAGAAAAGGGGCTTAGTTCACGTTAGATAACCTATATTTGAGTATTATATATTTTTAAACTGTTGCTTTCTTCCTTGTAATTTTATCAAAAGGGATTTCGTATGAGTGTTAAATGCTCTCTTAAATACTAGGAAGTGAGGGGATGTTTTTAAATATCCGTTGTTATGAATAAAATATAATCACCACATTCACCATGTAAGTTTCTTCTGAATTTCCCCTTGTGGTGCCAAGAGTAATTTCATCAGTCGTAAAGCTCGGTCCAGAAATTGTCAGCCAGTTTTTCACCACCTCCCATAAACTCTGTGTAACTAAACAGGTACTTAAGATATGTGTTGTGGTTTAAATTGCCTTTTTACAAAACGCACATGCATCTAAGTCAATGTTAAATCTGTGGTAACGGGGTCTGGTCAACGTTAGCTGCTGGTGGTGTTCAAGTGTCGCTAACGCTACGTACATTTAGCTAGCGGTTTTAGCTAGGGTTAGCATTGAGCTAACATAAGCCGTCACCAAACTAAAATTTCCATTCATTATATTACCTCGCTGCTAACGACCGGCTGTAGTTTCCCTTTGATGTGAGCCCAGCTGACTTTCTGCAGGTTGGTCTGCTGTCCGATGATCAGGACAGGGCGCCTCTGGGGCTCGGAGTCGCCGGCAGAAGCCTTAAACTCCAGCACCACGTTCGCCATCTTTGTAACTGCTGTCGTTCAGCCCGGACCGGCGACGGAAGCATGGACGGAAGCCGGGAGGCGGAAGGTCCCGCCCATTTTCGCCTCTGATTGGCTGGAAGGGCTCTTCTCCGATTGGTTGTTTGATCGGCCGTGACACGTCATCTCACTGTCACAGTGTGCTGACAGCAGTTCGTTACAAAGATTCATCGGTTACCCGTTAAATCTTTCTTTATCAAAGTCAAAACTCCCACACTGAGACTGTTAAATGTGAATAAACCCGTAAACTGTGGCTGGATATTTGTAGATTCATTTGAGATAATACCTGTAATCATTTTGAGCTCCTCTTCTGAAGAGTAACGCTCCAGCTGAAAAACAATAATGAATTAATTAATCTCATTTTAATTCTTGCAAAGTTTTACATCCACAAATGTAAATTTGTCAAAGTAAAACCCGTTTTTTTGTGTTTTTATGACAGAACTGGAGGAGTATTTGAAGTTAATATCCTCTGTTAATAACAAGAAAGCTATCAAAACTATAAATCTGTGCTCCCAGTTTAATAGCTTTAATTCTATTTAATTTTCATTGCCCTGGTGTGTCTAACTTTTTCCCCTTTTTTCAAAAAATATTTTTTTTCTTTATTGTCATTGTACCAGTACAACAAAATTTACATTTACAATTTGATCTCTATTTATGTATGTGTTTATTTTGTTGTTACATCCATTTGCTATCCAATTGTTATTAATGTGATGCTCATCATATGGTTTGATGCACTGTTAGTGTATTTTGTAAATCAATAATAAAGTTGATGAAAAAAGAAGCTAGTGCGTTTTCTACAAAGCTAGGGTTTCCCATCAAACCCAAGGAAAATAGATTTAAAGTTAGTTATATCCCAAATGGTTTGAAAGAGCTAATGAAAGGCTGCAGTGATCTACATGAGGCTATTTACCCTCAACAGACACTTTTCAGTTTATTAGTTAAAAAAACATATTAGACGGTGCTTTTATAGCAAAAGAAAAAATAACCACTCTTGGAAAGACTTGTGTAAACTCCCTCTTCAATGATACAAACTGGAGTAGAGCTTTTGTCACATTTAAATTCTTAATTTCCAACAAAATTAGAGAATTATACCTCAAGCTATTACATAACTAATCTACTAATGCATACATATCCAAATGTTCGACATTGATGACAGCTGTTCCTTCTGTAAAAAAGATAAAGTCTCATTAATTTAAATTACAAGTGTCCATCTTGTGTCACCTTTTGGAAAGATTTAAACTACAGTTTGATGAGAAAATTATTATTTTTGGCTCCTTCTCTCACAATAATAATTTTAACATAATTGATCTCTTCATATGACTGGGTCAATTTCATAAACATAAACTCAAAATGTCCAAGGCAACGCCTTCATTCCCATTATTTTTAATTGAATTAAAAATATATTTTGAGTCTGTCTTATGGAAATGGACTTGTACTTATATAGCGCCTTTCTAGTCATCTGACTACTCAAGGCGCTACAGTGTCTGTCACATTCACCCATTCACACAGACATTCACACTGATGGCAGTGGACATTTACATACCATCTAATCTGATCTAACCATTCACACCACATTTACACACCCATGCGCAGCCGGGGAGCAATTCGGGGTTCAGTGTCTTGCCCAAGGACACTTCGACATGTGGACCCGGGGAGATGGGGATCGAACCACCAATCTCTTGAACAGAGGACGACCCACTCTGCCACCAAGCCACAGCCGCATGTGGGGGTATGTTGAATCCAACAAAAAAGCCAACAAAATGTTGAATCCAACAAAAAAGCTTTATCAGCTATTTTATTTTAATCAGATTATATCCAGTGAAGTTTTCTGCCATTATAACTGGTGCCTTCGTCATGTCTTGGGATGTCTGTCGCTTTGTTTATTTGTTCCTTTCTCACTATGTAAGTAAACGGTGTGATAAGTGCGTGCCACCAAATTTATATTCCATTTACATTTGATCATTTTTACACACACACGCACAATAATTACCAGTTATGTTTAATATGCAGTTAATGTTGATGCACGTATATTGTTTATTATTATCACGTATGCAATGTTTGGCTCACAATAAATCAAATCTGTCATATTTGAATCATACTGTGGTGTCTTGTCTGACTGCAGCTTCATTCATCTGTGGCAGCCTATTAAAAAAGTTATCATGCTTTTACTTTGGTAATAATTTGGACGTAATAGTTTCATTAAATAGTTTGTGTTTATCAGGAAGGATACAAGTTAGGACCAACACATGTCTTTTGTCACCTCAGGGAGCCTTAATGAACTCTGGGTTGACTGTTCTGCTCTCCGCCTGTTTGATGGTTGGAACCTATTTGTTAAAAGGTTGTTGTCGGTCAGATTTGTACTCACACTAATAATAATAATAAATACATTTTTTAAAAATGATTCTGGTCTTTTCCAAAAAGATAAATATTGGCCTATACCCCACAGGTCCTCAGTTAATTTGTAGTAGGCATAGGGATTGATGAGATTCGTCCTGTAATGCTGAAAGCTTTGGGTTGGGAGGGGCTGTCTTGGTTGACACGTCTCTTCAACACTGCATGGAAGTGCGCTTTGTCACCAATCCTGTTCATGATTTTCATGGACAGGATATCGAGGCGTAGTCGTGGTGGGGAGGGGTTGGGGTTCGGTGGGCTGAGGATCTCGTCTCAGCTTTTTGCGGACGATGTGGTCCTGATGGGATCGTCGGTCAGTGACCTTCAGAACTCACTGGATCAGTTCGCAGCCGAGTGTGAAACGACTGGGATGAGGATCAGCACCTCTAAATCTTTGGCCATGACTCTCAGTAGGAAACTGGTGAAATGCTTGCTCCAGGTTGGGAATGAGTCCTTACCCCAAGTGAAGGAGTTCAAGTACCTTGGGATCATGTTCACGAGTGAGGGGACGATGGAGCGTGAGTTTGGCCGGAGAATCGGAGCAGCGGGGGCGGTGTTGCAGTTGTTCTACCGCACCGACGAAAAGAGAGCTGAGCCAGAAGGCAAAGCTCGCGGTCTACCGGTCAATCTTCGTTCCTACCCTCACCTATGGTCATGGAAGCTGGGTCATTACCGAAAGAACGAGGTCACGGGTACAAGCAGCCGAAATGGGTTTTCTCAGGAGGGTGGCTGGAGTCTCACTTAGAGATAGTGTGAGAAGTTCAGCCATCCGTGAGGAACTCGGAGTAGAGCCGCTGCTCCTTTGTGTTGAATGGAGCCAGTTGAGGTGGTTCGGCCATCTAGTAAGGATGCTCCCATGTCCAGCTTGGAGGAGGTCTCGGGGAAGACCCAGGACCAGGTGGAGAGATTATATCTCCACACTGGCCTGGGAACGCCTCGGGATCCCCCAGTTAGAGTTGGTTAATGTGGCCCGGGAAAGGGAAGTTTGGGGTCCCCTGCTAAAGCGGCTGCCCCCGCGAAGATGAGATGAGATGAGATATTTCTCTAAAGGTTGAATATGTTGAATCTTTATTAAAAGCTATATTTTAAAAATACTAACAATAAAACACCTACGGGGCGTTTGAGGGGTACAGAATGAAAGTATTGCTTTTCCATGAAAGAATATATTTAGTCTGAATTAATATTTACATTTTTTTGACAGGTTTTACAATGACTTCCTGTCACGTTCTGTTTACATTGTACCAGCCATGAATTGGCAGGCATTGCTGGTTGCCAAGGTTGACTGTTGTTTGGTGCAGCTACTGTAGGCTGGCTGTGGTGAAATGGAGTTTGCCAATCATGCAGCTGCGTTATTTGTCCCAGCAGCTGAGTGACAGGAGACGGGCAAAAACCAGAGTCAGTATAGGCCAAACATTCACTCCATGGACTGAGATAAAGGAGTTCAACAGCATTAAAACGCCCAAATGGCTACGTTTCTCCATGATTGGTAAGCTAACTTTCATGTTTACTTAGCGGTAACGGCTAACGGTAATTGTAAAACTCATCTGCAATACTTGTTTTTATGGTGCGATTTGCCGGAGGGGACGTGTTCAGACAGCCTCAAACAGACTCCGGTCTCCTGTAGGCTGCTGGACCAGGTCTGACCAACCTGGCAACCTGAGTGGTGAAATTAGATATTGTTGTTGCGACTACGATTTTGAGACACTAGATGGCGGTGTTCATTCTCCATATTCAACCTTGATTTAAAGTGTATTATTTAATCCATATGCCCAAATCTCCAATGATGTCCTCTTGTGTTTATTGCTCTCATTACTCAAACCTCCTTTTGGATATTGTGGGACCATCTTCCTTAAGTTTCCCTGTTCCATTGTCCTGACACTTCTTTTTAATTTCCGCTTTGGTTATGCTCTCTTCTTTGGGTTTTAACCACAGCTCAGCTCCTTAACGTTGCCTCCTTAACGTTGTCTCAATGTACTACTGACTGTATGTCAGTTTTTATGTTCTTATTGGAAAGCTGACCAAGCATCTTCTGCTGCTGATGACGACCTTTACCTGCTCCTGTAAGCATTAATCTTTTCATTCCCTCCACCATGTCCCATCTCTCTGATATATATGCATCTAACAAGCACATGCTCACAGTTACTGGTGCCTGATTACAAAACCTGTTGGATACTACTTTATATTACAGTGTCCTATTCTCAACATAGACAGCACCCTTTTTATTTTCTTCCTTGTTTTTCCTTGATTCCTTTTTTCTCCTCTTTTTATTTTTATTTTTACTCCTGACATGTTTTTTTTTTCTGTTTTACGTTTTGTAACTCCTGACAAATGATTTTTTTTTTTTTTTAAACTGCTGCTATGATCTTTGGATGGTGTAAATCTATTCTGCCTCTGCTGTCGTGCGGTGGCTGGCATGAGCACAGACAATAAAACTTAGATAACAGCTTATTCAGGCCTTTTTAGGGTATAAACATAAACAGAAGCATATTTTCTTGCAACAAAACATAAACTTAGTCATAGCTTCATAGAAACGATGTCACTCACACTGAACCATATTTTCATTAGTGTTGGTAAACATGGAAAAGAATCTGAGTATATGATCTAATCAATGAAAAAAGAGTAAAAAGCTGCCACTGCACACATGGACCTAGCTGTGTAAAAGCAGGGGCGTTTCTAGGCACTGGGGGCTTAGCCCAGACCTCTGTAGGGGGGTCCCAAGAAAACACTTTTGATAAAGAAACTTTATTATGATGCTTTAAAAAAAAAAAAGTTTAATTTGTGATATTAAAAATATTAGTAGTTGTTAATATTTGTACAGTGCATAAAAAGAAAAGTCTACTTCACAACTGCTATCATGATACATTTATTTACTCAAGTAGTGAACTGTAATCATGCTGCTTGATTCTTGAACTCCAGTACATCTCAGAGGTAAATATCATACTTTAATATATAGATATATAATCAACCAATAAATGATGTAGTATTATAGATTTGGTAATTAAAATGAGAACCACCTTTACCAGCTGACACATTAAAGTGAACACGTTAATGGATCTGTTATTATAGTACAATAATATAATATAATGAGTACTTTTACCTTTGGTACTCAAAGTACATTTTGATGCTGATTCTGTACTTTTACTTTATTTTGAAAGCAGGAATTTTTTCTCTTATAGTCATTTATAGACACACTTTCTGCAGGGTAGTCATACGGTTCACCTCTCCGTCAGAGGGAGAGAGAAATGCACTACATAGTATAAATCCATGAACGATTTCTAACTTCTTCGTAGATCTGCTGTTTGACACAAAGGACCCAAAAACAACGATTATGGTTTAGATCAACAGTATCATATTATTTTCGAGGGCTTTAATGATCGGAATGACAGATGAATAGATCCTGGGCTTGCTTATATTTTAAACATTTAAAAAAAATGGTGCTCTACTGGAAATACATTTTGTACATGTAAACATGTATCACAACAAACAACAGAGAAATTAAGATTATAACAGACGGAGGGAGAGTGGCTTCTTTCTCTGCTTAGGACGCCATTACTCCACTATATCTTTACAAAGAATAAATCGCTGCTATATTAATGTTATTCATGTAAAAGGGTGTTAGGGTTAGTAACATAATGGTTAGTGATGTAAAAGCCCCTTTTAGTTGGGACAAAGACCACACCGAGTCTATATTGGTCAGTCTTCGCCTTTTTCTCCCTCACTTTCAGCACAAGAAGCTCACTCCCTCCCTGTTTTTTTTCTCATTTTTATGTTTTTACATATTTTCAACATAAGATTCATGAAGACTGGACCAAATGTAGAGAATTGTGTGTAGCTAAATTTCAGCAGAATTGGTAAGTGAGTTTGGTACATAAATGTTAGAGTGTAAACAACTGAAGAAAATGGCAATAACTAATGTAGTGAAGTTAGATTATATATATATATATATATATAGTGCAAATACAATAATGCATGTGGGTATAAATATTTTTTCCAGCTGATAATTTAAGTTTCCTTGTAATGTTTTAAATATGTAAAAATATTTAATATTTTTTGGTGCGTCTGTAAAAAATTATTCAATCCTATAGTAAAAAAACACATTACAAGGGAAAAGCACAAACATTTGGTAAATGTAAGAAAATTAGTTAATTGTGACCAAACATGTAAACATATAACACTAACACTATTAACATTAACAGTCAGTATTTAATGGTTATACTTAAATCCAGGAACACAAAACCGCAGAAAGTCAATTATTGCCAGCTTAAATAAGGAAATAATGCAGAATGTGTAAAGTGCACACATTTGTTCAAAAAATGTATTTGCAATTAGTAATTGTAATAATAATAATAATAATAATAAAAGTGGCAGTTATCTTGTTTAAGAAAACATTTAGAACGAATTTTAATGCACAAAAATATGTTGTAAGGTTTTCTGAAATTCAGATTACTTTCCATCACATTTTAGTCCATATATTTATAACGGTATAAAATAATGTAAACTGATAGTAAAACTAAAGGTAGGTTAGTGTTTGTCATCGCTGTTATATTACCAAAGCTTGCTCATCAAAAATACTTTCAGGTTTTCTAGTCTTAGTGAAGCAACTGTTTTTTTAAACGTTGTTGAGAAAACATCTTTTTTCCTCTTAAATTCTCATCACCACACTGCAGATTCATTAAAATCGTACTCAAACCCAGCCTGTCCTCAATCAGTTTATTTATTAAGTAGCCCAACGAGCAGTTTTAAACATCAGAGGCTGCCTCTCCTTAACGTATAACTTAATAATTAATTTTTATTAATAACATAACAATATATTATAAATGTACAGGTGTTAATTTCTAATTTTGACTAATGATATGACAAAAGAAATGAGAAAAATATAAACCAGCTCAAATCATGAGATACTTCTGAACATCTTTATTAAAACATTTTGATGATACATTCATTAGTCTGCATCAGATCAGATTTACTCACAGACATGCCAAAACCACATGTGGGCAAAGTGAAGAAAAATAGTGAATAAATAAATATATATACAGTATAATTCATAAGAATAATGAGGATCAAATTAATATGGATTTGTTGATAGTTCACACAAAAACAAACAAAAACATTCACAGATCAAAATCTTTTCCACTATTGACATCAGCGCATAAAGAGGTTTAAACACTTACAGGACTTCAGAAAAGGCTGTTCAGGCCCATTGCTCCTCACAAGACTCAAGCAAAGACAGAGACGCAGGTCATTACAACCGTGAGCCTGCAGACTGCACGGAGTCCTGCGCTGTAGTCGCACGTCCTCATTCCAGTCTGTCAAGGTAAGCGTGATGAGAAAAGGAGATAGCTGCTGCCATTCTTTCAGCAGGCTTCAATCTCTCCTCCTTGTGCGAGCACACAGCTGAACAGTTTTTGGAGTATGGGTATCGTACCGGAGCGCTGTGAACAGGGGCTAAAGGGAGACAAAGAGAGATTTGTTTAGATAACCAGGCTTGCATTAAAATCAAACTGCAGCCTCAAGTTACTCTGAGAGAAATATGTTAGAATAAAAACTGGAGGATATACTGACAGCGTTGACTTGATGAGTTGGGTCTCTGCCGACTCTTGCTCCCTCACCTGGTGCTGCTGCTGCTCTGTCTCAATACGGTCCCAGATCTCCGTGTTGACCCACAGGGCCCCGGGCAAGGTCAGACTGGCCTGGGTGCAGGTTATCCAGCGGCACAGAGGGCAGGAGACGCGGCGGATGACCCCCTCCAGTTTAGTCAGTTTCTCCAGGCAGGGGGCGCAGAAAGTGTGGCTGCAGTGGAGGACCCGCGGTACCCGGTCACTGCGCGAGTACTCGCAGAAGCACACAACGCACTCGAGCTCTTCGTGTTCAGACATGGTGGGGGAGTTATGAAGAGGATGAAGCTCAGAGGCAGACCACCTGCAGCACATAACAAAAGAAATAAGTTAAACAAAAACAACCAAACACACATCTAATATTCTGCCAGAAAAGTTTAGTTACTTTTCCTGATAAACGTTTCACAATAAAATAATCAAAAGGCTGCGTTATGAGCCCTTTTCGAACAATACTTACTTTCAGAAGTGATAGGGCTGGCTGCTTCACTTCTGAAGGTAAATTGCCTTCTGCTGTCTGGTGTTTGCTCAACTTGGGTGTTGCTATAAATACCTGTGGGGAGGTCACGTCACGACAGTTCTTGTGTGGAACTTCCAAGGAAGCGTTGTCTAATAGGCTTCACAATTTTCCATTTAAGTCAACTTCGACAGAACCCGTATCATCATCAAATCAAAGGATAACAGCCTTTATGAGAAATCACTTTATATTGAAAAGGGTCAGAATTTGAAGAAAATTAAACTTTGACCTCGGACGTATGATTGCTTACATATGCAGACTAAAGGTGGTTTTTCTAAAATACCCTGCCAGGCAGAGTAATTTATTTGCATTTATTATGAAAACATACAATGTCACAAGATTAACTGAAGCATGGACATTTTGGGCATTGGCTGCATAATCACACAAGCACACTCCCATTATCATTATTATCAACATCAGTTTTTTTTTAAAGAAGGCTCCAAGAAAAGAACGATGAAAAGGTAAATCTTCTGCTTTCAGAACCATTATTTCTGTTAAAGTATTCAAAACACAGTAAAACCAGCTTTACTATATGCAATGCACACATTATCAGCAATTATGCGAGCCTGGGGCCATGACTTGTCTGTGTGCGTTTGCCAGCACTTTACAAACAAAACACGAGACGTTTCCTTAGAACCATGACAGAAAAACCAAGGCTGTTTCTATAAATAAGAAAACAAAAACACAAAGAAAAAGATTATCAGGATATACAGAAACAAAATGTTGGTTCTATTCATGTGTCTCTTTACTTGGACCTATATAGAGTGCTGCTATAACGGTCAGCTAAGCCAATTAAAAAAAAAAAAAAAAGGTACTGGTCTCTATTTACTTCTGTGCAGACAATGGGTTCACTGCTTGGCTCATGGATTGACAGGAGAGAACATCTGGACTCATTAACCACATATCAGTAGCTCTTTAACAGACATGACAGTTTTATGCTTTTTATCTGTATATAAAAGAGAAAAACAAATATAAATACACTTGTCAATACTTTTGTTGGATGACTACTTTCTGCAGTACTTGCTCAGCCTGTGATGCATCATCATTCGTAAGCTTTGGTGCAGAAAATAGACCAATGACAGACATGACAAGTGTACAGGGTTCTGCTTGTATCGCATTGTTGTTTTTCATATTTGTTCACGTTGTTTTGCAGTTGTACATCGCCTTTGTCACTGACTACTAAAAGACCCTACTGACCTTTTACAGGTCATCAATGAGGTTATAAATCCTCACTTTACCTTTCCAACATGGTGGTTCCTATGAGGTTACATTTGTGCTTTTAATACAGAGACATATTCTGAACACATGTTTAACCTCAAAGACTATAGGCAGGTCAATCTTTAAAATAGATAGTTAGGGTCTAAGTGGTCTTTCTGGGATGTGTGTAAAATTCAGAGCTTATCCACTATGTCTGTATGATGAGTGGCTCAGTTGTTTTTTATCAACACCTTCCTAGGAAGAAACTTAAACTTGACAGCCAGATTTAAATATGTGGGGGTAGAGAAACCAGTTCTTGAGCTTGTGGTTACTGGCAGCTGACACCTATGTCAAGTATCAAGTCAAACCCAACCTGACTCCGCCAGATGGATTGACGGTGGCAGTTGCAGCACTAAGTTCAGGCCTGGCATGTGTATTACAGCGTTTTTAGCCCGTTCCACTGGTTTCGTGTGGATGCAGATATTTCTTCCGTGTGGACGGAAAACTTTTTAAGAACAACGGAGAAAAAAAGAGGTTGTTTTCGTTGGTGTACCCTAAATGGTCTGATTAAAGTCCAGGGAACATTGCAGAGGGAAATACTTCCCGTAGGAACTGATAGTATGGAGGACACCTTCTTTGAAAATGACCCACTTAACAGTTTAAGAAACAAGCGCCTATGAGCAGGAGAACACTGGTGAATTTTAGCATCTTTCTGTTGTGACCTGCATCCAGCACGGTGCAACAAACCATGTCCTCAGTTCTAAACTCTTCCACAACCCACGAGCCAAGTCACATCCTACTGCTGACAAACCACTGAAGCGCAGCGTGGATCACAATCGTTTAATAAGCCCCTCAAATCCCCTGGTCCTACTGCCTCTCCCGTCCACTCCCCCACCTCCTCCTCCCAATCCTTTATGGCTGGGTCGGCTTTGAGTTTCTGTCTTCCAAAGTCCATGGTGGTGGTTGTGGTGGCTGTGGAGGGGTTTAACCCACGACTGAACATCCCTCCCCCACGTAGTGTGTTTGTAGAATGTTGAGTCCACTAGCTGGCTCACCTGCTGGGGGGAGCGTTGCCCTACAACACCAGCCCCTCTCACTCCTGGGCTATGCTCCTCAGCACATACTTGACTGTGTAGGCGAATGCCGCAAAGCCTACAATCACAAACAGGTTGGCAAGAGCGCCACCTAAAAGTCCATGGTTGCGATTGCCCTGCTGCAGGCCAGGGGCGACGTTGGCGCCCGCAAGGGGGACGGGACCTCTGTTGAGGGCGGGGAGGCCATAGTGGGCATGCTGAGGGTCGCCGTCTGGCACCACATCGGGTAAGGGGAGGGGCTGAGTGCGTGCGCTTAACTCCTCCTGGGCCTTTTGTTTCTGCTTCATCTCCTGGTGGAGGGAATGAAAGAAATAGGAGAATAAAGGTCATAAAAAAGGAAGTGAAGATAAAACAACAAGAACTTAGACATCAACTCATACGTACATCGACTACATCAGGAAACAGCTCACAGAACACTTTATCCTTGAGGTTGAAGACCAGGCTTTGGGCTGATAGCTGTCTTTTCTGGAAAAATAAAAACAAATTCAAATATTTGAAACAGCATCACTCCGTGCTGCACTTATTGCACTTATTTGCACTCACTGTGTAGTCAGAGGTCTCAATGCTGCCGAGGGTGGGGCCTTTCTCCACCATAAAGCTGAGCAGACCTGTGAGGATGGTGGAGACGGACCACGCAGGGTTCCACGTGTCTGGATGGAAGTCTGTGATGGACAAACATAACCTGTGGGGGAAACAAGTAAAGTTACAATGGCAAACAAGTTCTAAAACAATGACCAAAGTTGTTTTAAATGATATTAAATTATTATCAATTCATCAATAATAAAACTAAACACTCACCTTGTGTTGCACTTAAACCTTCCATTTGGGGTTATCATATAGATACTTGGTGGTTTAAAAGGAAATTCCCGAGGAAATATGAGTTTTCCGTGATAATATCCACCTATGAAAACAGATTATTGCATCACATGACATGCTAAAACTCACATCCTCAGATATAATCCCATAATTCAAAACAGTAATTATGGAAGGAATGAACTTGTCATAACATGTCCCTTTACAAAAGCTGTGTGCAGAGACTGTTTAATGTTTCGTTGCCTTTACCTTCATATGGGGTTTTCTCAGGACCTCTGACTACGTAGTGCCTGGTGAAGACAGGAAAGATTTATGTTAGTGGCTGCTACGTTTTCAAAATTTTTGCAAAAACACCATTATACTGCCAACAAATTATTTTCTGTTAAATCTCCATCCTCTAGACCTGCATTTATATGCTAGTAAGGGCCTAGAATTACACTCTACTGACTTTCACAGTGTCTCCTCTTTTAAAGCTTTCTTTATTTTCTTGTCTTAAACAATCATTTTTAGGAGCGTCCTTTTTACATATTTTTTTAGATCACAAGGCGTCTAACTGCAGTCTGTAATGCATGGATGTAGATAACACGTATTGAGTTTACTGCTCACAGCATAGTTAAATCCACATCACACTTTGGAGACATGCAACGCTATTGTTATTCATTTTATTCTAATGTAAATTCTATGATAATTGACTCAATTGCAGATCTTCCGAGCGAAGCTGTTCATTTCCAACTCTTTGCGACCAGAAAAAAACTGCAGATGAGCAATGCTCAGGGCTCGTGGCTTGTTAACATCCTCAGCCTTTTCCTGGTTGTTAGCTTTGTATGCTAAATTCATCCAAACGGCACTTTTACTTTGTTCATTTTCTACTAAATCCGGTAGCGAAGGTCCTCCAGCAACAGCTCTAGCTGTGTTCAGTCAGCCCAGTGTTGTGCGTGATGAACCAGCGTCCATGTGCTCAGAGAGACGAGCTGTAGCTTCTGTCAGCAGCGTTGATGGGTGACGTCAAGCGTCAACTGAAGGAGGCTGCACTGTTGACGGCAAAAGTATCGACTGTGATGCATTAAAATATTTGCTTGTAAAAAAATGTAAGGTTAAGTGATTCCAGTATGTTTAAGGGTCATGTGAAGTATGATTAATTCATTATTCTGGGCAGGATAATTATTACCAATGGGTGGGCCTGTCGCGATAAGCAATAAATCGACTAATCGTATAACTTTTAATCGTAACTTTGCCAGCCGCGTTAATTTCCATTTTTCCTTGTGTCACTCCATCAGAGAGACTGGATGACAAGAGTTTTCACTCCGGTGCATCAGTTTCTACTGACCCCTCGTCATGTGTCGTGTCTATCACCTGTCAGCCGCACGGCCTCTGTGTGAGGAGGCGGACCCCTGGTGTTAGCATCAGAGCTTGTGAGTAGCAAACACGCTAGTTGAGATTTGGAGTTTTTCAAAAAAGATCAAATTAGCTTCAAAGCCAAACCAACAGCTGCCGTGTGGGAACACTTCGGTTTCAAACAGAATGACTGCGGTGAACCACTTCACCTGAATATGTTGCATTTGTTCGAAAACAAAAGCAACTAAATGCACCAATACAACAAATCTCCATCTCCACCTGAAACATAACCATCTGATGCATTTTGTTTACATTCATTTTATTTATTGCGTCAGTTGTGTGTTTTTTATTTCAATTTGCATGAAATCTTCTAACAGTTAAACAGGAACGGAGGCCCAGTGTACGTAGACAGGGTGCAGCAGGGTTTTTACCTGCTACACAGACGTCTGTAACGTGTGGCTGCTGCAGCTTCACTGTGTGCACGTTGCAATTTAACACAGTTGGTTCTGCAGCTTTGTAAGCTGTTTACAAAGGTGGAGGCTGTGGACTCATACAAATACCTCAGGCTGTGGCTGGACAATAAACTACACTGGACAACACACACCAGCCACCTGTACAAGAAGACACAAAGCAGGTTGTACTTCCTGAGGGGACTCGGGTCCCCCACCATTGCAGCAAACTGCTGTGGATGTTTTACCAGTCTGTGATCACCAGTGTCCTCTTCTACACTGTGGTGCACTGGAGGGGCAGCATATCCAAAAAGGACACCTCCAGACTGGATAAACTGACCAGGCTCTGTGGTTGGCATGAAACTGGACTCGCTGGTGACGGTGGCAGAGAGGAGGACACTGGACAATCTGCTGGACATTATGGACAATGGCAGCCAGCCCACAGAACAACGTCATCAGCACCCAGAGGAGCCTGTTCAGTGGAAGGCTGCTCCTGCCCAAGTGTGGGACCAACAGGCTCAAGAACTCCTTTGTCCCTGAGGACATCACCCTCTACAACTCCTCACTCGGGGGGAGGAGGAAATAAAGATGACAGAAGGGAAGGAGTGGGAGCCACTCACTGTGAAATTAATAATCTACTCTTACAGACCTGGACACTTATATTCTTTTTTTGTGCAATACCTTTAGCCACCACTTAAGAGCAATAATTTAATCTTACTGCTCATTTCTGTCATATACAGTCAAACATATTTTATCTTATAAATTTCCTCTACATTTAACTTATCTGATTTCATTTTCTGTGAATTTCATTTGACCTGTATTCTTATATCTACCTCATATATATATATATGACTAAGAGTTTATTGCTTACTGTTTATTGTTTTTTTAAACTTTCTGTATTTATTTAGCCAAGAGTTTATCGGTTATCTTGTACTTTATTTTTTATATCTCCCTTGTGTTTTTGTAAGTTGCTGGAAACTCAATTTCCTCACAGGAGTCATCCCAAAGGATCAATAAAGAGAAGTCTAAGTCTAAGTCTAGTTTCTGGGACAATTAATCGCCCAGCAATATGAGTTATAGTGACAGGCCTACGGATGGGTCACATACTTATCTGGAAAAAGAGATCCCATAGTGACAGTATCAGAACTAGTCGATGTTTAAACCCCTTCGATAACATAAAAAAAATAAAAATCCAGCACAGAAATGCAATGCTGTGCCGACCTTGACAGGATGGAGACCTTACCATTCTAGGATGTTGGAGGGGAGAGGTTCTGCACAGATGTAAGGCACAGGGTCTTTCTTTATTCTGAGGTAATCCTGCTTGAGTCGCTGAGTGGCTGTGGTTGGAGCTCTCTTATTCCCGTTGTTGTTCATCTGAGGAATCAGAAGACATGTCAAAACGACTTACTGAAGTGTATCTTTATTTGGTCTTTTGAAATGTGTTACTGATACACAGATGCACGACTATCAATTGCAAGTGTAGCCTTCCTTTACAGCAGACATTTCAACATTCTGATGGCATCGTGTTCGAGACGATGATGAAGATTATGATGATGACGTGTGTCTTCAAAGAGCTCAGAGTCTATGAACAATGCTTCATCTCAGTCTTTGATTTGGTGACCCTTCAAAATGCACACAATAAATACAGCAGTATTTCCCTTACCACTGCATTCAAATATTTTTATTCAGTATTGCCTTGCATTTATTTATTTTTTATTATCAATTTTTCTTTATTTCGTTTAATATTTTGAATTGCCTTGTTGTGGAATGGTGCTATACAGTACATATGAGCTTCCTCTGCCTGGACAAGTTTTAAAAAAGTACATTATTTCAGTTTAAAATAAAGGAGTTAAAGGTATTGCCGTTTAAAATGGGAATATGCATGGGCTACATGACTTTAAATGTACTTTTAAATGTCCTTCCATCTCAACCCATTGACCTCAAGATAACTTCTCTATCAGCAGGAACGTGGAAAGGAACTAAATTCATTTACTGTAGTACTGTACTTGAGGAATTCCATTTTAATCTACTTTATACTTCTACTTCACTACATTTCGGAGGAAATATTGTACTTTTTACTCCATGACATTTATTTAGTAACTTTAGTTACTACAAGATTATTAATACAATACAGAAATAAACAAATTAAATTACATATATTGTTACAGATTAAACCACAGTGTAAAAAGTAAATAAAAATGCCCCACCTTTATCACCTGGGACGTTATAAGTTATATTTACATTAACCTATCGATGTGTATAATCTGATAGTATAATATTCGGAAATGGGCCATTCTGAATAATGAGTGCTTTTACTTTTTGCCCTTAAAGTACATTTTGATGCTAATACTTTTGCACTTTTACTTCAGTTGCATTCTGAATGCAGGGATTTTAATTGTAAAAGAGTATTTCTACACTTTTACTTAAGTACTGGGTCTAAGAACTTCTTCCACCACTGTATATCAGACAGCTGCACCACTGTTTGCTGATCGGGTGTCATGTGATTAACAGCTGACAATATAAGAATAAATGAGCCTCACATTAACACAGGGAACTGTGTTGAAATTATGTCACCGTCACTTCCCTAATAAATAGCATTCTGTACAAAGAAAGAAATAAGACCCTAAGGAGTGGTATGACCAAGGTATAGTGTTCATTTCTGACCTTTTGAATGATGGGGGACCTAGCTACCTATAAAAAAATGATCCATCAGAGACTGTTAGACATTTCTCAAACTCAACATAACAGAGTTCTCAAAAGTGTATCCACCAATTTGCAGACTCTCACTAATGCGCCATTATTATATGATCCTTTCATGGGGAGGATTCCTAGATTGTGTCTGGGTGTGCCTGGTTGTTTTTACAGCATTGATGTTAATGTGGACGACCAGCAGCTCCCTGCTTAAAGTTTTTAATGACATTTGTGTAACCCTAGACTCAGGATGTGCAGCAGTGCTAATGACCCTGGATTTAACTGCAGCTTTTGACACTGTTGATCATAAGACCCTGCTGTCACGTTTGGAGCGACATGTGAGCATTAAAGGGTCAGCCCTTATGCTGATTTGGTCGTACTTGACTGACAGGAGATTTTCGGTGCAGTTGGGCCGTTTCTCTTCTGTTGTGGCCCCCCTCACATGTGGAGTGCCACAGGGTTCAATTCTAGGCTCCCTGTTATTTTCGTTGTACATGCTGCCTCAGGGATCTATCTTCCGTAAGCACGACATATCCTTCCATTGTTATGCGGATTATGTTCAGATCTACCTCCCTCTTTAATTTCCCTCCAAGGATCCTCTGAAATCTTTATTAGCTTGTTTTGCCGACGTCAAGAGTTATCAAAAGTCAAGCCTTATTTATGTTTTAATGACCTGGAAAGAGTCATCCATGCCTTTATATCATGCAAGCTCGATATTGTAATTCTTTATATGTTGGTCTTGACCAGGGCTCGCTCCGCCACCTGCAACTGGTGCCGAACGCGGCTGCTCACCTTTTGACCGGCACTTAAAGTCGTGAACATATAACCTCTGTTGTGGCCTCCCTCCACTGGCTTCCCATCTGCTTTAGGATTGATTTTAAAGAGTTATTAATTGTTCATTTGAACTGGTTTGGCTCCTCTATATCTGACTGAACTCATACAGGTCCGTAATCCAGACAGATCTACGGTCATCCAGTGAGTTGTTGCTGGATGTACCTAGATCAAAACTGAAGACCAAGGGCGGCCGTGCCTTCTCTGTGGCTGCTGCCAAAGAAACAGCTTCCCGTTATATGTTAGACATGCAGGATCCATGGAAGATTTAAGTGTGCTTTAAAAACACATTTTTTCTCGTTGGCCTTCAGATCCACAGGGACTTCTAATCTAGCCTAGTTTTTTGTTTAAAATGTCTATGTGCATTTAACATAACATTGCACTGTTATTTATGACTACTGTAGCAGTGTACGTATGCGAATGTGTATGTATGCGCATACGTATTTGTGCAGGTGCTACATGCATTTGTGTGTGAGTATGTGTGATGACATGCATGTTTTCCTGTTTCTTGTACATGCATTCTTTTTGTCTCTGCTCTGTTAAGCATTTTGGGTGACTATTACAGGTCTTTTTAACTGTGCTTTATAAATAAAAGTGAACTTGAACTTAAATCCACAGAGAACGATCACACGTATTTGACTATCTGCAAATATGTATTTGTTCACTTGCAAAAATAAATAAATAACTTACTCCGAAAATACGTAGTCATATTTACGGATCCCTTTCTTCATGTGAAACGAGGTTTGCTTATTTGTGGATCACCTCCTGTGAGTTTATGAGCAACGTAACAATTTTGGCTTCTTTTTTCTTTATTTAAACAACTTTGTCCAACTTTTACCACAGCAGAACAAACCTCACAAATGTGAGGTGCAATCATTTTTACGTGTGTATTTTTGTTTTGTAAAGTTATATCCACAAAAATAAATAGTGATTTGCAAATATGTAGAACACAGGCTGTAAATGTTTATTGTAATTCAGGTTTGTTACGTGCAAACCTGGTTTCACATGAAGAAATGGATCCGTAGATTCGTAAATATGACTACGTATTTCAGAGTAAGTTATATTTGCAAGTGAACAATTACATATTGTCGGATAGACAAATATGTGTGAATCGTACTCTATGGATTTAACACATTGCTGTGCTTTTACTAATAGTATTGTCAAATAAAAGCTTCAATAAACACAGGGCTAATTCACCGGTGTTAGCTTCCTTTTGACGACTCTTGTAAACATAAAGCTAACTTAGGCTGTTAAAACGATTACAAAGATAGGAAGTTAGACTTTAGTTTTACACCATTAAAATAACCCCAAACATTACACCATCATTTATATTTGTAGGTTAAACAGAAAGTTTGGATTTAGACAAAAACTGTCCGACAGGTGACACAGTTAAGAAGTCCTGTGTGTACTGTGTTGTTAGCTCACACAGGCCGGAGCTGTGTTTAGCTACATTAGCATTAGCAGCGGCGTTAGCATCAACTGTTTTCTTACAAACGAGAGCTGAAACCCCGACACCTTTCACATTTACGAACTAGCAGTCTTTCAGTACGGACATACCTCTCCAGAGACTCCGGTGAAAACAGGTATTCGTGGCTGGACACGAATTAAGGCTGTTGTTTTTGTTGTCAAACCCCCTAAGACCGATAAGACGATGACACCGACGTAGCTTTAGTGAGCTGTCGCCAGCAGGAGGAAGGATGACGCTTCCGGTGTTTCTTCTTCGCTTATATAATAGAGGTGGAAACATGACACAGGAAGGGCATTACTGTCACCAGCTGACTATGTCTATTATGCCCATTTTTAACCATTCAAAAAGTACATAACTATTATAACGATATAATTATTTATAGCCATAACACACATACCTGACACACTGCAAAGTCGTCTGTGTCTATTTTTAAGACCTTTTCTGCATCTTTTGAAGCTTAGAGGTCCTCTAGTTGTTAGGCAACGTTTAAAAAAATGCACAAATACTTTTTGTTTTAGGCATTTTATTTTTAGCCTGTTTATTTCATTTCTGCCACAAGTTTCAAAACAGTTTGACATTTTCTCTCAGATTTTGCAGTTGACAACATAAACTATAAAATACTAAAGGGGCAACTACTGATTTTTAACACCAAGTTCAGGGTCAACACGATCGAAAACCTTTTTTTCTCTCCGTCGTTCTTAAAAAGTTTTCCTGGACTCAAGAAATATCTGTGTCCACACGAAACCAGTGAAACAGACTCAAAACGCTGTAATACACATGCCGGTCCTGGTTGTGGAGCTGTAACTGCCACAGAAATACACCAACAACAGAGAAGAAGAGACGGGGAGCCGCTGTTGTTTATAATCATAATACAAACACCGGAGAGTTTCTTGCCAAATCTGGAGACTTCCCAAATCCTCCTTCCTCCGAGAAAGAAATCTGTCGACTGTTTCTGGTGTAAGTGGAGACTTTTGTGGTGTTTTGGACTCTGATGCACAAATCACTGTAGTTAGTGTCCTCACCAAACAGCGGGTGCTGCTGTGAGCCCCTTCCCCGCCCCAAAGCACTCATAGACAGACACTGTCTCGCTGGATTTTGCGACTTTCAACTCTTTCTTAGCAACTTTATTCTTAAAAAGCTACTAGCGACCGATTTAGCGACTTTTTCAGAGCATCAGGGAAAAAAGAGAAATATGTAGTCTGCCTAATTCGTTCCCATGCAGTCGCTCAGAGTACAGTTCAGTCTGTGGAACCGTGTCTCTCCCACGCAGCAGCATTGTTGTTATTATGTAACGCTGTGGGGGTTAGAGGTCCGAGGTGGGGCAATGACTGCGTCTTTTAATCAAGTATGCGGTTTCGACATCACGCCGAGGGGGACGTTTTCAAATCTTCCCACTCTGGGATCTGGTTACAAAAGATACCGTTTTCAGGCTGCGTGTGGATGGTCGGCAAAAACGATACAAAAGTTGTGTGGTTACAGGAAAACGCTCTCCGTGTGGAAAGGACCTCAGGGGCGCTTTTCGACATACCCTTAGTTTACTCGTCATAGAGAGTATAATGGAAACAATTGTGTTCTGTTTTGTCTAGTTCTGGAGACAGTTTTCCTATGTGTCCTGTGAGGCCCCCAAATTTACGGAAGTGCAGTACTACGTTTTTGGAATGCCCTTTTAAAAACAACATGTCAGGTCAAATGCAATTACACCAGTGCAAAGTTTGAAATATATAACATCTTGATTTGACCAAGGTATATTATCTTGATCATGACTTAACATATTTACAAGAGCTATTGACAACAACTACAAATAAAAGTTTTGAAATAGCTGAAACTAGTGCCTGCAGGGTTTTGACCATTTGCTCACGCCTGCAGCACTCACTCCCTAGGATCAAAATGTCATTTTTAATTGCATGCTGCATCCTCCCTCTTGACTTCAAAGCGACTGAAGAGTAGTCAGAAGAAGTGGCGGTCAGTGGTCACTGTGGCTTCTTGCAGCGGCTGAACTGTATGCTCCTTCTCCTCAACTTCTCGGGCTGGAGAGACGCGAGGAGAGAAAACTCGCGAAAGACATCAACACAGGAGATGTCACCTGCAACAGGGGATACTAAAGTCAAGAGGTTGTTTTTCCCACTGCAGCGAACCGTGGAGACTGCAGCAACCAATCAGCTGTTTTTTTCTTACCTTTAACATCAGTGAGTAACACACCACGCCTTTTAATGAGATGACATGAGGGCAATACCCCAGCAAATACTGCAATCTCCAATAACCCACATTTCAACATTCTCATAGAAAGACAGAGCAGATAAACGTCTGCATGAAAGAGCAAAGCCCCCAAAAAGCATGACCTCAAGATGGAGAAAAGTTCCTCAGTCTACCTTGGTGGTTGACACCTATCCATTCAGGATTAAAGTGACTAATCTCTATGAAGCATCTTTTGTTTATGACTACCTGCTTGGCAGAAACATATGCTGTATTTTATGCACATTCTTTGAAAGAATACCCTTCTAAAGGGAGTCTTGGTTAGTTTGCAGAACGGAAAATCAGGAACTTACAGGGAAAGAGTGGTGAGCATCCTGTCCATTTCACTCCTACATTATCCTTTTTCGTCTTGTTCATATTCAAGTCACCATCAATAGACCTGAATTCATGTGCTTAAAGGGATAGTTAAGATTTTTTTTAAATAGGGTTGTATAAGAATCAGTGTAACACATAGATGGCTGGACCTGGACACTCCCAGTTTGGAGAAACAGGCAGGAGGACAGGCACGAAAGATAAACATGGTATGGCTGTCAATGGGGACAGCAGCTAAATATAATTTAGTCACCCAAAAAAATCAATAGTTTACATGAGCCTGGTGGCTTTGATGGGGCAGAGGATTGCCTTAGTTCCTTCCTTGTAAACTTAAACAGGATTTTCTGGGCTTTTTTTAAAAAGCGGGCTAAAATATATCTAGTTGCTGCCTCCGTCAGCAGCAGTACATTGGTTAGCTTTCGTGCCTGTCCTCCTGCTTGTTTCTCCAAACTGGGGGCGTGCCGATCACCACCTACTGTGTAATACACCGACATGTACCTCTTACAACCCTACCAAAAATATCCCTCTAATAATGTACTAATTCACATTCCATGATATAAAGTGTACTTACCCATTCTCTGTTACCTGCAATACATGGATGTTTGAAGATTTGGGGAATATACTGTAAATGACAGCTCCAAATGTACATGAATGTTGCATTGTAGCGCGTTCTAGACACAATACTCCTCCACTTCCCAGAGAGTGTTTGTGTGTGTGTGTGTGTGTGTGCGACAGAAACCAAAAGCCACCAGAGCAGAGACAGTCAAAAGTATTACACTAGTCCCCTAATAAGACGGCCCAGGATGCTTCACTCACTCTATCCCGAACATCCTTGGTTTTTACTCTCCTGCTGCCCGTGGCAACCCCTGTGGTAACAAAAGCAATGATGTCAGTCAGTGTTTATTTATTCAAGTGGAAATGTGCTGCTTGTCTGAAGTTTAAAGCAAACAATTAGACATGTCTGACATGTGATGGTGTAACAATGCTTGTGAGGTCACATAAATGTTTTAAACACTGAATTATTCAAGGCACAGTGTTGCTGCTGCAGGCTAGAAACTGAGATACTATTTGAAACACATAAACCTTAGTAATTTTTTAAATAGGTGTTGACGTTGACCTGGCAGTATTACTATGTCCAAGTGTACACTTTGATATTTGTCAACATGAAGGAAAGAATTGTGATGCTTTGAATAAGCCAAGTGCTACCCAAAAGTTTGTTACAGACCAAAAGACACACCAGACCAGGTTGTAAAAAAATAACATTCTCCCAACATCTGACAATATTTCTACACAGCTATATGTATTTAAAATCAATCATTAGAGCACTTAGTGTCTGTAAAACATTTTTGAAAACTGTATATTGCTGCAAT
Organism: Echiichthys vipera; assembly: GCF_963691815.1. Classification (NCBI taxonomy): domain Eukaryota; kingdom Metazoa; phylum Chordata; class Actinopteri; order Perciformes; family Trachinidae; genus Echiichthys; species Echiichthys vipera. The sequence continues at coordinate 31,151,497 of NC_139825.1, read as the reverse complement.
GTTGAGAGACTGTTATGCATAAGAGATGAGACAGGAAACAGAAATGAGAGCAACAAGCAGGAAGCAGGGTTAGTTCATCAAGAGTTTATCAGTTTTATTGTACGTATTTTCTTTTTTTCCCTCTCAGTGCTTCTAAAGACAAGGAAGAAAGTATTCCAAAGATATCCAAATGTCAGTGAACAGAAAAACACCTCCAAGTAGTGCAGAACTGTGATACAGTTCTGCCTGACAGGTTGATGTTGTTGTTTTTTTTTGAAGAGAATAAAAATACAGACATAAACCAGATCAGACAGTCAGGATCCGTGATTGAATGCTGAGAGGCAAGAAGTTGGCGTTGAGTTAAAATACACAAGTGTACTATTTACAGCATGTTTGCTTTGAACAGCACCTTAAACAACTCCTATGTCAATACACACAATGGACACAACATTTACTACTTCTGCTAGAGCGAAGGCCCTTAACAGTTTGGTCACAGTAGCTTCACATCACCCCCTAGACTGGTTCTACTTGCAGTACATTGAACTATTGCAGAATTTCACCTGCCATATCAAAATCTCCCAGGTCTGTCACATTTCTGCGACCTTTTTTTAACATGTGAGTACACCAACAGTGTTTCTACCACTCTGTCACTTCACAAAGCATGGTAAGACTATGCTGTATCTACTCTGAACAGTTTTTAAACAACCCAAAAAAAAAACGGTGATATAATGCAACATTGTCAGACACTTTCCCTTTAAAAAAGTCTTTGGCAGAGGAAAATAAACAACAGAAAAAAAAAGTTGTATGTGGAAACCAAAAAAAAAACAAAAAAAACCCAGGAATGAGGAAATAACCACAGATTTGACCCGTGGATGGAAGAATGGCATAGAGGCGCAAAAAGTAAGATATTTCTGACACCGGAGGGATCATTGGTGGTTCATGCTTATTCCACCGGACTGCACTGCACGACATGATTAAACCAAAGTAACGTATTTCATCATGCTCAGAATGCAAACGATGTTGAACTTCCCGAAAATATATTCTGGCAAAGCATGCAGAGAATATACTGCAAGCATTTCACCAGTTAGGGAAGCCAGGCATACAAGTCCTTCGACCCCACAAGTGTTTAAACGGTTTTAAAGAAATGTGCTCATTAATCTCACCACGGATACTCTAACATGGGTATATACAACACAATATAGGTGACAAGAGTCACCCTTGTATAGTATACAGAAGTGAACAGAAGAGTTGTTTAAGTGAGAAGTAAATACAGTTTTATACACTCCCTCACATCTTTGCTGATCTGGTTTGTCACCTTTACAAATCGTCCTCACATCCCTGCATGAATGACTGCAATTCATTTTAAAATGGTACATTGTAACTAGAACTCCCGTAGATAAGCTCCTGTAACAAAATCTCTTTCAGTGGTGTGTTTGAATGCCAATTATCATAGTAAAGTAAGGCCGTTCCAAAGGGGAAAATTAAAGCAAAATGTCTTTTATGACACATACATCGTGTGATCCAAAGACTTCCTGTCATAAATGACAAGTAATGCTTACAGATTAAAATGACAATCATGAAACGGAAATGCAGATGTAAACTGCACCCAAGAATGCATTGCACTGGTCCTCTGGGGAGAAAAACATAAATAAAAAGACAAAAATAAAATAGACAGATAAACAATAACACAACGAGACAAGAATGATGTAAAAACTAACTGACTGAAAATGAAAAAAATTATAATACTATAAGTGGGAAAAGTGCACAGTATCTTTTTTTCCTTTACATAATGTATCATAGCATATTATTTAACTCTGTCTCTCAGTATTCTTTAATACATGCACTCACTCACTCACTCACTCACTCACTCACTCACTCACTCACTCACTCACTCACTCACTCACTCACTCACTCACTCACTCACTCACTCACTCACTCACTCACTCACTCACTCAGTATCTCAAAAAGCAGGCAAGGGTCTGTTCTCCACAAGCCCTTCAGTATTTTTGTCACAGTTTTACATTAAATTTCCCTTCCTGGCCGCTCTTTATACACAGTAAACTACCCTCCCCACCTCTACTGCAGCTTCTCAGTTACTCTATTTCTTGAAGTAATGGAACAAATACCATTTTTTAACCTCATGCTACAGCACATAGTTTAAAGATTACCCATATAACTTCTAAATACGTGTATTTACATCTCCAATTAAGAAGACATGGGTAAGTTGGATGTCACATAGATGGTCTGGATAGATAAATATAAAGTGTAGGGGGGTTAATGCAGAGGTACGAGGTAAGAGCTGTTAGGCAACAGTAAACCCACAACCTCACACAAGAGGTTACACCACGTTATGATAAGTTAACCAGGATAACCCTGTTAGCAAAACACCAACGAAGCAGATGCCATTTTACTGAGTGTCATGTAGCTAGCGTAGCGTGGGTGTTGTCGAGTAATGGCAAGCAGAAACATAGTGGTGATGCAGAAAAATGGAGGTGGTGACTGTATTGTCAGTAGAGTTAAAAAGGTCCATCAGGGGTCTACCTATGACACAACGCAACCCCAAAATGAGCGAGTGGTATGCTTCTCTCCCCTCAGGCACCCCCAAGAAGTTGCCCGTAAGCCTAGATCCACAATGGTAACAGACTTGAGATCAGTGTCTAGGGGCAACTTCGTCTACACAATTATTTTAGGTTTCCATTTTAGGAGAAATATATATATATATATTTAGCGGGAGAGAGAAGAAAGAGAGAGAGAGACAGAGAGAGAGAGAGAGAGAGAGAGAGAGAGAGTGAGAGAGAGAGAGAGAGAGAGAGAGAGAGAGTGAGACAGAGAGAGAGAGAGAGAGAGAGAGAGCACAAGCTTTGCTCCTGGATACAGAAGTGGCCACTAGCATTCGTCTATAGTGAGGCAGATGAATTCCTGGATGCACTTCCTATACTGCTGCTCAGTGGGGCTGCTGCCGGGGTATTGACCTGGTTGACCCAAAGGAGCCTCCGCCTCTCGCATCTCCTCGTTCATCCGCGCAAGACGCAATCTGAAGGAGAGAGGAAACAGACAGGAAGGAGGAAAGAGAGAGCAGAGACAACGGTGAGTAAAACAATTCAGACAATCAATCGTTGGCTTTCATAATCCAGACGTAATTCAAGTTTAGATAGATATTTAAGAGTCAAGGTTCATTCTTGAACTTATCGGGCTTTTAACCACATCTCAGAAAGCTCAAGGAAAAGCTAGTAAGAAAACTTTGAGTGAAGATTTTTTTAAATATACAGTTTAAGGGTTTTTCAATAGGGTTGGACGATATGGCAATAATCTTCTATTCCGATGTAGGTAATTTTATATCTTGGTAACGATATATATTATTACAATATAGCATGTTTTCTGGTAATTCAGTAAATATGCTCTATATGAAATAACCACATGGTAAAGCCTATTTTTATACTCCTGTGTAGTGTATGAGTATTTTCTCATTTTATTAAAACCTTTTGTACAAAATTCAAAGCATGCAGCCTAATGCTTTAGTGTGTGTTATTGCTAACATGGGATGTTAACTTGAATATATGAAAACACAGATTATTAGATTTCAATTTTTTTTATGGGATCCACTCAGGCTCCATTTTACTAAACTGAATTAAATGAATTAAACTAAGCTTGTCACTTGTTAAAAGGATCAGCTACTGGGTTTAGTTCAAGAGGAATTAGGATCACTCACAGGGTGACGATGTCGGCGTTGGCGGCTTGGACGGCGATGCTTAGGGGGTCATGACCCTGCTCATCCACCTCCGTCTGCGATGCTCCCCTCTTCAGGAACAGACACACTTGACTGTATTAAAACAGAGAAAAGAGGTGATTTTTAAGCTGTTGACACCACCGGACACACAGTGAGAGGGGAAATCTGAAAGATATTGTAGAATGGGGACATAAAATCATGTGGCATAAATAGCAGAACAACCAGGAGGGCAGATAAACTGATGAGGGAGAGTGGATGTCTATTTACACAATTTACTGATATATCCATGCAATTATTTATGTCTTTAAAAAAAAAAAAAGAAATTCTACCTCCCCTCCTTCTTTGTTGTTTCCACTTACAACTATGACTTCATGGGGAATTAAAGCTTTTCCAAGCATGTTTAACCATCTCAACTGACTCATTTATGATGCTATGGAAAACATTTGGGGAGAACTTCTCTCACCAGAGTGAGACAAGACTCTACAAGAAAGTAGGCGTAGTAGTAGAAAGTAGTAGTATGGCACAGAGAGTGCGTCATGGAGATCACGTGAGTTGTTTCCAATTGAGTTGCAGAGAATAATGGTTGCCTCACATACCTGAGTTATTACATGCAATACTTTTTGAAAGGGCATGTTAGTGCCTCCATTATATTTCTAAAATTATCCAGACTGGTATCTTAATCAGCAGTTACAAAGAAGCAGAAGTGGAAGCAGACGGCTTTTAACAACTTCCTCCCATTTTGCAGGCATTCCTTACCCGGTATGTCCTAGGTAGGTGGCGTGGTGCAGCGGGCCTCTACCTCTCATGTCCCTCTGGTTCACATCCGCCCCGTTCTGTAGCAGGAACTCACAAGCTATCAGAGAGCCCTGATCGAGAGACAAACAGACGGACAGACAGTGAGTTGTTTGTATTCAAATCTAGTTAGTCAACATTACATTACTAAAGCCATTTTAAGGGCCTCAGTTTATTTAGCATTTACACACTTTAGTTTTTCCTCACCATGTAATTCATTACTTAGGCTCAGGGAAGTGTTATGTTTTATGTCTGATGGCTCTGGGTGTTTATGACTGTTTATGCTTCCATAAAATCTGGGTCCAGCACCTTCAGCAGCTAATACCCCTCTCACTTCCAGCTAAATCCAAATTATCCAACAGGCCTGAAAAACATTCTCTTACCCCGACCACAGCCTGAATGAGTGGCGTTCTGCCCTCTTCCTCCTCACTTGCACCGTGTACGTCCGCACCGTGAGCCAATGCCTCCGCCATGAGCGGCAGGTTGTGTAGACGGGAGGATCGGTGGAGGAGCGCCCCGGGGTGGAGCTCCCTCGGGTCTTCGGGGTCTGAAGATACTTCCTGTTCGATCTCCACCTCACCGCTGGAGGACTCCTCCGATTCCTCCTCTGAGGGTAGGCAACAGGATGATGGCAGTGATGGGAAGAAAAGGGAATGACGCAAACAGGAATGTAGAATGGTTTAATTTGGTGGGGATGGTTCCAGCGTTCTTTATGTTAATTGTTTAGGTTGTTCCTGTCAACATACAGTGCCACTTTTATATAATATAAAAGACAAACTGTTAGATCTTGACAGCTCATACCAAATAACATTAAGACTTATTTCTAATTTGTCACAATTTTATTGTCCTCAAGGTGAGAACCTGTGCACGCTTTCAAAGATGTGTCAGAGGAGATTAAACTATGTATAAAACGTCAAACATAATACAAGTAGATGTAACAAAAAGCAGTCACAACGCTACAATGTTGCAAAGTGATGGGAGGAAACGGGCTTCACAATACAACACAACACACAAACACACACACACCTTCTTCTGTGACGCTGTCCACCACCGAGCCAAAAACCAGAATGTCTGTGCTGCCGTCAGTACTTCCTCCCAGGCCGCTGTCGCTGCTAAGACCTGCGGGGCCAAGCAGCGCCAAGCCATGGACACGTTAATCATTACACCGCACACACAGTTTTACACACAGTTTGACACACACACACACACGCACAGACACACACACACACACACACACACACACACACACACACACACATACACACACACACACACGCACGCACGCACGCACACACACACACGCACGCGGGGACGCACGCACGCATGCACGCATGCACCACCATCACTGGTAGGACTGCACAATTAATTAAAAACATGCCATGAATGGAAATAAGACCTTCCTCAGTTTGTGAATTATTTTGTTACAGTAAGGAACTCTTACCTGCATCCTACTGAAAATCAATGATCTTGCACTGTGCCTGTATGTACTGACTGTGTAGTGGACTTACTGCGAGGACCAGAGCCAGTGTCGAAGTAGGAAAACAGTGAATCCAGCTCGTCTGGGCAGAACAGGGAGTCCCGGCGAAACTTTGCTGCAGCTGCTGCCAAAAGGACAAAACATCATAACAAGATTTCAGTCTGAGCTTCACAGTGTATTAGTAGAATAATATATACACACACATATCTTGCAGCTCTTGATTTCATTGAGCCTACTATGGGGAAGTGACTTATCTGCACTGACCAGCTGAGAGGTTTGCAGGTGACGCGCTGCCAGGCTCGTAGCGATGATATTTCCTACGGGCCTTGTTAGGAGCCCGAACAGAGCTGTTGTGTCGTTGGCATTTCTTCACTTTCCAGGGCCGGGACTTCCTTTCACCCTCCACCAACGACTCACTCCCGCTCATCTTCTTCAGGAAGCGTTTCTCCACGTACTTAGACTTGATCCAGGCCTCTTTCTCCTGTCTGAAGGTAGATGAAACCAAACGGACAAATTTAAATAACTGGAGACATGACATGCTGTATACAGATAGTATGGTGCGTTGCTTCTGGGGACCGACCTTGAACTGGATGGTCCAGGTTTTTTCGCTCCCATCTCCTCGCATGCACCCTCATAAATATGGTTGATAACAGTGTTCCCCAGTTCACACATCAGCTAAACACGAGAGAAGAAGAAAGGAAGGAAGGAGGACAAAGATGGACAGAGACAGGAAGAAAGAGTAGTTCAAATTGTTTTGCATTTAACTTAGGGATAATAACTGCAACTCTGGTGGAACAAAAAAAGCAAAGCACAAAGAGGAGAAGCTGTATGTGACGGGGGAGACACACCTTGAGTAATTCTGGCTCCCAAGAGTCTAACGTCAGTGAACGCACTTTAGAGCAATGGACACCTAAACTCCTGATAGGAACAAGAAGAAAATAGAGATTATATGAAAAAAGTGTAAGCACTTTATATTATATAACCACAACATTTTAGAATATTTTTTACTTTTTTATTTTTGCCCCTTTTATTACAACTGCCCGAGGTGGCAAACTTTTTCTGTGTCGCTGCACACAAGATAGCATGAGAAAAACAGCCTTCTCTAATTACTTAAACAGCTGCACTGTTGGAACAGTTTTGAGCCGGCTAATTTATATATTATATGTATATGTTACTTGACGAAATTGCCCCTAAACAAAGCCTTTCACACTGTCATGTGCAGTTACCTGTGGATCCCTGAGCACTCAATGCAGAGCAGCACTCCCAGGTTGATGGAGGCCCAGCAGGGAGCCGTTTGGCCGCAGTCACAGCACAGCTCATTGCCCGGGAGGCTCTGTACCCTCTGAAGGAGGCTTTCCCCGCCTCCCCGAACTCCCTTATCAGCCCTCTCCCCCCTCTCTCTGGGCTCGCTGGCAGAGTCGATGCTGCTGGTGGAGGGCGAGGCTGTGCGGTCCAAACGCTGCAGAAACAGGTGGACAGGTCAGAGATTATGAAGCTATCTGGGATCGATTTGTGATTAAACAGCACTTTTGTGCTAGCATGGGGCTGTTGCTGTGTGTGTTTGTACCTCAATGTAATAATTGTCGCCGATGTCTTTGTAAGCAGAGGCAATGCTTGCCTGGACTGCCTGGATCCAAGCTTGCCTTAGCTTCTCAGATTCAGCCTGCATCATACAGCTCCTACAGGTTTGTAGAGAGCCAGTTAGCATTGTTATATGCTATAAAACTACATGTTACTTGGCTAATTAGTTAATTCTAAATTATATAATCAGTTATTTAATAACTGAGCAGACCAGTGAACATCTGAAAAGACTGTTTAGTTTGCATAAAACTTTATCCTGTTGGGACAAAAACATACTCACTTAGTCGGCGACACTACCTCGAAGCAGAACCTCCTCTCATTATCTTCACACAGTTTGACGGAGCACAGCCGCAGGTCCTCCACCACCACTGTCAAAGTGTCCTGTCATCAGCAGAGAGGAGCGTCACAACAACTCTACCCTACTGACCCTTCAAAAATGTCCCCCTTAAGTTTTCAAAATCAAACTGCACCTTGAGTTTCTTTTGGTAGACCAGCTGGCTGTTTTGTATCGAAAACCATCGCCTTGAGGAGGGGAGAAAGACTGAGGTTAGACATTTTCTGAGATAAACAAGATCAATCAAATGTCTGCATGCTGAAATTGGCTCTACAGGTCATTGCAATGGCGACTACTACATCTAGATGAGTATTGGCTGACTCTTGGAATAAGGCGAATCGAGGGCATTTTTCTTCTTGAATCAATTTTTAAGGTACAAGTCAACAACACGAAAACCAGTGAGTTCATAGACGGTCCAAAGTTTACAAAATTAAAAAAATATTCTTGCTTTTTCCAAAAAACTCTTATGCTTTCTCTTCACTTCTCTTCTACCTGTTCCAGGTCTTGAATGCGTTGCTGGCCCTCTTAAAGAGGTAGCCCTCCATGACCACACCATTGGGCGCATCCACATTGAATTCCAACTTTGGGTCATCATAAGAAAAGTCCTGTAGGAAGAACACATGTGCACAAACACAAGATCGATGGATGACTTCATTTTAAAAGAACTGCCTAGAGCCAGTATACTGCAAAGGCAAAAACATCATCATCATCATCATCTCTATAAACTACAGCCAGTATAATGATGGCTCATTTATTTTTCTTTCAGTTCCGTCTTAAAGTGTAATTCCGGCGCAAAATCATCCCACGGTCTTTTTGGGCACTTACATACATCAAATAAAGCAACCCAATGGGTTCCTTCCTTTTGGATTGCATTTGGTAATCGACTTGAATGGACTTTGCTACGAGACTAAACTCTGGGTTGGTGCTTCGTTTTATGTGTAAGGACTCTTCTCATGCTACTGCAGAGGTTTGGTGTTACTTTGAGCAATATTAGTGGTTAAAAAGCCGTTTTAATGCGTTCACTGTGATGCCCCGAGCTGATCAGTGTTAGCCACGTCCAGATGTTAGCGAGTCTCCGGATTTCTCCGTTAATAGTTGTTACATGAAAAAAACTGTCTCGATGGCTTATTTGATGTAACCTGACTCTGGCAGATGGATTGATTTGAATGATTCGCATTTGCTCTGCATATCCATCTGGGAACTCTCGGTTGGAGATCTTTTGGGAATAGGCGGAAATACTGGCTGATGATTGGATAAATCATCCGGCAAATATCCTTTACTGACATATTGTTTATTTCTGACCTTACTCTGTTAGTACGTCATACGCTTCGTTGATCTGATTTGTTGATTTGACCCATCTATCGTCAACATAGGTGGTGATAGACGGGTCAAATCAACCAACCAGAGTGAGCTCAAAAAGTAAACAACATGTCAGTAAAGGATATTTGCCGTTTGTGTGACACAAATTTACTGGTAAAAGGCACAATATCAGGTGCCTGGTCCATATTCCAACAGAAGGATCCAAGAGAAAAAGGCGTTAGTGAGCAGTTTGCTCGATAGCTGCTGAATCTCATCCACCGAAGCCACCGCTGTTTACACTGAGCAGTTGCTTCTCGTTGTGTCACACTTCGAGCTGCCTCAAAACCAACGCTGATTGGTTCGGTCGCTTGGGCACACTCCTTCTCTGCCGCATGTTACCAGACTGATCTGTGAGTAAAATACAATATAGCTCACAAGCTCGGGATGGTCTTGCGAAGCTATATTTGATGTATGTAAGTACCTAAAAAGACCATGGGATGATTTTGCGCCAGAATTACACTTTAAAACATTACTTAAATTACTATGCTCACATAAGCCTGTGAATGTTTTCATGTTCACATGTACATTGACAGAGTTAATTGTGGCTGTAATTGTTCCTAAATCCAGTCCTCCTTCTGTGTAGAAATGATTGATAGAGTTCAGCTGAAGCTTATAAAAGACTGATGGCACTTCATAAATACTAGGTCAGGTGACACTGTGGAGCAATACGTGTAAAAGTCCACCTAATCATAACAAGGGGTAAGAGATAGCGCACAAAAACAAACGTCTCTCCTCTCCACCCCTCTACCTGTCGACTGAGAGATTATCTCGTTTCTAATCTGTTTTGTCCACACAGAACTGGAGTTCCTAAGAAAGGTATTTAAAACTTAATGCCACCTGTTCAGCGAGTGAGGGGGAAACAACAAAAAAAAAACAAGGACACGGAAATGAAGCCGAGGCTGAGGTCAGGTCTCACTGTTGTTAAAGAAAGGGGCCTTTGGTTTTGGTCAAGGTAATACGGACATATGCCAAGCTGTGTACATAGGCATGTATATGATTTATTAACTGATTACTTATTCTATAACTGACGTCATCATGTACTTTCCGTGCCATTTTGACTTTGTTTAAAGTATCAAGGCCTTTTCATTGATCATCCCAGATGCCACAAATAGCTTGTTTCCCAATCAATTATGCTAGACATGTCAATTAAAATCAATCTTCGTCGCTGCTTTGTATGGATGATGGTGTGACACTGTTATATAACCAGAATATAACTGCTATGTGTATTTAAAGCTACATATTGTATCACTTTTCTGGGTTTGTGCATGAAACATTCAGGCCATGTGAAGCAAAAGCTGTCTCCCTTCTGAGGCATTTACAGTGGTGTTTCTTCCAATGAGACACACACACACACACACACACACACACACACACACACACACACACACACACATAGGTCCAAAGGGAGCATGTGCACATCTACCCACAGATACACATATGCATTCAAGTAACTTGCTACCACAAAATATATAAAGTTTGAGGAAAAGAAGACTAATGAGAACAAAAAGAAGATTTAGAATTCATCCATTTCCCAAAACTTGTTAAAAATGACTTGAAACTGACTCCAGGCTGAAGACAACTGAGATAAAACAAAAGAAACGACGTTTCTCACCAGTGTATAGTCCAGGCTGCCAAATATCTTCATCTTAACCACACTGACATCCAACAACATCTCAAACTCAATAATGACCGATTATATAAAAAAAAAAACGTAATAATAAACTACTAAATAAGTCAATTTAATAAAATTATGCTAAGATGCGTGCCAGAGAAAAAGAGCATCTCTAAAATGTCACAGTTTATAACGGACCGGGAGAAACACCATCCACGCGCATCCCACGCGAGTCCAGATGAGAGACTATCAGCAGCGAAAGCACGCTCAGCTCAAACGCCACCTGCCGACGTGATTCTGGCGCGAGCGCTCATTATCATACAGCTGTCCCAGAGTCCTCGTGCCCCGTTGACCCAGTCGCGGCTGCCGGAGATCAAACACACATATATATTTTACGTCCCGTGCCTCCTCCACGCCCCACACCGCGATTCACCGCTCCCCTCCGGCTCCTCTGAGGCCCGCGGTTCCCTCCACAGTTTGGAGGAGTCGGCTCTCCATCTGTCTGCGGCTCAGAAAACTATTCCTGCTTAATCAGGCTGACATTATTGCTCCCCAAACACCAGCCGGGAGCCCCCTCTTCCCACCTTAAATCAGCAGGACCGTGAAGGATTGCAGCACACAAGTGTTCAACAGGAGGCTGCAAAAAGGCCTATAGACAAACCGGGGACCCCAAAATATATATTTATAATGCAGAATTTATCACTCTTAGATATGCTAAAAAATACACTTTCTATAGTTTCTGGTATGTTAAAGGTTTAATATGTAGAATATTTATTAAAAGCTATATTTAAAAAAACAAAACACTGACAGGCGTTTTGAGGGGTACAGAATGAAAGTATTGTTTTTCCATAAAAATTTAGTCTAAATTAATATTTAATTTTTTTTGATGTGTTTGACAATGACTTTCTGTCACATTCTGTTTACATTGTACCAGCCAATGGCGGCTGACATTGTGGGTTGCCAGGGTTGTCTGTTGTTTGGTGCAGCTACTGTAGGCTGGCACTGGTGAAATGGAGTTTGCCAATCCTGCAGCTGCTATTTTGTCCCAGCAGCTGAGTGACCGGAGACGGGCAGAAACCAGAGTCAGTATAGGCCAAACATTCACTCCATGGACTGAGAGAAAGGAGTTCAACGGCATTAAAACGCCCAAATGGCTATGTTTCTCCATGGTTTTCTCCATCAACTTTCATCTTTACTAAGCTGTAATGGCTAACTGTCAAACTTGTTTTTATGGTGCGATTTGCCGGAGGGGACATGTTCAAACAGGCTCAAACAGGCTCAAACAGACTCCTGTCTCCTGTAGGCTACTGGACCGGGTCTGACCAACCTGGCAACCTGAGTGGTGGAATTATTTTTTGTTGATGCGACTAAGAACTCAAGCCACTAGATGGCGGTGTTCTGCTCATCCTCCATATTCAAGCTCTTTTAATGTTATATGGTATTTTTTAGGTGTTGTTATTAATTTGTTCACCTCTTGAACAACATAACAGACACACCTGTTCAATAATGCAACACAACACAGCTCATAAATATGATACCAGTGTTGAATGTGCCGCATTGATACACATAAACTTTATGGGCGCTTGTATCTTTGTGTCCACCCCCATTCAGTCATGGTTAAAGGAAGTGAAATATGGGAAGACCGGGGGCAATTGTTACAATTTTTGGTTTTGATTTCACAACTCAAAAACCTTTTGAACTATTTGGATACGATTTTTATGTAAATAACTTGCGTCTATATTCCCCTTGTTAACAGCCATCAAATGTTTTTACTAGTGATGCTAAAGTCTCAGTGAAACACAAGAAGTCAAATGTTGCCATTTGCCACATGCCAAACTGCACGCCAAGAACTGAGAGTGCAGTAACCGCCCACCCTCCACTTACTTTTTCACCTTTTGTATAGTACCACATCGTTGCGTATATGTGTATATATTTATCTTGAATTTATATATTTTCTCTTTTATATATTTTTATACTTATATTGCCAATACTTGAAAGCTGCTAAACTGTGTTTTGTTGTCCAAAAACACTGGCAATAAAAATCTATATCTATAAACGCTACCTGCTCCCATGCACGTGCAACACATTTACTACCTTCATATAAATACTACGAATTACGATAAACTCCCAAAAATATGGATATATTTAAAACAATGTAAAAATAAATGAACATAAACAAACATTAAAATAATTAAATATACATTAATTAAACATTATAACTCACTGCTTATGTCTGGGATCAGTAGCCATGCTTTAACTTAATTAATTCTTTGACTTTATTGTATAATTTGACGGTCGAGACAGACAGGAAATGTTGGGAGACACGGAGGAAGACGGGAAACAATAAAGGAGAAATGTTGTGACGGTCTGGACCACTAGACCACAGCTGGTGGTGTGTGCCCTACAAAGCCTACAGTAAGTGCAGTAACTACTAAATCACTTATAACATGATTTCTGCATAATTTTGGGCCTGAAAGTATGAATGTTAGGATTTATTTGGATAAAAATTATTAAATGGCAAACTAGTAAACCATAATCAATCATCAGTGTGCCAAATATTAATTTGTTGGGACAATAAACAAACTTTAAAGACATTTTTTTAGCTTAAATGTTTGCGTAGTTACTGTACTTAGGCTTTGTAGGGCGGTATAGCTGCCATGTTCTAACACACATTTACTTTAAGCTGTTATTCAATAATGCATAAGCTACAAACACATGTAGAGAATGTGTGCATGCACACTATAAACTGTGTATAAACACACTAATGTTATAGTTGAGTTGATGTGAACTGACACAAAGTGATGAAATGTACTCTCATTGTAATGTATAAACACATTTGTTTATAAAGATGCTTACTCTCCCACTCACTACAGTTTTCCTACAGCTCTTGCATAGTTGTCTCTTTTGTCTCGCTCTGTTTACCTCTCTGACTTAAAAAGTTGTTCAGACAAATGCTGTAACAATGGAGGAGGAGAGAGCCGAGGCGACAATCCCCCCGGGAGCCACAATGAAGTCCTGCACACATAAAAGACGGCTGTGAAAGCATAGAGAGAGGAGAAAGAGGGAGCCGCATGTAAAGAGATATAAAGAAGGGGAGGAGGTAGTCGAGACAATCCAAGATTTACCAAAAACAGTGGAAGCAAAGGAGAGGTAAAGAGCAACACCAACAAAGAGAGGAAGAGAAGTGAGAGATTATCAAAGCACAGATGGGATAATTAAAGTAATTTCTAAAAGCTTTCGTTGTTTTGGCTTCATGTTCAATGTCATGGATGTTAACATGTTACAGTTTTTAGATCTATTAATACATTACCACTTTATTATTGAGAAAGTGTTCACGTCTTCCCTCCTCCTCCCATAATAACTTGTCCAAAGTGGCATCCACTACATCCGTAATGAAGCTATCTTATTCTCCTCTGAGTATGACTACTGCAGTTACTCAATGGACTATTAATAAAGGATGCGTATCATCTATAATTCACAAACTCTGCTGTCTCCTGGTTTTGCTTCCTGCACCACTACATTTTTACAAAGGAAAGACTTAAGTTTTTGAGAAAGAGAGGAAAATCCAAAGTGGATCATTGTAACTTTTCCTCCTGATTCGTTCCCTTCTTTTTCTTTCTTATGTTTTTATGTGATTTTTTTTTTTGCCACAGACGCAAATACAAAGTAAGATGGTAGGAGACAGAAGACTATACTTCAATCTGACTTTCTACTGCAAACAAACTTGCTTTTCTTTAAAAAAACAAACTCCATTCAGCGGCTTCATTCTGCTCATGTCATTTTTGGAAAATGTCATACTTTACTATACAGTTTAATATTGGTCAAAGTTTAATTTACATTAGTGCCCTTCGTATATCAGAAGTGATTACAGATACACCTGCTCCCTTTTTCTCTTTTTTATTCTATTCCCTATGTGGATCTCAAACTGATCTCCTTCTTTTTTATGTCTCTTTTTATCTGCCCTCTGCTCTTTGTCTTCCACTCAACCACCTGCTGTCTGTCGTAATGCCATCTGCTGACTTTGGCTGGAGCTGGCGTTGGATGGAGGACGTGGGTTGAGGCTGGCATCGTGCGCAACATGAGAGAACAGAACCAGCTGTGCTCAGATCATCTTACTACTGCCTGTGTCGGCTTATTATTTATAAGATTAAATGGATATTTATATTTTTATACTGACTGAAACATGGATTGTAAGGATTTGACAACGCCAAATAAAATTTCATAGATATTTGGGGCGTTCAAGTTATTGATATTTTAAAGGTTCCATGCTGTAAAAAGTGATCTTACGTGGTTTTTAAAAATATATATATAAAGCAGCTCAAAGTGCTATATACATATGGTGAAAGTATAAAAAAGTCTTTACTTAACTTTAGTTCAAGAAATGCACAGAAATTTTAAATTACAGTTACAGTAAAGCATCTCCACACAAAGCTTAAATGACCAACCTAACTCAGTCCGTAGGCACTTGACTTGGAAACTAAAGGGTCGTCGATTCAAGTCCCCGTACGGACCAAGTGTGGAGCGTGGACTCACTCTGACATATCTCCATTTAATGTATGTATATATATAAGTCCTTTTTGTGCTCGTGTGCATTTTGGGCCTGTGTTTGTGTAATATGATGACAGAGTGAGAAAACTGAATTTCCCCTCGCAGGACTAATAAAGGAACGCTTTCTTTTTCCCCAAATACCTGATATTTAGCCCTGGACTATTACGCAAGCAAACATACTGTGTGTTGAAGTTTAATAGAGAGCGACACAAATGTGTTTCTTGGATGTACAGAATAAGATATAAATGTTTAGACACAATGAAGGAGAGGAAAATGTAATTAATCACAAGAACTACTTCAAATTCAAAATACAATTGAGAAAATCTATAATGAGATTTGATTAAAAAAAGATCAAGACACTATAATAATGGAAATATTGCTTGAACATGCACAAAAAAATAACCATCAGAGCTAGGAAACTATTTTAAGCTTCTACAAGGATATCTTCATCTTGCTGACATGTTCACAAACATTTGGGGTTACATTTTCAGATGAAACTAATCGGAACAACACAAAATATCAGGAGGATATTTGGGAGAGCTCTTCAAAGAGAGGCGCAGGCAGAAGAGAGGGAAGGTGAGAAGCTGTGTGTGTGTGTGTGTGTGTTTGTATGTGCATGAATGAGAAACAAAGGAGTGCTTGTTGGCGTACATGCATGGATGCATGTGAGCGATGTAGAAAAACCGAAAATGAAGATGAAGACGAGAGATCTAGAACAAGAGAACAAAGACAACACCCAATCAGAGACAAAAATAAGCTTCCTGTGATGAATTTCGAGGGTCTTTACTTATCATGTCGTGTCCAAAGTGTTGACAAGTAGCGATACACAAGCTTCAATGAAGTAAAAACAACAACAACTATAACAACAAAAGCGTCTAACCAACGTCTACAGACGAGCTGGCGGTGGCTCGCCCACAATAGAATTATCAGACGACCCCGCAGAAGTTTAGCAGAAGCGTGTAGACACACAACGGCACTGAGCACTCAAACCAGCCAAACACTGACATACACACCCTTCCCACACACACATTCAAACTTCAGAAGATCACTCTATTCAGACACACACACAAACAGCTGCACTACAGCTCCAAATAGACTATTGATTTCTGCAACGGGAGCCAGCATACGATGACCATAAAACTCCACACAACAGTCTCTCAATCTGTTCTACATTGTTAAACAACTATCACACACAAGCGTACACACTTACATTTGCCCACATGTGTATATTCATGTGTGCAGTGAAATAACTGATGAATTAAATTATGAATAAATAAAAGCAGGTTGTGGAATTTAAGGGTTCAGAAAAAAGTAAAAAACAACATAAACTCACCTGCATCAGAGTCTGGAGAGCATGGTCGGGCGAGAACAGAGTAAGAAGAGAAAGAGAAATAAAACTGTTATAATAATAATAAGAATAATAAGAATCATAACTTTATTTGTGTAGCATTTCTAAATACATAATATACCTAAAATAAAACCCCAAATCAGCAAGAATGAAAGATACAAATAAAAGCAGATCAAAACGTTTGTGTGCCACACAATGTGATTCACATAAAAGCCTGTTTTAAAAAGAGATTTAAAAGATGAAACTGCTTCGCTGGCCTAATTTTCTCAGTTCGTCGCAAAGTGCAGGCGCCCTGATAAAGAAAGCCACCTTTGGTCTTGAGCCTGATCCATTGAAAACAACCAAAAGGGCCATAACGAAGAGTTAAATAATAAAAATATAAATATTAATGATAATAAAAAAAGTAATCTTACAGGTTGCCAGTGCAGATGTGCTAAGACTGAGGTCTCTACGTTTAGTGCCAGTTAAATTTCTAGCTGCAGCTTTTGGAACAAGCTGGAGATGTAAGGTAGATTTTTGACTGAGGTAGGTGTAGAGAGCGTTGCAATAGTCCAAATGTGATGGAACAAAAGCATGAATAACCTACTTCAAATCAGCACAAGATAAACATGACTTGATGTATTATACACTTCTGAGTTGAAGGAATCAGGGGTGCACAACACTTTTCCTGCTCCTCGAAAGTCAGGTCACAGTCAGAAATCCCTCCTAAGTTTCTGGATGTTCACAACCAAATATATTATTTTTTATGAGACATCAGGTCCATGTCAGTGTCCACAAGGTCATTTTACAAAAGTAGTAATAAGCTTGCTTCCAGGAAATAGTTTATCTCATTTGGTCAGACACAAAGCTGTGTGTGGTCACTGGCAGGAGGCCTCCACTTGGCATCTAAATCGTTCAATGGAAAAGGCCAAGTCGGACAGAAAAAACAGCCACGTTGTTGGCATCACTTCCGTTAACAGATGGAATAATTTAGTGCATCTGTACGAGCGTGTCTGTTGAGCAAGGGGAAGGGTTCGAAACAAATGTTGTTATACTTGTCTTTTTAGAACTCTAAACTTTTAATCTGAGCCTGAAGAAACGACGTTCAGTCATAAACGTGTTCTCGTTCTCTTGGGAAGCTTGTTGTGCTAAATAAAAGGAATGGACGTTACGAAAAGAGGACGTAAAACCAATTCCACAGAAAGCTTAAAGGCACAAGTTATATAATAATTTTTTTATTGTGACAACACCCCTGTTTACTACTGAATTCCTTCACGCAAAGTGGGAGTGAACATGTTGACATTACTTGTCCAGCAACCTTTTAGGAAGCTTATCTTGTTTCCACTTAACTTGGTATCAAACACAGTGACATTTGTGTTATGTTATGATCTGAGAAAAATCTAATCATGGAAGTTGATGAGATCTGCATTTGATAAAAAAAACAAAAACAGACATGCAGTGGCTTCAAGAATAAAAGATGAATAATCTGTAAACACAGTTACAGTCTTGAAAGGCTCTACATGAACCTGATTTTCAAATGGTTCCTGTTAACCTATTCATCAAAAGTGTGAGAAGTTAAATAGCTGTGTTGTGGTCTCACTCTCTGCTGGATGAGGGCGTGTTTGTGCTCCAGCTCCCTCTTCTCCACGGCCGAGTCAATGACCAGCTGATCCAGCTAAACAGAGCAAACGACAGCAGAGTCGATGAGAGACAGGTGAATGACACGCACGCACGCACGCACGCACACACACACACACACACACACACACACATACAAACACGCACACACACACACACACACACACACATACAAACACGCACGCAGGCATGCACGCACGCATGCACGCACGCATGTGTACCATGTGAAACACTTTGAGATATATTTCAAATGTATGAAACATGCTTTACAAATAAGGAATGATTGATTGATGGATTGAAGACACCATCACTTAACAGAAACACGCTGACTATTCCAGTGTGTGTATTATTTGCCAAATGAGCTCCTGTTCATAAGCGGTTGCTGAGCAAATGCAGTAACAAAAGTAGTGGTTCACTGCACATGTATTTCCATTTAGTTCCACTGTGTGTGATTTTGGTTTGTTAGTTTTGTTTTACCTGTGCAGCCAGTTTTTTCATATAGGGGTCAATCTCGTCCAAGATGTTAAAGCCTTGTTGGAACAGAGTGTACTGGGCGCGCATGAAGGACAGCATCTGCAGGAGACACACAGAAACAATGATGGTTGTAACTGTGTTACTGCTCCTCCTCACACCATGGGGACTCCACATGTACATAAACATAAACAATCATGTTGAGATGTCAATCACAAATGCAAGGACATATTTGTGAGGCTACTCACTGCATCCAGGATTTCAAACTTCTTCTTGGCCTGAAGCACATTAATCTGAAAAAGACGAAAAGCAAATGTAGATTTTTATTTATTTTTGGGATGATACACAATAAAGTCCCTTTTTAATTTCACATGCTTTCTTTTCTGCATTCAAAAGTATTTAGAGTCGGTGTATATATGGGCTCAGCAGCTGTTGAGTGTCAGCGCCACCTATTGGACAGCACCGGTAACATAAGCTGGTGTGTGTGTGTTTCACCTGTAGTACGTAGTCTAGTGCCAGGTGTCTGAAGGCTTTGCGGCTGAGGACCAGGGCCTGTGTGGCCTCTTCGGCCTCGTGCACCTTGTTCCTGGGCGCCTGGGCATTCTTCACCTGGGCCAGCTCCATGTCCTCACGCACGCGGTCGAACTGCTTCTTTGTGTCCTTGAACTTACGCACATCCCTGAAGGAGGCGCAGTTAAACAGAGACAAAGAGTTTAATTGTCAATGCAGAGTCACTTTCTGACCTAAGATTTTCATCATAACAAGTAATTTCTCATTATGTATAAACCTGAACTTACATCTTTCTTTAGAACAGACTTAATCAGCTGTGATGTACTCACTCTTTAATGAAGGTGTGGAGCTGCTGCTTGATCGACCTCTGAGCCTGGTCAAACAATATCTGTGCACAGAGAAGGCAACAGATGTGTGAGACATCAGCATTTCATTTTATATTATAATTTTTATATGAGCCACAGGGCACCGTAATTAAAGAATAAGCTGCAATTGTGATGACTGGATAAAATCTGCTGTTGTTGTGTGTCTTGGACAACGTCTCCCACCCACTCGTGACACACCGGTGAAACACAGAGGAGTACATTCAGCGGCAGATTAATTCCACCAAGATGCACTTCTGAGCGCCATAGCAAGTACTTCCTGCCTGTGGCCATGAATCTGTTCAGCTGCTTTAACCCATAATTATTTATTCATAATTCGATCTTCAACTCTGGTTTACTTACATTAACACTGCATTTATTTACACCACACAATAGTTCCAGCATTATTAATCTTTACACGATAAACAACTTTATAATTATTATTTTTTATCATCTCTATTTTCCATGTATATTGTTGCTATCTAGTGGTATAATGCACATATATAGTTTCCATGAACTCGAGTAGAATGTAAAGATTATTTTATTTCTCATATTTATTTGTTCTTGTAAACTATAAAGTATTTTATAACATATATAATCCCCCTCTAGAATGGAGCAAATGTAACAAAACTAAATTCCCCCCAGTAATAAAGTATTCCTGATTCTGATTCTGCAAATCTGTAGTTGCTTCTTCTCGCCACAAGATGTCAATATGAACACTTCAGCATTATCGCTGCAGCAGATTGTGCCACACACACACACACACACACACACACACACACACACACACACACACACACACACACACACACACACACACACACACACACACACACACACACACACACACACACACACACACACACACACACACACACACACACACACACACACACACACACACACACACACACACACACACACACACACACACACAAAGATTAGAATGTCATTGTTTCATAGCCAAATACACAATTTGGAAACAACAATCAGTGTTGGTAGCCCATGGATTAAACTTTCTATAGCAATCTCTAGTTAATAAACATACACATTGAGGATTACAGGCTTAGTCTGTGACTGGGTGTGTGTGTGTGTGTGTGTGTGTGTGTGTGTGTGTGTGTGTGTGTGTGTGTGTGTGTGTGTGTGTGTGTCTCCATTCTCCATCTATATGGCATAGCTGCAGAGCCTGATGACTTCACAGGCTGGTTCTCTGGTTTGTTACTTTAGATGGCGGTTCACAAATTTTCACAAATGTAAGTTGCACTCATTGTGGGAATATAAATCCCCTGCTGCTCTTTTTTAAAAGGCGGCCACAGTTTGGTGGAGCTTTAAGCGGTCAGTCAGGCATCAGACAGCTTCTACATGTCTGTGCAGCTGCAGTCCCTTCCTACAACTTGTCCTTTGCTGTGCAATACATTATTAATTTGAGTAGGCAAAAGTCATAATATAGTTAAAATTTAACAGTTCACAACTTATGCAACCCCATAGTTTTATCAGCAAAGTTCCACTTCTTTATTTCCTTATAATATTAATATCCCCTTTTATTGGTAACACTACATGTTTGTGCACTATAATGCGTCTTGTAAAGAACCACAGCATGAATCAAAGGTAAAGTAAGTAAAATAGAGACAGTGTTCAATTGGTAAACTTCCAACTAATTAATTACAATTGAATGCTAAAATAGCATAAACTGAACATGTTATCTGAACATACCAAAATGGTATGGTGTGTCTAAGTAAATACGTGCTGTGCAAAAGGAAAGTTTAGTACTTTCCAAGGTGGTGTAACTAGTTTCACATAAAATAATTAAATCCCAGGGAAAAATCTAAAACAGTTCCATCAGATTGACTTTGGACCCACATGTAAACTAATCTAAATGTTCCACCCAAACCTGCTCTGGATTATGGCGCCATGGGTGTGACACAACTAAACCTACAGCATGTCTACTCCACACTCAGTTCCCCACAAGATCTCAGCTCTCAGATCCTTAACATCTGCTACTGTAGAAATCCCATCAGTCATCTCTTTTGTATCTATTCTGCGTGAGAACTGTAGATTTTGCAGAAAAAAAAATCCATCACGGCAGAAAAAGGTGCACCAAAGTTAATTGAGCACACTCTAATCTCAGACAGATCTGTTCAAATCCACTACAATATAATTCTCAATCTGTTAAGATTAAAGGTAGACATGATCTATGATTAAAACTACACATATTTGCTTATTGCATGATTTCCAGGGAGATTAGTTTCCCTGTTTGAAAGGCTTCTTTTGTGTCTGACGAGAGCAGAGAAGCAGCAGAAATAGGCATTAGTGGGTGGTCGAACAAAGGCAGATTTCCTTTCACCATGTCTTACCCTCCCCTCCCTGAATCCTTTCATTCATACCGTCTCGCAGACAAGTTATTAGTGTAATTCCTGGGTGTTAGAGAGGAGGACGCCTGTGGAGTAGGGTAAGTGAGTTGGGGGTGCAAGAGAAGCGATGTCAAGGAGGATGGATGGATAGATGATGGAGAGACAGATGAAGAGAAACGGGTGCTGATAAAAACAACAATAACGCAGAAAGTAGCTTATCAGTGTGGCTGAATGGCAGTGGGGGTTAAACAGGCTGATCATGTTGGACTAAAGTAGTCAGTTAATGTAAAATATGAGGAAAAGAATCAGACAGTTTAGTTAGGAACATGGAAAGATCAATCATGTTTTTATTTTTTTCAATGTTGTTCTTGTTTCTTTCTGTTGCTTCTCAACAAACATGGGAAGACCTAATCTGGCATTGCTGCGATTAGCACAGTATTGTGCTGCGGTGTGTGTTACGTCCGTATTGTTTTCTGCTAAAAAGAAAAGGGTCTGAACTTAATTGCCTTCCCCAGCGTGATGTCAGGTTGCGTTTCTCCAAAAGGTGAATCCGTCCATCTGTAATTTTTCACCGCAGGCCGCTGCTGTTTTTTTTTTCAGAAACTCTTGTGGCCACAGGCCAAACCCAAATCCCCCATTCAAAAGAATGTGAAAACTGGTGTTTTCGCCGCCGTGCCGGATGTAGCTTGAATGCAGCCTTAGAATGTAATGTGCAGTATGACAAAGTATCATTGCCCATTAGTGGATTTCGATAATGTAGCAGAGGCAGGGCAGTGCAATTGTAAAAGCAAATAGGGTAAGATAAGAGTCTCTGACAAGGTCAAAGCACAATATAAAGCTGAAAAGGGGAAGATAAGAGTCTCTGATAGGTCTCTCATATGCCAGCACAGCACAACAGCCTGTGGAAGTATCACAGTCCATAGCACTTTTAAAAATCACAACAAAAACAAAAAGGTTACCAACCAGTGTATCTGGTGACAGCTTTAATACGAGAGGGTCTCCGTTTGAAAACATACAGTACAAGACTGAGTATTAAAGTCCTATATAAGAGATGTAGGTTTTCTAAGTCGTCATGTCAAACATAAACAATTTTAATTCAAAACTACATCAGAAATTTGAACAACCGGAATTTGTTGAGACCAAAAAGATGCCGTGCCGCTAAAAATAGTTTAAATCATGAGAAATTGAAGAAAAAAAAAACCCTGTTGATTTAATTTGGATTTTAAGCGACTGTTGATTGTTGTGTCCTTCTAATCTTTCCTTTTCATTCCTGTCTTCCCTCGTTTCCTCCCACAGCCCTCTTCTCTCCCTCATGCTCCCTGTTTCACTGTTACTAATCCTAATGTCACCTTTCTCACTGCCAAGACTGTTGATACAAACAATCATACACAGACAAGGACAGGCAAACACCTCAAAACTCCACACACTCTCACATATTGCCTGATCATTCCCGTAATACAGTGGGGGAAAAGACTGTAAATGTTTAAGACTTCCAACCATTAAAAATGTCTTAATATTTATAGGCTTCTCAAAACTAGCAGGTTCCCAGGAAATGACAATTCTTAATCACACTTAGTCATGAGGAGAGAGTCATATGAATAAAACCTGTATGTGTGTGTTTGTGTGTGTGTGTGTGTGCGCGCGCGCATGTGTGTGAGTGTGTAGCGTAGTGTAGTGTTAAAGCATACACATCTGCCGAAGCATGTGGTTTGAATCAGACACACGTATGTGGACTGGCCTGTGTGGACAGATTCACCATCACAGAGTGAGGTCACAGTTAAATTGTGTATAAGTGTGTGTGTGTGTGTGTGTGTATGTGTGTGTGTGTGTGTGTGTGTGTGTGTGTGTGTGTGTGTGTGTGTGTGTGTGTGTGTGTGTGTGTGTGTGTGTGTGTGTGTGTGTGTGTGTGTGTGTGTGTGTGTGTGTTGCAACACTGGGACCCAGGAGGAACTGAATATCTGAAAGATGTTAACATGCCAAGAGGACCTGGGCGTGTCGAAACAACACTCTACCTCATCCTCTCGCCTGTAGCAATGTAGCTAAAACGTGTGTGTGTCTCGGTGAGTGTGTGTGTGTGTGTCTTACCATGTGGTAGTTGACGATCTCCTGGAGGCTTTCCCCACACTTTTCAAGGCATTCCTGCAATGTTGACGATACATACACACACATGATTTAAGCACATATATCTATATGAGCACAAACTTCTTTTTCCACATAGTAAGTAATATTCTTCCAAACAAAGACCATAGACCTAAGCCTCATATAAAGCAGTTGCTGACTGTGAAGCAATTGTGTCTCTGCTGCGTCACCCAAAAGCTACCAGGGCGACACCCGTACCGACAGGAAATCTAGCCCAAATGTTTTCCTACAAGAAAATCCATAAAGCAGGTTTCAGATGTCTCTGCTTCCAGTCATGTAAACTACCAGCATAAACAACTCCTGTCTGGATGTGATCACATCGGTCATGTTTAAAACAGCTGGATGACTGTGTCTGGACAATACTGTTTATACTGCTCTGCTGTTATTATTCATGTGGGGAATCACAGGAATGTCTCAGCAGAGATAGACGAGCGGTCATTCGTTGAGACTGACCCTCAGACCCTCCTCAGTGAATGTACAGATTTGAGGTTAGCTGTAGCGACTTTCCACTCACCGATATCGTCTCCTCTTTCTTGCACTGCTGGGACAGGTCCTTGATGCCGTTAACAAAGAGCTTGTTGGCGCTGACGTAGGCCCTGCCGGCCTCGATCATCCCACTGCACAGCTTTACCAGCTAGTGGAGACGGAGAAACATAAAAATCATCACTTTGAACACACAACAAAAACACTCTATTTAAAGAGTCACATGCTTTATGTGCAGCGATATTAATAGTTACGATGACATCAATCAAAAGTATCGTTGGTCACATGCAAAATGCAGCAGACTTTATAATAATCCTCACGCGTGAGTCAAGGCCGGTGCAGGCCTTACTGAAGCGAGTGTGTGGTATCCAAATGATAATTTAGTATTTATTAAGCATTCTGACAAAAGTGCAAATAAAAAAATTATATGTGATGATCTGGGACATGTGACCTGTGACCTTATAATCACTGTATCTTACATAATTTGAACAGCAGACCTAAAACTTTGACTACAGTTGTGTCTAAAAAGAGAGAGCTGTACACTGAGTTTCCCAACACTTTAATCAATCATAACCATTGTGGACCATTGCTGAGTCATGTTAAACAAAAATTACACATTGAAATCACTGTTTAAACCCTGTTGCACATGCCAGAATGCCTCGGCTGCGGGGATAAGCTGTCAGATGCACATTTTCCTTCAAATCTACAGCAACTAAGAAAGGTAAATGAAAAATAGAAGCAAGGCATAAGTGTATGTGTGCATGCTCCTTGTCCTTAAAAAGCTTATATATACGCGTTCTACTTTTAAACAAAGCTAAAGAAATACATTTAAACAGTTGGCAAACTTTATGTTTATTAATTATGTTTATTTTAAGGTCGATATCATCTGCAAATCTGCACACAAACTGCATGTGACCTGATGATAGCGCTGGATAAAAAGTTAAGGGGTCATCACAGTTATTACAGTTCATCCTGAGGAGAACATGAATGTGTGTGCGGTTCCTCAAAACAGCCACCTGATGCTGGTTCCAAAAGCGATTCAAGCCCCTTAGACCCCCACGTTAAAATGCTCAACTTTCCTGCACAAACAGTTTGGTCTCTATAGCTAATTTCACAGTTTGTGACAACTGTAGAGGGGGTAAATTTATATGTAACTCACTCGTTAATTTTAGATTTGTTAGACATCATTTAGTGACAGGTGGATGCAACCACAGGTAGCTAGCATGAACTGCACGCTTAATTTGGCCGGCCTCGGCTCCACCTCTTATTTTTTGGCAGTTTTTCAAGCCTTTTATTATACAGGACAGACAGGAAATGGGGTGAGAGAGAGGGGGAGACATGCAGCAAAGGGCCGCAGGTCAGAGTCGAACCCGCGGCCGCTGCCTCAAGGACCTTCAGCCTCTTTACATGGACAGGATCAAAGTAAGTGGCATCCTCTGGGGGCCATGAATGTCTATACTAACTTTAAAAGGATATTTAATAGTGGAGATATTTTTGTTGCTAGGATCTCTAAAAAATCACTATGAACGGATGCTATTTTTAAAAAGTGGTTCGGGAGAAACTGATGTATAATATGTTCACACTGAGCACTTAGGCAGTGAAATAAAATGGAATAAAGTAATAAAGTGATGTTGGAAGCAGTGATTTCAGCCATATGCGATCAGAAACCTGGAATGGTAAACATAATAATATATAACGATATATTACCAGGTGCAAACAGTTCACAGCCATGGTATGTGCTCTTGTAAACACCACATGAAATGGCAACCGCTGCACTTTCCCTACAAGCTACAGAGTGGTACACTGTCATTACCGCCGCATCGATGCAGCTGTGTGCACTACAGGATCCGAACATGTGTGTGTCGGTGAGGAGTTATGCAGAAGAGAGAAGAGAGAGTGCAGTAAACCCTTAATTATCTCATTTGGTGCAGGAGTTCCCAAGGTTGTCGCTATGTTAGTGTGGTATTATGGATAGCTGACAGGCCAGAGCTGAGAAGCTAGAGAGCAGGGAGCGATAACTGCACGATCTACAACAGCGGGACTAAAAAATAAGCAGTTGTAATATATATGTGTGCACTGCTGAAATGATCTGCTGGCTCAGGACATGTGAATGTGATTTTCAAATGTACTGTGTGCAAAATGCATCGATGTAGTTATCAGATGTGCAACACACAGTAAACATCTTTAGGTGTACATGACGGACAGTGTCATGAATCCAAAAGACAAGGCGGCATGATTCCGGCTGCTGCTCCCAGGCTTGTCTGACAACATATCTGTCAACAAATTGGCCGATATGTGGGAATCTGATATTATGTGCTGTACAGTGCCCCCCGAGGGTCTCAGCACGGCCATTAAAGGCACAGTATATGTGTCAGGATTAGTTGATAAATGTGCGGGAAGAACCACAGGGGTCCACTCTGAGTCAAAATACCACATCTGGTACCACATGACAGACCTTGCCCTGTTTAATTGACTGAAACACTTACAATGTAACGCAGGGATCCTGCTGGTTAATGAGGTCTGGGATAGGCATATAACATTTAAAAAAATTATAAAGGGTATAAGGCAGTGACAGTTTGGCTAGTTGTGGTTACTCTGAAAATACTTAATTTTTAGTACACCAGTAAGGTGCAAAATGTAGCTTGCAGTGATTCAAAACATTCAACGGGCAGCATTGAATGCTTTCACACTGGTCAGAACAGTCAACATTACTGCAGGAGAGGGTCAACCGTCATCAGTCCCGTAAATGTTCTCCCCATCCTAACAGATCTGTGTGAGGACCCCTGCTGAACAGAATACCCCCCACCCTGTCTATCAATGACGTTCAAACGAAGCTCAAAGATCAATGTAGGGCCCTGACCTGTGGGGGCTGGAGAAATCAGTTGATGTGTGTGTGTGTGTGTGTGTGTGTGTGTGCGTGTGTGTGTGTGTGTGTGTGTGTGCGTGTGTGTGTGTGTGTGTGTGTGTGTGTGTACGACGGGGTGGGGGCACAGACATTGGGTTGAAATGTCAAAGTGTCGCCTCGTGGTTCGCTAATTTACCTGAGATAGACTGCAATAACAAGACAATGTCACAATCATCTAAACAACCACTTCATCGCTTTATCAAGGAGATGGTTTTATTATCTACCAGCTGCACATTAACTGTTCACTTGGAAGTGATCTCGATTTGAACATATTATTGATGACAATACGCAGATTGTATCGGACACGAGTAGAGTGTGCAAGAGGAGGAAAAAAAAACCTGCAAAACAAACTGAACCATAGGGAGATAAAAGAAGAAAGAAGGTGTGGTCATCACTTAGCTACATTATCTCATCCTCTAAATGCTCTCTGAGTTACAGGTCTATTAGTTTATCTGAAGAGGCATCATCTCATCGCTCATAGACTCCCTGGAGACACTTAACCCTCAATTCTTGCTGGTCCTCAATACTTTAAGCCATTCAAGTAATAACATTTGACAGTAGTGACTAAGACATTAATTCCCGTTATTTAGTTTGCCATTAACTAATTCTACAGTTATTTATAATCATGTTTTTTTCAGTGAGTGCAGCTAATCCGTATCACTTTAGAGTATTTTACCAACTACCGTTCCACATGTACAATGTAGAACTTAAATAAATACATCTTTAAACTTTAAAAATATGGTGTCTCCATGGTGGTGAGTGTTAAAAGAGCTTAAATAGCTTTATTTCATGTCCTACAAACACTGAGAATTAATGAAACAATGTTGCGTTCCTTGTAGCATCCTTTGTTACACAGGACAGAAGAAAACATCACATGCTCAGATAACAGAGGGCTGCTCTGTGGGATTCTTTCATACTGCAGAATATAAAACTACCTCTGTGACATTAATCAGTGTTTGCTCACCGGCACCAACACATGTGTGTGTGTGTGTGTGTGTGTGTGTGTGAAGAAGAGCATGAACCTATTAAATATAATAACTCAAGTCTGCAGTGTTTCCTGGTTTAAATAGCCTTGACATTTAGATAACAGAGAGGAAGACAGACAGATATGACATATAACACAATTAAAGAGATAGCAACAGACAGGCAGGAGGCTCTATGATCAGTTCCACAGTGTCTAAAGAAAATACTGTATTACTCATAAAAATGAAAAGCAAAGTAAATGAATAAAATAAACACAAGTATGGTGTTAGTACGAGTTTGAACATTACACCATACCAACACATATATCAACATCTGGTCTTTTGTTCCATTCAAACAGTGCAAATCAAATCCAAAATATCCCTCTATTAATGTGCAATATAAATATCGTTGTGAGTGAGTTTCACTAAGCATGATGTAAAAACCCACTACGAGGTTCAAAGCAACATACAGATGCAGTGTATCGCTCCAATTTGGCATTTCAATGATCAGCACGGTCTACAGAAATGACATGGATGCATGGTTCATACCTTGTCGAGCTTTGCCTCAATCTCCACCACGTCTGTCTCCACATCGTCGATGCCAGCCCTGCAGAGAGAACACAAAGCCACACACTTAATCAGATCTGGTCCTCAGTTGTGCCAGACTTTGTACAAACCAGACAGACTGCCATTTCTGAGAAGAAGAACCACACGTTAGGCTGACAGCCATTATAGTCACAGTCGGATCAAACTCTCGTTTGGAATCGAGGAGAGATTCTTGGATTAGTGGTTTACCACAATGTCACAGTGACTAGTAACATCTCGTCTGTGGCAGAGGAAGGGCACAAGAGGGTGTGAGAGATGAAATCACAATTGAGAGAACGAGGTAACAAGAGCCAAACTGACACGAGCCACGGCATCTAAGAATTAAGAGTATCTGTATTTTACCCCCACTGAAAATTAAACAGCAATCAGTCAACACGCATCACAGTTTCACAGACTCCAACATTAATCCTAACGACTGGATCGACAAAGGCATCACTGTGGAAGATTAGTGGCCACGGCCGAGATGCAAAATCAATGAATGACATCATGCAGAGACATAGACTGGTCCTTAAGTATCTATGATGTGAGCTGCAGCAACAAAAAAGGTTTTATATCAGTTACCAACAACGTAGGATTTGATAAACAACAATAATGCAATCAAGTCCTCCAGAATTAGGTGTTTTGTATATATATATATATATATATAAAATCTACAGCGTTTTTTATATATATATTTTAAATCTACACTCAATATGAAGATTATGAGACTTGATGATTTACATGGTCAGTTGTTGTTATGGAAACCCCTTCTGTGTGGCCCCCAGAGGCTGCCCTTGGGGTCTTACTGTGTCAAACTGTATTTCTGGTTCCTCTGATACATGTGCCTACATTTACACCAATGAAGCACATTAGGCTCAAATGTAATTCTGAAAAGAAAATAACACATAATATATCCTCAAATAAGTAAATATGAACGTATTCCTTTTTTATCACCTGCCCTCAGGATCAGCTGGAGCTTATTGGCGACTATCGAGCCCAGGATCGGGGTCACACCCTGCATGTGCTGGAACACGTCGGCCGTAAAGCCCAAAACTCTGTGAGACGATGATCTCATCATACGATCGCGACCCCACCCTCGTCTCCAGCTCTTTAACACTACGTCATAGCAGAGATGCTGTGCAGAGTTGGAGGAAGAATATGTAAACAATTAAGCAACCTGCTCAGCTAGTTTATTTTGTAAAGATCGTGACCCGATCTGTTTCTGCTTTAAAGAGGACAGCTGAGGGGAGGGGGCTGAGATGTCAGTCTGCATCTTTAGCACCTGCTCTAGAGAACAACATTCCCAGAATTCCTTTCTGCTCCTGAGCGTTTTCACAATGTTTGGAGATGTTTTTGACTTGTGTCTGTCCTGCACTTGTCCTTTTCTTCTCTCTTCCAGAACACACATGTTTATACAGACTGCACTTTTCTCGACTGCTGACACAGCGGGGAGCCATGTGTGTGGTCTGCACAGAAGGCTGATTTATATTGTTTTAAAAAGAGTAAAAGAAGTTAGAGCTGAGAGACCTTTCATTAAGCCGTCTAGGAGTATTGTTGTTTGGGCAGTAATCCTTCAAACTGGCTTATAGTTTCTGCTTATTAGCTGCATGTAAATTAGAAATACAACACCACACATTCAAGATACACACCCAACAGCATCATGTTCTCCATTAAGTCACTGTGGGCCAAACACATTTAATGTCAAACAGCTGTTCAATCTAGAGGATAAGCTCATTACAAGCGTGTCGTGTCTCGGACAGCGTACACTGCCAATGACTGACATTTGATGATGAGGAGGCAGAGACGACATTTAATACATAGGCGGCCGATGCCCTATTGATCCACGTTTTCTAATTCAGCAAAGGCTTCGGGGAAATAAATAGGACTGGTGCTCGTGCTTTGTTTTGAAGGTTGCATGCATGTAAAGTTTTTTCCCCCTGTATGTATTCAACATGCACGTTTGTGCGTTGGGAATTATGCAGCTTTGAAAATCAATATACTAGGAAGGTTGTCAGCTCTGGCAAGGTTAAATACCAAAGAAAAATGTGTGTGTAAGCTTGTGTTTGTCCTTATTTGTGCCGGTCAATGCCCCCCACAGTGTCCAGTATCTCAGCTATTAATGTGTTTCCAAAACTAAATGCACCAGAGAGTTATGAGATTAGGGTGAAATGGAGAAAGACTTGACTCTTAAGCAGGATTATGGCTAATGCTGCAAGACATGATGGCTGCATGAAGGTGCAAAGGCAGCAAGGAAGAAGATAGTAGACGTGTGTGTGTGTTTGAAATTTTGGGCCCAATGACGCTTCCTCTCCATGTGTGACGATGCAGCCCAGTCAGGAAGGGGTGGATGGGCTCATCGACTCGCTGCCAGTGGTGGCATACTGTACACGGCCTGACATCACCAGTGAGGGCGGGGGAGGGTAACCTCACGTGCACAAGCTCCACGTGCACTCCCATCAGCCCCAACAACCATCCACACTAGTGTACATAGTCTATTCTTATCCCACGCGATGTGTGTACTCTAGCGTGAAGCTTGCGTGGCTATCCTCTTGCATGTCTTCACACGAGAGCAAAGTGCACACACACACACACACACACACACACACACACACACACACACACACACACACACACACACACACACACACACACACACACACACACACACACACACACACACACACACACACACACACACACACACACACACACACACACACACACACACACACACACACACACACACACACACACACACACACACACACACAAAGACACCGCACGGCCTCCAGCCCAGAGACATATCTGAGCCCCCCATGTCTTTCAGACTCGATGTGTCACATGGCATCACATCCACATCAGCATCACTTCAAGGACCAGAGGGACAGCGGCAGAGGGAACAACAAGTCCTCCTGATACCAGACGAGCCCGGGCCCCAGTGGCTAAAATATTTAAATGCAACTATAGGGATTAACAAAGACCTTCACTGGAAATTACATGACATTACTTGCCTTGAGTAAAACAAATGAGTAAGAAGCAAGATGTTAAAGGGGACAAAGTTATGGCTGGAAAACATCGACTTTAGAAGTAAAAAAATGCAGCATTTCATCAAATGTAATGGAGCATCAGTGTGTTTGTGCATGTGCGGCCTGGGTAAATATTAATTTACTGTCAACCTAACTGACTTTATTTGTGTGACAGATAGGTATTTTTTTTATTGAATACATGCATACTGTAATTTACTAATATATTTAGTACAGTTAATTGTATCAACAGTGAGCTGACTCAGCAAATCAGACTGTGATGGGCGATGACCTCATTCTCTACAGACATCAGGTGGATAAAGTAAAATCCTGTCTCATGTTCACACACACACACACACACACACACACACACACACACACACACACACACACACACACACACACACACACACACACACACACACACACACACACACACACACACACACACACACACACACACACACACACACACACACACACACACACACACACACACACACACACACACACACACACACACACACACACACACACACCACATCCATGGTTGCCATCAGAAGACTCTGCCAGGTCTTGTGCCAAAACTATGTGTAACACATCCAATCTGCCAAATTTAGTTCCATTCACACAAACAGGTAGCTTAACTTTCTGCTTTCTGCTAAAGTCAAAGAGGATGAATAAGTCATGGTGCTCTTACTGCTGTTTGAACAATCGTTTGCTGACAGCTAGAACATTTATCTAAAACAACACTGTCATGCCTCATAGAAGATGAACGGCAGTGAGCAGAAACCATAAATAGTTACTTAAAAGCATCGTATTGCTTGTTTTAATGTGGTAATGGTTGCCTTATATGCATCTGCATGCATGCACGCCTCAGGGCCCACTATTATCCTCGACATCGCGGAGAATAGACATGCCAGACACGGCACATACTAGCGATGGGTGATGGGAAGATAAATAATGCAAATTTGTCAACCGTCTGATATGAGGGAATGTTGTACCAGTACCAGTGTTTATTACCAGCCGTGTCAGCAACTGGTATTGTTTTCATCCTGTGAGTCTGTGTGTGTGTGTGTGTGTGTGTGTGTGTGTGTGTGTGTGTGTGTGTGTGTGTGTGTGTGTGTGTGTGTGTGTGTGTGTGTGTGTGTGTGTGTGTGTGTGTGTGTGTGTGTGTCTGTGTCATCATGGTCAAATGGGGTGGACCGGACACACCTACTGTAAGGGAACCTAACAGAAACGTAGTTTTGAGTATTTTGCCAGGTGTTTATATATCATTCTGCAGACGACACTATTTTGTCACCGCAACAGCGTCACAACCATGCGAGAGTAAGTCACAAAACATTACAAGTGTGTAGTTGAAGGCTGAGTTCAAAGATGGGTGTGGAATAAATAGGGAAGTTTGATTTGGTACCGTCTCTAGTATGATTTTAGCATCAATGAAATATCATCTATTGGTTTGTTGAGATATTTACTTTAACTATGAACCAAAAAACAGACATTCCTGTCAGGTTTTCAAAAGACTTTTCCAGAGTGTACAACATGATATATCACAATGAAATTATATTCACCGTGATAGACAATGTTATCCAGATATCACCCACCAACGAGTACAAAAAGGTTTCCAAATCAGTTGGATTTCTCCTTTAATTTCCTTTTCAATCTCAAAATGTTTCTAATCTGTATCCCCATTAAACACTAAAACATTAAAGCCTTATCAGAGGCAATTTACTGAGGTTCCAAAATTCAAAAACAAAAAGATGACTTCCAGGTAGACAGCTGTCAGTTGATTTACACTGCGGAGGGGTAAAATTGGCAAACTTCTTTATTTCTGTTGTCACTTTGAGCTGTTTCTGTAACGTGTAATGATACATAGTTAAACAAGGTGGTCAGACGTGGTCTAGCATCTTTGACAAACCACATCTAGTGTTACGAAAGTGCTAGTGCTGGGTGGTGTTTTTGTCTTTAGCTTGTGGCTCAACAGGTAAAAAGGTCTTGTTAAGTGTTAAGTGTTATTAATGAGGTATGAAGATGAATGATTTACAGAGTACATCCAGTTTTTCCCTGTTGTCCCCCATCTCAGCACAGTTGCATTGCATGTACGGGATGTTTTCAAGTTACTGCAAACAAACATTGTGACTGGGTTTATAGTGGCTGAAAAGAGTTTCTGAAAGGTCTAACTGTCTCAAACCCACACCCAAACCTGCAAAATACCTTTGGAAAAATATTGAAGAAAATCTAAATATTCTCTTGTATTTTGTATAACAGATATTTTCTTAAAACCCCAGTAAAACAGGCAGAGTCTGGCTGTTGTTCAGCCGCCTGCACTGTATTTATAACATACACACACTTCAATCATCACCCTCCACCCACACTTCAGACCGCACACACGCAGACATACACACGCGTCAAAATATCTCCTTCCCAGAATTCCAAGTAGCTAGCTCCATGGCAACCATTCATTGACCCCAATCACCATGGCAACAGGCATCAGCATTACTCACGTTTTTTGTCACTGACCAATTTCCTCTTTGTCTGTCCCTGTACATCTCCTTGTCAGTCTTTACCAGCTCTTTTTTTTTTTTTTTTTTTGTGTTTTTACAAAGCTTCTTTCCCTGAGAGAGACAATCAGACAAAACACAACAACCTGCGGATAAATCACAGACAGGCCAGTGTGTTACAGTGGTGAGCTAGTGGCTGTAGTGCAGCTTGTGGCGCATCTGCAGAGCCCGCTGTGACGGTCAAAGTGCCCTTGAGTAGCATACTGATGCCAAAAAGCTAGAAAGACTCTGTGGTCAGTCCTTCTTACTGCAAGATCAATGATCAATTATACAGATGAGAGCCTTTCTCTCATTCAAGTCTCGGTGAAAATAGAGGTGTAGATATTTTTATTCGTATTGAAAAATCCTTTTTTTATTGAATAAAAAGAGATTCCTTTGATTCTAACGATGTGTCTGACATTTTTCTCCCCACATTTCTACATACTGTCACTTGTTGCAAGAAAAAAGGTGAAACTACATCGGAAACTTGTAAAATTCAGATATTTAAGGTAAAAGCATCTTGTCTTGTTGTCTTTGTCTCTGACAGTGAGCTGGTTTCGGGGTGGGGACGGTAACTGCTGCCCATCCTTCATCTCTTTGTTCTTGCATCCTAAACAGCACTCATCCAGCTCCTATATTAAAAAAATGAACTATTTTGGTCACCTCCAACAAACATTTGCAGCTCTTACATCGATCTACTGCACAGAGATGCACGGATCCGATACATTGATCGGATATCGGCTCCAATATTGACTAATTAGCTGGATCGGATATGGGATGAATGAGGCCGATCCAGCATTCTGATCTTTTTTATTAATATCATACACAGCAAGTTAATTAAGCCATTGTTTGTTGGGTTTCAGGCAGATTTTATATTTTACTTTATTTGTTGTATTACATATTAAAATATCTGTTTGCACTTTACATGGAATAAAGGTTTATGTCAAGCCTGATGCCTTCACTCACATGGACAGGTATACACTTCATTCATTCAACGGTAGTATTGGATCGCTTAGCATGTATTTCAAGAGAGAGAGAGAGAGAGAGAGAGAGAAGAAAGAGAGAGATAGAGAGAGAAGAAAGAGAGAGAGAGAGAGAGAGAGAGAGAGAAATGATAACAACGATGACTGGGTTTATAGTGGCTGAAAAGTGCCTCTCTACTACTGCATTTTGAAAGGGTTCGAGTCCTATCATCATGAAGTCTAATCGTCTCAGTGCTTTTTGTCCACAACAGCCTCCTCCCCTCACACATCATCTATTCCCGGTTGTGTTTTTGTTTCATTTGTGCTCGCCTGTGACTGTCTCTCTGTCTGCCGGCTGTCTGTCTGTTACCCTCCTTCATTAGCTGCTGGCATGAAGCGGAGGACTGTGTGTTTGAGAGGGAATGTATACACAAAAGAGAACTAGAAATCCATAGGTGAACATATATTAATCTAAAAAGCTATTTTTTTTCATGGCAGGACGTGTTAAAACATTTGAAGCTGTTCAGTTATCAGGTATTAAACTTGATTCAAGTTGCAATACCACTGTTAGCAAATGCTCGTGCAACTGACTCAATCAATGGAGCCTGCAGTAAATGATCCTCTCACAAAAAAACCACACACTCCCCTAAACAGACTGCCTTTTCACACCAATAACAAGCCAAGCCAAACACTAGTATCTTATGTGTGGCTAACAAAGACGCCTTCACCGCTTCCCCTTACACTCCCCCTCCCAACACACAACAAACATCACACTTATTCCCTGAAAAAAACATTTGACTGCGCCGACGGCTGATGAGACAAAGAAACCAAACATGATGCTGATAAAAAGCATCATTACTTGTGTGTTCAGGCCACAGTTGAACGGTATTAAACTTAGACAAATTAATGCTGAGACGGTTCATTCAGGAATATTGTATCAAAATATTCCTTTAAGATAAAATGCTACTTAAAAGAATATTTCCACATTTTGGGAAATCCACTTTGCTTTCGCATTTCGCTATAAGAACTGATACCACTCTCGTATCTGTTCGGTAAATATAGTCTACAACCAGCAGCCGTTAGCTTAGCTTAGCATAAAGACTCGAAACAAGGGGAAACAGCTAGCCTGGCTCTGTCAAAAGGTAACAAATTCTACCTACCAACACCTCTTAAGCTCATTATTTAACCAGGAGACCAGAGAAGAATCTTTAAAACAAAGTGTGTCATTTTTATACTTTTTAAACAAATAACTTTACAGCTGTTAGTAGAGGCGTTACGTTTGAACTGTGCCAGACCCCTTGTTTCCTGTCCAGTCAAACTTGATATGTTTATCTGTCAGACTGAAAGAAATTATTATTCTTCATAGCACATGCAATAAACAATTACATTTAATTAATCTGGCAACTATGTTTTTCAATTAACAGATTATTTGTTTTGTCTATAAAATATTAAATTAAAAAAAATGGTAAAAAAAGGTCCATCTGAAAAAGGTGCTATCTTCATATTGCTCCTTTAATCCGAGCAGATATTTCATTTAAAATCATATAAAACAGAGAAAAAGCAGTACTTCTTAACATTTACAACAATTACTTTTTGTCACGATTAATTTGCTGTCAAAAGTGTTGTTGACTAACTGAAGTTTACCGCAGTTTATTATTTCTGCTCTGTGCTTTAATGCAAGTTATTCTAACAAGAGGACACGGACGTCCATGCTGGTGGATTCTTGCTTCAAACTGTCAGGGGTATTTGATGGAGTTATTACAGTATACATGGTCTTATGAGCAGATTATGGTCAACAGTGGCTGCACATTTGTCTGTGCGGCATCTATATGATTCGACAAAGCATTACCAAGGACACACTCTAAGTCAGTAGATACAGTTTTGCTTCCGAGCAGCTGTCAGACCACCTGCCTGCTGGCCTCACTGAAGCAGACCATTAATGTGACGCATCGTTGTTATCATTTCTCAAAGGCAGAGTTTTTGTACATGTATCACTCTCCATAAACACAATGATTTAGAAATATTTCTGGTCTGCGATGCAGGAACGTCATTACATAATTCAAGTGTACATTCAATCAACAGGCCAACAGGAAGTGTGTTGGAAGCTTCGGAGTGCAAAGCGGACAGAAATTAATTCTCTCAAATGTATTGTGACTGCCAGGTGGAACTGCTTTCTCTTGGAAAATACAACATATTTCTCTCTCGCCAAGACAGAACTCAGTAACTGTTTTCCACAGGAAGCCACTCTGCTGACTTTGAGAAATGCAACTTGAGTTACATCATCATCAAGTGACCATAATTGCTCTGTTGCCAGAAAGTCTTGAACCTGCGTGAGTGAAAGAAGAGTGTTATGAAATCTGCTCCACAAAACTC
Source organism: Echiichthys vipera (assembly GCF_963691815.1). Taxonomy (NCBI): domain Eukaryota; kingdom Metazoa; phylum Chordata; class Actinopteri; order Perciformes; family Trachinidae; genus Echiichthys; species Echiichthys vipera. The sequence goes on along the minus strand of NC_139825.1, from coordinate 31,113,457 downwards.
AAAGGTTTCAAAGGTGTGGTTAAGTTCAGCACTTTTTCAGCTTAAATCATTCTTATTGCCGTAACAAAACAAAAAAAAAACCTTTATGTTGATCACGGTGAAGTGTGTTCAGCTCATTTCTATTTCCGCAGCACCCTCACAGCGGGAAACAACAGCACTGATCTCCAATATTATGGATCTGTTGGTGGTCAGTAAAAGTGATCTAGATTTGGCTGTTACTCACTTAAGAAGGAATGGAAGAAAAGATGAAACCACAAGTTGATGACAGGCACTTTATGTCATCCAGGCTGATAAGGAGAATTACATTTTTCCCTATCCAGTTTGGGTTAATGTTCAGTCCTCGTTAGTACAGTGGGCTTCTGTTCGAATATCTCTGTGTTAGTCAGGCTGCCCTAAAAACTCCCTGGAGCCAAGGCCACGATTCCCTTGGCGCCTTCAATCTGACTCTGCGGGCTGCAAGATACAGCTGCAGATTTAAATGACACTCACGTCACTTCCAAGTCATGGTTATGCATTTTAGCCAATGAGATGTAAGCACATCTCATTTCTGTCTCGATCTACCTTCCTACTAGCATAAGAATCTGATCTTTGCTGTTTGAGCCTCAGCATTGAGGTGGCGTCACGCACTACTTTGTGTTGACGACTCTTCTTTCTCCTTGGTCAAGTAATTAAACTCCTTCACTATCAGACATACAGGACTCTGGCATTTTCTTTTATTGTTTGGCATCATAATAAAGTCTAAACTAAACTAATAAACTGTGTCTTTAGATAAGACATAAGGACTTCCAAACATTTGTGATGTCACAACTATACTATATATTTATACAGGTAAGTGGCACTACAGTGTCACTACAGTCATTCCCCGGCTGCAATGACGGTGCAGAAATGCCAAGAACACAGATGTGGAAGACCTGAAAACACTGACCAATCAGAGCAGACTGGTCTTTGTCAGGAGGGGGTCTTAAAGAGACAGGCGCTAAAACGGAGCGTTTCAAACAGAGGGTGAATACAGGTATATTCAGACAGACAGTATGTTCTCCTATGAAGAATACAAGTTTGAACATCAAAATGAGCATAATATGGGACCTTAAAAGGGTTAATATAAACAACTTAATTGTACTACAATTAGAATTTGACCATTAAAGCATATAAACATATTCTAGTAGAAACCCTAATATCTCCTTTAAATTTTACAGCTAACAAGTTGGGCCCACACATCCTGGTGCCCTCCATCAGCCCCAGGCGTGGGTGGAGTTGGGAGTTTTGGTGTTGAACCATTTAGGGCTCGAGGACACATTTGATCATGCTGCACTCACACTGAGGAATGTGCACTCAAAGACTCTCTCCCCCGCTTTGTTTTAAATGACGGGCCTCATCTTCTCAAATTAGGGGTTTGAATAAATAGTTGTAAGATGAAGAGATGGACAGAAGGTACATCTACAAATCTGATCAAGCACAGGAATGTCAAGATCACTTGATGCAACTTGACAGCAACACTGCCTGTGTATTAAGAGTGTCCTTTTTGTGATCTGAGTTGAGAAACTGTGATGGCACAAGAGAGCTCCTATCACAGACTGAAAGGAACAAGAAGCCAAAAAGGACAGCATGAAAAGAGGACTGCAAGCTCATCCCATACTCCAACCTCTTTAACCTTCGCTTGACCCTCCCAGTGGGGTGTAAGCAGCAGACGACACGCACACAGATGCAGCTCGCATGAGAAACGCAGGGGAGGGAGAAGACCTCCTGTGGTGTATAAGCGATTTGTTCCCAGGATTCATTTGCTTCTGTCTTTTTTGCATCCATCCAACTAACAGCCAGCTGCTTGTGAGGGATGGCAGAGGAGCAGTGGCGTGTCGAGATGGAGTCGCACTGGAAGATTATCCTCGCTGCAATCCAAATTACACAATGTTGGACATACAGCAATGACTTGTATAGTATCTAGAGCCTTGTGTTAAGACCACAGTTAAATATTTACATTGCATCTGTGTATTAGTCTTGGAGGGAATGAATGTATGTCTGAGCAAGAAATTCCCCCCTCAGAAAGACACAAGAGGCTATATGTAGTGGAAACAGTAGCTCCCCAGTGGCTATTGTACACACAGGAAAAGAGCAGTTCAGCTGGGCTGATGATCTACAAAGGATCAGTATCCAGTGTACAGTTTTACAGTATGTCTTTACATTGTGTCCTCTGAATTTGTATCAGCAATCAATTCTCCCATTTATGAGACGAACTTGAACAAACAAATGCATCAAAACGGAAAAAGAAAATGTTTTTAATGTCATATTTTACTTTGTTGCTAAAGTGCAAGACTATCTTTTAAAAGCATTATAGCGCAAAACACACTCTGTGTTCTCACCATACACAAATGTCTACGTTGCAAAAGCTCAAGAGATAGAGAGATGATGCTCTGGTGCCAATGACTAACCCAGCTATGTATCACAGCCCCCACGCGCCTGCAGCCCACAGCCAGAAAGAGAAACTATAATCAGAATAAAAGCGCATTTTATTCTTTAGGATATTTCAGCCCTTTCCTTCCATCAAAACAGGCTTTTGAGACATAGTACATTAAAATGGCAGAATGAGGTATTCTTCAGTGGAAACAACAGACGTAGTCAGCTGCAAACTTGATTAGTGGCAATAAAAATAAGCAAGAATTTTGGATTTAAGCCAACTCTGCAAAACACCTGTCAGAACTTGTGTTACCAAATATACAGGAAGTGCAAACTCTACTACATACACCTGCCAAAATAAAATCAGAGTCACCGCCACTTTCTCCCGACATGTTGATACATGACTGATGAGAACATAATGCAGGTATCAATGGACTGAAACGGACACAGGATTACAGGTAATGTACGTAAATCTGCATTCCTTGAGCTTTTCCGGCACAAGGAGACACTGCCCCTATTAACTCGGCACAGAGCATGACTTCTTTCTTCAAGAATGTCTGGTACAGATAAGGCCTGCCTTTTGTTTCAGTCCTGAAACACACACACACACGCAGGCACACACGCACACACGCACACACACACACACACACATCTCTCAGTAGGTGTCGACACAGCACCTAAAGGACTGCAAGGAACCCTGGGTGTCCGCGCACACCACCCTGCAGATTCATGCTACACAAAGTCAGGAAGAAATGTCCGTTCCTCAGAAGGCAACGCAGGTTTTTGTCCAGGCTTGTGTCATCTCACACCAACACTACTAATACTCCCTCCTGGCTGTTCTGCCTGCACTTGGGAGACGACCTCCGCAGCTCATCCAAAATGCAGCAGCCCGGCTGGTCTTCAACCTACCTGAGTTCTACCACACTACATCATTCCTCCACACCCTGAACTGGCTACTAGTGGCAGCTCAAATCAGATTCAAGTCGCTGGTATTTATCAAAATAATGCCATTTTTGTCTTGATGTGGTTTTGATTTTTCTCTTTTGGGACATAAATATCATTCAGGTCATGACTTAATATGGAAAAAAGTGTTTTAATATTTGATTATATCCCTCTTTCCACACTAACCTACAGTGAGCTAAATATATAGTGTATCTTCTAAGTTAAGGAGTCTATTTATGGCTCTGTGTGACGTGAGAGAGAAGAGATGCTGCTTTGAACCAGCTGTGTACCAGAAGAAAAAAGTGAGCTTTTCACAACAGCCCACTTGCCTCCTGTTAAATTTGGCAGCACTGACCGAGCATCAGCAGAATGAAGGAAGGAGGGGAAAAAACCATTTACACTTTTATCCATCTAAGAAAGGTCCATCAGTGCCAGAAACACAAGAAGAGGCACATTCTGGCTGCCTATCTGATCATGTACATGCAAAAAGTAACCTGGGTTTAGTTGTGGTTCACTGATATACTGCACTTGCACATACAGAACATTCCTGATATTAATTATCTTAAGGAACCCGATTACTCAATGTAATTTTAGGTTTATGGGGGTGTCATAGAGTAAAATAACAGCAAAAACACTATTAAGATTTTAGTTTTGTAATGAAAAATGTCCTTGAATGTTGGTTACCAACTGACCATCTTTACACAGCATTATAGAACACACGCTAAAAAAGGGGATCACTGGGAGCCACACATTTTTAGATTTTTACTGGGGGGGATGTCTAAATGCACATGTGGGCGTTAATTCATTGCAGTGTGGTTGCTCAGCAGTTTTCTCCCTCAGCTCAGAGGTCTCGCAGGTGTGAATGTGTTTGTCTGTATGTGTGTTATCACTCTTGCTGGATGACCTTTCATTGATGCATGCTAGGACAGACCCCAGCCTCTGTGACTATAATGTAATGTTGGGGTTTGGAAAATTCATGAATGGATAGTTTATTCATGGAAAATGTGATGGGATGTGTTAATTTTTAAGGTCCCATATTGTTAATAGTGTGATTTGATTATCAGGCAGGTTCTTTGTAAATATGGTGAAAGTATCAAAATGCTCAATCCACACGGAAAAGCACACAGCTCATTTTCAGAAACTGTGCCTTTAAACAAGCCGTCAGGACTTCTGTAGGTTTGTGATGTCACAGAATGTATATATATATATTATTATTATTATTATTATTATCATTATACAGTGCCATTACAGTAATTCTCCAGCTGCAATAATGGTGCAGAGACACAGATACAGAAGACCCAGAAACCCTGGGCTTTTCAGGAGGGGGGCTTAAAACATACATTTTAATCAAAGAGCATATCCTGATTTTATCTTATTTGTACTAGAACTGGAATTTGAACAACTGTACTGTAGCTACCCCATGCTTGTAAATTGCTGACTGCAATGCTAATATCTATCTAATGCTCTCTAAAACACTTGTGACCTTAGTACCCAAGTATTCAGGAGTCATATCACGGGAGACGCTTCCAAATCTCAATACACCACAAGAATACCAAAAATAAAACCTGAAACACACACACACACACGAAGATAAGAGACCGTGTGTGTGTGTGTGTTTAGGTTTTATTTTTGGTATTCTTGTGTTTGTGTTTTTGTTTGTTTGTGTTTTTGTTTGTTTGTTTGTTTGTTTGTTTGTTTGTTTGTTTGTTTGTTTGTTTGTTTGTTTGTTTGTTTGTTTGTTTGTTTGTTTGTTTGTTTGTTTGTTTGTTTGTGTGTGTGTGTGTGTGTGTGTGTGTGTGTGTGTGTGTGTGTGTGTGTGTGTGTGTGTTTGTGTGTGTGTGTAAGAAAGGAATCTGTTGAAGAAGCCACGCAGACAATCTGGGCCACGGAGCTCACAGACTAGACCAATTTAGTTTGGCGTAACATTTATACATCTAATGAACATGAGGACCATACAGCCAGTTCCACTGCCTCTTTTAATTGTCAATGTCCACCTTCTCTTGATGATTCATTCACTCCAAAGTACAGCTTGTATCACCGAATGTTGGGTTAAGGATGCATTGACACCAGTGGATTATTTTACAGTTGAGGACAATGGAAAGATTTTCATTTCCATTTACTCCAAGCACCTTCTGAGTCAGATTCCCATTCATGTGTGGGAGAAAAGAGAGGCTGGATGGAAAGTGGAGGGAAGGTTCAGGGGTTGAGAAAGAATGAAGAGACAGGTTTACATTAACACAAGGGGTGGTCTTACACAAGACCCCCGTACACTGAGACGCTAGAGACAGAGAGCCGGAGTCTGGAACATGTACCGTGTGTAGTTCAGTCAAAGTGTGTGCGTACAGTGTACACATCGTACAGTGTGTCATGGTTTAGCTAAGAAGGATTTCATAAAATCTGTTGCTGTAATTTTATTAAATTGACATGCAAATTTTAAGCGAACTTTTGAAATGTTGAATATGTTCTATATCCTATTTAGTCTACCAACTCTTTTTGCAACAAAGCCAAAAACAATCTCAAGCAAGCATAACAACTTTATTTGTGGAATGAGGAAGTTTTATTGAATTAACACAATACTTGGAAATAGGGTTGCACGATATGGCCAAAATCTTCTATCCAATGTAAATGATTTCACATCTCATTATAGGATGTTGTCTGATAGTTCAATAAATAAACAGTCTAGATGAAATAACCACATGCTAAAGACAATTTTTGTATTCTCTTGTGTGAATTTAATACGCAACAAATTATTATTTTCTCAGTTTTTTAGTAAGAACTTTAAAATATAAAGTAAAAATATTTCAGATCAGATTTTCTGATAAATTTCGTTAGTATGTGCTTGTTATTATTAATTAAGATGATGTTGTGTATCACGATATACAGTATGATTTCATCACGATGCAATTCCATTGAAAGACGATAAGAAATAATATCAAATTACCGCCCAGCCCTAAACGGAAACGTGACTAATGATTGGAGAACTAATAAATGAACAACTTTTACATTTTTAATGTTCAGTAGACCTCCTCTGCACTCAATTTAAAAAAATTATAATTACTTGCATGTGAGTTGAACAGTTTCTCTAGTTTCCCTATAACCAGTACCAAATTACATAATCTTCTCTGGAGGATTTTAAACTTTTTTTATGAAATCTGGAGAGATTGTCTGCTGGGCTCTGCTATTGTTTTTCTCAGTAGTTTTAGTGGCTGTCTACAAGAACGTGGGCATTTTTGAGACTTTGTGTTTTTCTGCACGGTTTGGCCTTTCATCCACACGTAACCGCAGTTGTGGGCTCCTGAAACCGGACTTTTTTGTAACCAGAGTCCAGGGTGAACTTTTTCTAAAAGTCCGGTTTCAGCAAACAGTCATGTGTGGACAGGAAAACCACAACCTCTTGTCGACATTGTTTGTCGTCACACTGTGCGACAGTAAACAGTAAGTTTGTGGAGGACTTTAGACGGGACCAGCTGACGGAGGCGGATTTTGGACGTGTGGACGTAGATATTTTTTTATCACACCGGTGGTGTGGACGGGAATCTTTTTTTTAACCAGGGACCATAAAAGTTTGGTTTCAAAAATACCTGTGTTCGTGTGGACTAGGCCTTAAACTACTGCCATGACACTTCACACTCGTCACTTTTATGGACTGTGTTCTGTTTTGTCTTTGTATGAATGTCTATGTAACTGTGTGTTGTTTGCTGTTGTATGTTAATCAGGTCTCTCAATGAGATTACCTGTATAAAAAAAGGTTAAATAATAAAACTAATAACCCTATCTTTCCTTGTAAGGTACCATCCTGGGAGCTTATAGTTACAGTCAGTTGTTAGGAAATGAATGTTAGAGGGATAATTATCATAATACACAACATTTCAAATGCATTTAGTTAGTTAAAGGTTAGTACAATGTACAAGGACAACTGTTATACTATTTAAATGTACTGTTACCTTTACTGCTGCATGGTGCAAAGAGTTTGACATCTGTGGAAAAAATGTGTGAAAACTAAGCCTTAACTGCCAAACTGCATATGTTTTATTGTCCAAAGTAAACCGCAAGTTGCAGTCACCGTGAAACTTTCAGTTATGCTACTTTCATATAGAGTTGAGCCTTAATCTCCCTTCTCTCCGGCCAAAATCTATCTCTTACACAACCCCCCTGTTCACACAGCTACATTTGTCTACTCAACATTGACACACACACACACACACACACACACACACACACACACACACACACACACACACACACACACACACACACACACACACACACACACACACACACACACACACACACACACACACACACACACACACACACACACACACACACACACACACACACACACACACACACACACACACACACACACACACACACACACACACACACACACACACACCAAAGTTATGGTATACAGGGATGGTCCTTGTCCATCCTTCCTTCCTGCTGCAGGACATATTGTCCATTATCGACCGATGACTTTGCTTCAGCTGTTCTGATTTTTTCCCACTTGTATGCTACGGGCAATCCATCCAACAAATGGAAGGAGGCACTCCCCACGCGAAGGAGAGCATGTGTGTATATGTGTGACTTTGTGGGGGTGTGAATGATGGATCCAAGAAAGTGCGGGACTGCTGACACGGCAGATTGGAATGTTTTCATTTGGTTACACAGAATTCCACAGAGATCTGAGGCCGAGGATGCAGACCGAATAAAGTAACAACGGGGAGTGTGAGGGGAAACCATCAGTTTGTGAACAGAGCAATCAGTGTTCCTGTCTCTCCTCATGTCTATATAGGAGATTGGCCTGTCAGTCACGCGTGTGCTCTCAGGCTCGCTGCAGGGGTATTTGGATTCAGTGAGGATCAGGGCTGGTGGGCTGCCAAAAACACAGCCTGTGGCAACAACCTGCGAGGGGAACGATCAATGATGAATGTCTTCAAAAGCGGTTAGCTGAGATTACAAAACTAGGTAGAGGAAACAAATCCTAAAAGATGAAACAAATGGTGGTGTTTAGTAAAAAGAGTCAGTGGTCCAAAATTCTGAATCAATACTGTTCAGCTTCCTCCACACAGCGCCACATACCGCCCTGGGGGACAGCAATGTGGGTGGAGGAGGAGAGAGAGATGAGTGAAAGAGTAGAAGAACGCATAAACAGGAAGAAGAAACAACATGTGAAAAACTAACAAAAAACTATCTAAAAAAAGAAAGAAAGAAAAGATAGAGAAAGTTGGGCCAAATCTGAACCAGCTGTTCCACTGGATCTCAGATGTGAGCGGGTGAGAGCCAAAGCACACTTCTCCTCCTATAGTCTGCACGAGACTGCAATGAACCAGAGTGGAGCGCATGACTATTTTATTTGTCACCGCAGGGAAGCTGTCCGAGCAGCGCCCACAATTAGACAGGACAGCTGTCCGCTCCAGCTCTGTCCTTTTCGTCTTTTTGTGCTAATTTATCAGCAATGTGTGTTTTCATTCAAGCTTAGCTGCCAAGATGTGTGATCGGACCATGATGTAACTCATGACGCATTCGGTATGTTGCTGTAAGACATGTCAGGCAGGTTACCAGGACTACAGTAACGATGGAGATCATTAATCCTTCTTCACTCCCCTGTCTTCCACATTCTGCCCTTAATCTTCACCTCCTCTGAGTCCATACAATCAATCAATCCATCCTTCTGTCTCTATGCTCCTTCTCTCCATCAATTATCTCCCCTATCATGTCAGCCATCTATCATCCCACCGGCCAAACAGCCTTATTTTCCTGTATCCATCTAGCTACATCCAGTTAGAAAACAGACAGACAGACAGACAGACTCAGGTAATCTACTGAAATCCAATCTGCCTTGCTGCTGCAACCCTGACATTGATTCATATCCACCCCACATCCGCATTACCAATAATGGGCAGAAGGAGAAAAGAGGGAGGAGAAGAAGGTAAAAGGGCGAGAAGAGGACACAATACCTGTAGGAAGTGGAAGACAAATGTGTGCAACTGAAATATAGAATCAGAGATGACAGATGTTTACAAAAGACCTCACACTCTTTCCCTTTTTCTGTCGTTTCTCTGCCAGTTGGTTAAACCAGTTGAACTGTTTTTTTTTAAGGCGAACAGGGCCGGGTGACACCACATAATACCCGCATTGTGTGTGGATGACAAACATCCACTTGTGGCTTAAATGTTTCTTTTTACAGGAACACTGTAACATTAGTCATACCAACGTCAGAGACAGGGATATCTTTGACCAATATGATCTTGAATGATACACAGATAAACAACGGAAGAATGTGTGTGTGTGTGTTTGTCTAACGCACAGTCTTGTGGAACTGGCTTGTCTCGATACATTTCTAACCTTTGACATGACCCACTTGAACAGGATGTAAACAACCAGGACGGCAGTTGATATTTCATGGTAAGAGTTTAGTTTTAAAATGGTTTATGCTGACCAACAAAGGCTTCAGGATGAGCAAAATTGTGTATGAAAAAACCCAAACAAACTAAAGCCCCCATGAAGTACAACATTCTGTTTCTGTGGACGAGAACCTCACTGTTTTATGATGCATCAAGCAATTTAGAGATACCACGTTCTCCTCATGGACCTTTTGATTTTAAAGTGTGAAGCCCTATTCGGACAGGATTAGTTTAATGTGGGGACGTGGGGTAAATAGTCTTACCTCAGGACATCTGTAATATAAATGGCCAATTTGCACGGGATTAAGAAATCCCTGAATTCTACCAGAGGTGGGAGGGGTTATTTGATTTACGCACTGAAATCACCTCCCTGTCTTCATGTGCATGCTTCGCAGCTTCCTGATAACACAAAATTAAGTAGACACGAAACTAAAGGACAAAATCGATAATCTAGAAAAACAAGTGAGTGATGAGTGCTTCTTCAAGCGCCTCCATGTTCCAAAATATGTGGAAACTACATATTGACGAGATATGAGGTATTTTTTCCAGACTGTTTTACAGAAGGTGAAAATCACCTTCATTATTACTGACTTTCTCCAGAATAATTACTGACATGGCACATTTCAGGACTAAAACCTTCGGTAAACATGACCTTACCCAACCCACCCCATTGGCTGATTGACCTATTATAACGCAGAATAAGACTGTAGAAATGTATTTGGTCACGTGACACTATAGCACCATCAACAGTATATCAACAGTCTTTAATAATCAAACTCACTTGCTGCTACATTCTTAACAGCTTTATGCATGTGTGCATACATGTACTAATGTCTTGAGAGGGTTTATCCATGCATGCCTAAATGTGTGGCAGTCAGCACAGAAGTTTGGCTCACCACAAGATGCATTCCACATATTACACGGCTGGTCCTGCTTGTTTCCTCCAGAGTGATTTAACGACTTCCTGGGCACTCTCCACGGCAAGTTTTGGGGTTCACAGTTCAAGACATGGTTTCCATTTTGAGCATTTAAACTCTTGTCAGGCTAAACCAAAAGCAAATCTGCTTGTTTGTCAGTCATCATGACAAAAAAAAACCCCGAATTGCTTAAACACATCAAATCAGCGAACAGGGTTTTGAAACCGGATAAAAGGACTTGAAATCTGCAGACAAAAGAAGTGTTTAAACCGGGCAGGACACCCAAAGATAGACAAACGTTTCCCACTGAGAAAATACTCTGTAGTGCCAAGATGAAGAAAGCAGCCCAGAAACAAGATGCAGGCAATTTACTTAATAGTTTTGATTCGAGTTTCAACAAGCCTTGGCAGGGTTTTTAACTAACTGGGGATGAATGATTGCAGTGAGAGCTGTGGGAAGGTTCAGTTTGTGCCACATTTTTCACTCTTGTAACTTATGACAGGAACCAAATTTGTTCCAGGCTATGACCTCGACATCTGCCACAAACCTAACTGAGCTCGTAGTGGAGTAGTTTTCCAATGTTTCACATCAGGCCATTTCAGAATATTGCCCAGAATTCCTTTCACAATGTCTGATGTGTCTTGATTTGAGCGAGACTGCCCGGTGAGCAATGTGAGGCATAAATAAATACTGAAGTTTTCTTTTCAGAGTGCATGCTCCTGCTGATGATGGTGATGTATTCATTGAAGAAGACATTACATTAAGGAGTTTTAACTAATTGTCTGTTACCATTTAGCCTACCTAAACATCAAATTTTGCTCCATGATGGAAAACTGAGTACAGAGGCAGAGGCATTACAGTTGAAGCCTTCTAATGACCACCTGCTGAACGTCTGACCGTAACTATTTGCTTAGCAACTATAACTAGACATTTCCGTTTTATTTAAGTCGTACAAGAATCATCATCTTATCATGATGCTGACTTTTTTCCTTTAGCATTGGATCATACAAATATCCATCATATCCATATGTGAGAGCTGTAGCTAGCTTTTGAAATCTGGTCATCTGCCTGAAATGAGAAAATGTATTTACTTCTGTGTGAAATCAAAGAGACATTGTTTCAAGAATCAGACTAGATAAGGGTTAAAGGTCAGATTGATATTATGGCTTAACCCCCTAAAGCTATGGCGGATGGTACCTAAACAGGCAAAATATTAATATTCCCCAACAAGCACAGAAATCCTCATATGGATCGAAGGCTTTTAAGTCTTTTGAACTGCAATCACATAAACTCAAACCAGTTTCTGCAATTCTACATTATCCTGCACACTGCTGCTGAATGGGAAGGCACATTGTACTGAGGTTCTCAGGGTAAGAGGCTGATAGTGTGTGAGCTTTAATAGGGTGTGTAGGCTATCCAGTTGATTTAATCAGAGAGTGTGGTTACTGATAATCCTATTTCATATATATATGGGTCCCGCACTAAGTCAGCCGGCGACACGTGCAGCACAGCAGCAGAAAATCTACTGCGCTGTGGATTCAGTCCACGTGCTGGACTGATGCTCTCCCACGAACATGTCAAACTACTGGATGTCTGACGAGAAGGGCAGGGACAGGCATATGAAAATATGATTAACCTACATGCACACATGTATGCAATGCACGTGTAACACAAAACAGGGATTATTAGGCTCCAATTACTGCAATCTGGAACATAATTTGTTAAACATTCGGTCAGCGCACATGGACGTCCAAATTAACAATTCTGTTTGGACTGAGGGATTTACGGAGTGTATCGTTCCAGCCTCTTAAAACAAAGGTCAGCATCAGCACTGGTAACAGAAATAGCCTTGTGTTTTTACAAAAGCCCAGTTGTTGAAAATCAGTAGAGAGTGGAGGGCTTCTGATAGAGCAGAAATCCCTGTTAAACCTCCTTGATGTATCGTCGGCCTAGTTCAATCAATCATCAGTGACAGGAGGGGCTGCAGTGACACACCTGGTGGTATCGATGCAGGCAGAGCTCCAAGATTCCCTCTTTGGTCGTTATTATTCTTTTGACATCTGAACTGGGCTTCTGTATGAGTGATCCCCTCAAGATTAAGCCATCAGATCTCATGTGAGAGGAATTCTTGACTTGTAAGCAGAGAAGCAATCGTGAGCAACGCGCTGCACACCATGTTTCAAACAAACAGGTCACAAGATGCTGTGTGAGCGAATATGCAGCTTGCAAGCTCTGGGGCTAAAATATTACTGGCCGTAAGTTTTTTGGTAAAAAACAAAAACAAAACATACAGACAGCTACTGTGTTCTGCCTTTTCTAATGTGGACATTAGGTCACACGTGATCCCCCCCTGGCTCTATTATACTGAAGCAGAGTACTCGTTTTATCTGACGTCATCTAGGGGCATCAATTTGATGCACACATGCTTTCAAATCAACACGGGTGGGGCTGCCCTCTTTGTTCAACTGGTATGCCATCTTTCAACAGTGAATTTTCTTTGTTTATGAGAGAAAGAGCTCCACAAAGCTTTACATCAGAGGGTTAGACAAGACATAGACGCTGGAGTGCCGATAGGACCAAACCTGGTATCTTCCTGCTCGCTAACACCACAACTCCACTGACCCGACTCCTTTGAAGTAACCACAATATTTCATGCTTCTGACATGAAAGACATGTTTCCTGCAGTTCACAGTTAGAGCGCTCCACCAAGCCCTCTGCCTTCACACACACAGTGAACTAAAATATTTATGCCAACTGATGGGGGATGTCAGATATTCTTATCAACACCGATGCTCAGTGTTGTCTTTTTTGTGACATGTTTAGGTTATGAGAGTTTAAAAAGGTCAATTGGTGGTTAAATGGTTGCTTCCCTGGAGAGGAGGAAGACGGTTGCTGATCTCACCGCCAACATCATTAGGAATTTGCCAAAAACTATCACTGTCTCCCTGATCCTCGACCCACTGCGGCTCAAGCTGTCAGAGCTTTTATCCCTTACTTCAAGAGTGTGTTAGCAGCAAAGCTTGAAGTCACTTCCTGCACCATGTTTATCTTTACCTCCGTCAAGAGGTAAAGCTACAGGCCTTGGTGAAGGACTACACTGTCTGAGTGCCCTTCTAGTGACAGTTTTTATATGAAGCACAAACAGTAGTTGCAATGTCAATTACTGACTGAATACTTTCTTGCAATTAAATATTCTTACCATCAGCCTGAGTATACGGTCTGAATTTCCCTCTTGAAATTTCAGCCTTCACTTTCAAGAATTCCCAAATCCAGAAACAAAATAGCCAATATTCAACATTTATATTCAAATGGCTAAGATGTAATTGTCTAGTCCAACCTGTAAGAGATGTCCAGTTATATACTAGTATGCATATATTGTAGTTATATCTGACAATGGCAAAAAGTATGTCACTGGAAGTGAATTTAGAAATTCTTTACATTATTTGCAGTTGGCTGCATTAGGCAGATTAAAAAAACCCACCATAGGGATATTAAACCTATAAATACATCTTCCTGATGTGTGGGTCTAAGTCGAGCATAAATAAATTGTTTGACCTTCCTATACCTTCAAAGAAAAGCTTTGGGCAAATCCCTAGAGATGAGTGCCAAATGCAAGAGATTTGCTTGCTGTTTTCTGGTGTTTGCCAGTAAATACTGATGGGAGTTCTGGGTTTAGAAAACACAGAATTCTCAATCAGAGCAATTGTGTTAAGGTCATCTTCAGATTAACAAATAACAGGACTGAAAAAAGCTTTAACATGGATGGAGAAACTCCATATATGGAGGGTAAGAGGATAGAGCATGGGTCATTTTCTTCTGCGTACATGGAGGCATTAAGGAGGGTGGTTGGGAATGAGTGTCTTCACATTAGCAACTTAATGTGAGTGGTCTGGAATTTTTCTAAATGTTTTTGCCAAGGACTTGATGTTGCAGACAGGATCTATTTCTGGTTAGGTTCAGAAGGTCACATCACGGTGACTCTGAAAGAGGTTTTCTCCAAAATGAATCGAAGACAAACAGACAAGGACATGAAAGCTGGCGCTTTCCAGGTATCAATGCATTAGCAACCATGCAGTGCATCAATGTCAGCTTCCTCTGGCAACAGGTAATATTATTCAGCACTTTAATGCATTTTATTTTTTACGCTAAAATCACCTGCACTGTTTCAAGGTCATCCATTTACTCTGTGCTCTCTCCACTGGTGTGTGTTTCTGTGCTGAGGGGGACGCATGAGCCTCTCCCTGCATCCTTGACCAAGGGAGAGGGAGAGGGAATTGCCATGCCCGCTGAAACGCCTGGTACCCTTGGCAACAACAGTGCTACTTCGAATCCTCCGATAAAAGGAAGCAGCGTTGTGCATATTTACGTAATTCACTGGCTGTTGCTGACCAATAGGAATTCATTATCTCAGATAAGCAGAAAAGGAGGATTATAGGTGATGATGACGCAGGTGGGGAATAAAACTCCAGACGGTTAAAAGGAACCAGGGCGCCAGACAAATATCAAGAGCATCAAAAAGCACTTTAATCTGCCAATAAATGGAGGCATGCTTTTAAAATAATGTAGGAAATCACATATATAAGAGGGGCCAGTAGTTTCAAATCTCATTCCAAATCCTGTCCACTAGAGACATGAGATATATACTTGATATGTTCTTGAACCTCCTTTATCCAGGAATATATCAGGATGTAGATGTCTCTCTAGATTGATTTTCAGCAGACTTATTTTTTTTATGAAAAACTTTTCAAGGCTGCAGATGTGTGTTACCCAACGGACGCTGAAAATCTTGTAAGACCTTGTATTTATGAATAAGAGAAGGTGCCAATGTAGGGAACGAAAAAAAAAAATCACTTTGGATCAGTCAATATAATAAGACATACCTAGTTTGTTTGTTTCTTTCTTTTAAGAGCAGACTCTATTAAGAAAAGACACCGACTGCACTGGTTGACCTTATATCTGTTATTCCTGAAAGTAACCATAGCAACCATAGGGGAAGTACACTCCTGACTGAAACTATATGCTTCAGATATCAGACAAAGAAAAGAATACAGGGACATGATAAAGCATCATCGAAATTAACTTCTGAACAGTCATGTTGCTCGGATATGACCAGATAAATAAAATATTTAAATATCTAAATGTTTCTGAAGTGATGTGAATATGAGGTGAACTAGCGTGCAGGATTTTACTTAGTATTTTTTTACTTTTAGTAATGCCTTGTAAGTGCTGTGTGATTTTGCAGTGGACATTTTTTAACAAGAATCCACTTTTTCTAAACATCTTGAACTAATGTCACAGATTAAGTTTAAACCTGTGGAGTTTATAAAAAAAAAAAAAGTAGAACTGTAAGACTGTTTAAGGTGGTGCACCACATTTGCAATATAGCCTAATATCCTATGTGACTCTCAGCCCATCTGTCCCCTCCTCTCACTCAACCTGTCTGGATAGCCCGGTGCTGTGTGCTGTATGTGTGTGGGATAAAAGAAAGGGAAAAATGACAGAAAGAGGCAGACAGGTGCAGCTGGTTCTGCGTATCTGTCAACCTCCTGCTGTACACTCATTGACCTGAGATACCCATCGCTAGAGGCAACATCTGCTCTTCCATATCTACTATTTACATTTTGTGGATATATGTATATATATATATACAATGGAGATCAAATTAAGATAGATTTTAGACAGAAAATTAGAGAAGACAATTTTAAACACTTGATACTATTGTTTTTTATTGGTCATAATTTTATAGACTATCAGCGGTGTCTATACCACTGCTGTACTAGCATGTTTTTTAAATAACCAAGGCACTTCTACAAAAAAAACCTACATTTTGTGAAAAAAAACAGTGAGCAACATTAGAGAACACTTTCAGATATCTTCCAGTTATTTGGTGTTAATTTGGCACCTGGTGACAATTGACTTCATTGTTGGACACATCCTATTTATCTGCAGCTCTCCTGGTTACCTTGAAAGATATCAGCTGCTCTAAGGTGACTGAAACCCTGAGACAGCAGGTCCATGAAGGCCAAAGGGTTGATCCTCTCAGCCATCAGAGAGAGGTTGGGTGTTCACAGTCTGTGATTTTAAAAACATTGAAACTTTACAAGGACACAGATTCATTTAAGTCGCTCAAAAAGGCCGGTCCATGTAAAACAAGAGCAAGAGAGGACAGGATTAATAGGGAATCAGTTCAACACTGCAGCTGGAGTTGGTCTCCAGTTCAGTGCTGAACACTGCAGCTGGAGTTTGTCTCCAGTTCAGTGCTGCACAGGGCAAGGATCTGTCTCAGCACAGCGTCTCGTTGTTTAAGACCATTTTGACTGAAAGCCCACTCTGCAGTGACCAAACCTCTCATCAGCAGAAAGAACAAAAAGGTGAGACTTGCCTTTGCTGAGGAGCATGTTGTGTGGACAGAGGAGAACTGGTCCAGAGTTACATCAGTCATGAGAGTACTTTACATTTATTTGTGTCTGATGGGAAACATTATGTGGGCATAGAACTGGGGGAAGACTGAACCCAAAGTGGGTAAAGAAGTCAGTTCATTTGGAGGAGGAAGTGTCATGGTTTAGGGGATGTTTTCTGCAGCAGGAGTTGGGCCTCTTGTACAGCTACATGGCAGGGTGAACACAAATGTTTATGTGAACCTCCTTTAGCAACATGCAATACCTTCACTGCTATTGTCTCCCAATCAGCCTGCAAAACAAGTTAAGCAGTTCCTTGAAGCTAAGAATATTGAAAAAATGAAATGTCCAGCCCAGAGTCCAGAGAGAAAACCTTTGCAAAATCCTCAGAGACAAAGTAAAGTCTAAGAAACCCACTACAGTTACTGAACTGTGAAAGAGACTGAAGAAGAATGGACCAAGATCAAACCAGAGCAGTGTGAGAAACTAGTGATGTCCTGTGGGCGCAGATGTGCTGAAGTCATTCAAAGCAAGGGCCTCTACACTTCCTGTTCATTTCTGAATTTATAGTCTGTGTTGTTAAAAAGATCAGTAACCACTTCTCTTCTAACAGTGGTTACTGGTCTCTAATTTTTCTCACTGCTTTACAGCAGTGGTATAGCCACAGCAGATATTCTATCAAATTATGAACAATGAGAAATAACACTATTTCAGAATAAATCAACTATTCATAATTTGTTCTCTAATTTTGATCTCAGTGTATGACACTGATGCCATAATGCATTTGATATACACCTGCAGTAATAGCTAAGGGAGGGTGTTGAACCACAGTTACTAAGAATAACTACACTTACACCTGAAATATATCTAACGTTAATGACTTAACTTTCGCTTTTACCACACATGAAATTAAAACAGAAAGCAGGTGGGCCTACTTCTAACAATGAGACTCTTCTCTGTACGGGAAATTTAAAGTAATGAAGATGTCTTGCCACAGCACCCACTCTCCTCTTTCATTCTTAAATTCTCTGTCCTCTTTTTCTCCGAGCTCCTTGTCTCACTTACAGCTGCTGTTGCTAGGCAACAGCTCACACCCACATATTAATACTTATATCATAACTGCGTTGTCAATGAAAGGACTAAATATAAATTTTAAAAGGATCATGTAATACCTGCCCTTAGAATCACTATGTCGGTGACTATAAGGTGATTTACACAAAGTAAATAGTAATGTGTTACAATTGTTTGTTGTCAGATAATCACAGTAACACGCTACGCCAAGCACTGCTTATCAAAAATTATGTTCCAGTCACTTTGTTTTAGTTCGTAATAATGACCTTGTTGAAAACTTGTCTGACCACACTTCTGTTCTGCCATAAATAACCAAAAGCATGATCATTTCTCTGTGTAGATGAGCCAAACAACTGTCCCAAAGTACCTTGAGGGAATCAGATTACCAACAACTAAAGGCAGGTGCACAGGTTTTGTTTCAGAATGAATGAAAGCAGCAGGTGACTGCTGGATAAAAAGGCAGGCCAGAGAAGAAAAAAAGAGTTCAACGTACAGTACGAGTGAGGGGGAGAATGAACAAAAAGATTTCTGTTATAGATACGCAGACATACCTTAAAAATTCTTTCTCGCTCACCCAATCATGCATATGCACATACAAGACTGGCACAAGTTAAGACCTGCAGTGAGAGGGTGTGTGTGAGCTGTTTAAGCAGCATGTGTGGGAAGACAGACAGGACCGGCTCTCTGCTCGCCCTTCTTCTGGTTCTCCAGCGTGACACAACAAGAAGAAGAAAGAAACCCGGGACACCGGTCATTCCAACATCATGGAAAGTTCTGCAATGACTGTCTTTAATTAAATGGCAGTTTGTAGTTATGGCTGTGAATTTAGACTAGCTCCTGGACATTTGTATCTATATATCATGAGGTAAAACCGTGTTCTTGTTTCAACAAAGTATCCTGAGCTCTGTTCAGCAGAGTGTCCATACATACAGGTAAATGAAAATCAAGTTATCTTATCGCATGCTCCGTGTTAACGATATAATCAAAATATGATTCAAACATGGAATTTCATTACAGTCACAATCGCAGTATTACGCAACATTACATTTTCCCTGCTGCTTGTAAACCCAAGGAAACTTCAGCTTCCTTTGTCAGTGTTTGATTTTTTTCCCCCAAATAACAGTCTCCATAAGTCCATGGGATGACCCAGGCAGAAAATGTCTCTGTCTGCTTTCTCACTCAAATCACAAACTATGTGACTTGCACAAAATTCAACAAACAGGATAAGTGTCTGAGAGAGAGGAAGAGGGAGAGGGAAGCCATAGAATGACAAACAGGGAACAGACGCTGACATGGAGAAACAAAACAGAAGACAGAGACACAGAGGAAACAGAATATCTGCCTATAAACAGAATAAACCAACTCCCTGCTCCGTCTCAGTAAAACACTGTATAAATGACACTACCAGCCCATCTCCCTGGTATAATTAACAGGGGATTGCTTTGCCTAGATGCCGTTAGAATCTCATCTGCTAGTTTCCCATCGGCCTGCACAGGAGTGCCAGACCGGCACGTGGATAGAGTGTGGCTATAACCCTCCAGCGGGCAGGCAAGGGGAAGCAGCTGGATCTGTGCCCAGGAAACAAGCTCCATCCCTGCAGAGAGAGTGTGTACTCCTCTCCCCGATGCCTCTTTGTCAGCCAGACCAAAGCTGCTGCTGCTGCTGCAAGTGCATCCCCTCTCCAGCCTCTACCACCACTGAGTGACAGGACCTTCCTCCATGGGCACATGAAGAGACTGCACTCAACCTGTATGCCATGCTGCAACTCTCATTCACACACAAGGGGGGTCTCATTATATGCTCTCACTCCTTATAAGGCCACATTAAAGAAGGGCTTCTTTCTTACTCAGTGAATATAGTTGTTGATTAAGGCATGCTGTAACTCCCTTGTTATTTTTTACACCACAGCAAAATGGATCCTCATCGTAGTGGCAATGAGTGTCCCTATTCTTAAATGCACTGAGCTAACATTACAACCATCACATTGGAACCCATGACACATAGCGTGTCTTCCAGTAAATGCATCGCAATGCAAATAAATGTTTTAATAACCAATCAAATGTGACCCTAAATAAAAATCTGGGGAATATGATTTTAGATGTGATTAAATATGCAAAAAATTAAAAAACGTCATCATGCAGATGTGCATTAATCGCCACATCTTGTATCACTGACACTGTTGAAGCAAAAGCAAATTGTACATAAGCAGAAGGCTCTCAGTCCCCATTTAAAAAAAATAATAAGCATGCGTAAAAGAAGGTGTGCCATTTTTGCGCACCGCTGTGATGAGTGCGGAGAAGCCTTACCTGAATCGGGGGGAATCTTTAATACATTCTTCAAAGTCCACCGTCATGTTTGCGTTTTCTCGTGTATTCCCACTTCAATCTGCTAATGTCATTGCCCGCGGCGGGATGTCGTCGCTTAAAAACCGTGCGGATGGTGACTGGTCGGTGTCCCCCTGACGCGCAGCAGTCTGTCTCCCCTCTCCCGGTGGCACCGTGACACAAAATGCGAGCTCGGTGCGCGGCAGGCGGCTTACTACTCCACTACTGCCGAGACAGGAGAGAGGCGTAGCTGCACCGTGGAGCCTGAAAAAAGAAGAGGAGAGCGCCGACTAGTTACAACCCGCCGTCACTGCTCTGTAGAACATGAGGCATCATGGGAGGCTGATGTCCTGATCATCCTCCAGCGATCTTGAGCCGCTCTGCTGCTCGAGTTGACGCTCTTTCTCACACTCGCAGCTGATTCGTCTCCACTATTTCATACAGTCTCTGGTCTCGATCATTTTCAAGGCAGATGCTTTGCGGCTGCTCAGAGTTACACACCCCCCTCTATGCATTATGACGCAATCAACAAGGGACCGACAGGCTGGTCAAACAACTGGGGTCTCTGATGTGCTTCCGGACTACAAATAAAACCATAATTCTACGCGGAACTGTCGTGTCAACTTTGCGCCCGCGGTGCTGCCTCTGCCGGTGTCCGTCGCCTTTAGTCAGTGCCTGAACACGCGAGTTCCTCACCAAGGGTTTTTAAAAGTCTTCCCTCACTGAATCCCGGTCCCCTTCACCAACCATAGACGGTGTCTACGCCACAAGTCCTAAAAAAGGACTTAAATACAATATGACCACGAAGTGTGACATTTAGAGATTATCATGCACAACCGGGCACGTTACCTCATCCATTTCCAATACATTGGAACAAAATACAGGTAGATCATATTGGATACACTTTCCTTAAGGTGTGTTATTATCATTATTAGTATTATTATTATTATTATTCAGCCTATTTATTATTCGATTATTTCTGCAGTGGTGCAATGAAAGTGTCTCCAACTACGCTGGACAAGAAAGGGGTGCAGGATCACTTGGAGGTAAGTTTTACTGTTTATATTATCGTGTCCTCCACGTGACCTCCTTTACATGATCTCTCTCATGGTCTCTTTCCTCTCTTCTTTCCAACCCCAGTTATAGTCTTGCGATCCAGAAAACAAACTATGGTATGGTCGTATATTATATTATACTGTAGTATAGTGTATTATATTATGGTATAGTATAGTATATTATTAAATAGTATTATTTGGCTGTCGTCAGTGATGGAAAGTAACTAAGTACATTTACTCAAGTTCTGTACTTAAGGTATTTGTACTATACTCGAGTAATTCCGTTTTAATCTACTTTAAACTTCTACTCCACTACAATTCAGGTACAATATTAGACTTTTTACAGCACTACATTTATCTGTCAACTTTAGTTACTAGTTACTTTACAGATTCTGATTCTGATTTATACAAAATATTATCAGCAAATGAAACAACATATTTTTATAGATCAAGCTACACAGCAGTCTATAAAGTAAATACAGTTAGCCCCACCTTTATCAGCTGCCACATTAAAGTGATATTTACATGAATCTATCAATATTTATAATCTAAATATAATATTCTTAAATGGGCCATTCTGCATAATGAGTATTTTAACTTTTTATACTTAAAGGAAATTTTGATGCTAATACTTTTGTACTTTTACATAAGTAACATTTTGAATGCGGGACTCTTTTACTTGTAACATAGTTTTTCTACAGTGTTGTCTAACTACTTATACTTAAGTAAAAGCTCTGAGTACTTCTCCCACCCCAGGTTATCGTTTATCATGTGGATAACAAGTTTATCTTGTGGATAACAAGACATAACAAAGCAGGTTGTGCAGCTACCATGTCAAGTGTTGTGTGACTGACTATTAGATACTGTAAACCTGGCAGAATCAAATGCAATCCACACGCAACAACAGTCCTGCAATAGATCCTTCCTTCATGAAGGATATAATGTTTAGTTGTTGTTGATTCAACTGTATGATCACTTGAGGCTGCAGACTGGTGCTAGTGATGTGTTTTATGTTATAGTGGCAGTGGTGTGTTTCATAGAGCAGATTCAGTTCATCAGTGTGCATGTTGTTGATCCCTGTGGCATCACTCTCTCCCTTACTGCCCATCTTATACTATATTTCCAATGAAGGCAAGAAGAGTGTAAAAATGTTAGGGAAAAAAGTCACGCACACGCACAAGTTTTTACAATATAACGGCCCACAGCTGATGTTCGCTGATGTTCTCTCGGTTTGTGTACAGGATGCAGTAAGAAGACTGAAACCGCTCAACCCAGTGTCTCTGTCAGTGTCCAGCAGGACAGACCAAGGTGTCCATGCCTTCTCTAACTCCGCCCACTTCGACCTCCAGCGTAAGGGCGATAAGCCGCCATTTACTGAAGACGTTCTGGTCGAGGCTCTTAATTTCTACCTCAAAGCAGAGCACATCAGGTGAGTCGTCACTGAGACACACAATGAGTGACATTTCTGTGTATTTCTCTGCGGATTAAGAGTTTTGATCATTTCACAGTATCTAAATACCACCTCCACCTGCTTTATCTAAAAAATACAAATAAAAGAAGACCTGGCAATCTCACTTATACCACCAGTAGGAAATGAATGGGTGACCCTAGATTGTGTTCATCAGATAACACATAACCACAAATCAAAACCAACACAAACACACACACACATATAATTTTCATAAGCAGTGTACAAAGCATCGTCTCACACATTTGGGCACTGGGGCATTGTTTGGCATGGCACCATTTTGCTACTCAGGAGTTTCCCTTATGGGAAAAGGGCCGCTCATTTAAAGCTAATTGAGGGCCTTTTTTCCGAAGTAGCACAGCAGATGAGTGAAACCCTGATTTGAAGTTAGTTAGTTAGTTAATTAGTTACTTAGTTAGTTAGTTGTCCTCTTAGGGAATTTTTTTTCACAGTCATTTGTACTTCTTCTTTCTTTTTTTCGCCGGCTTTTTGTGGCACATGAAAAAATAAAGCACATACATATTCCAGAAAGCAAACACACACACACAGTTATACAATTGGAGGTACATCGGAGACACATGGGATACATTGTTGCATACATTTATCTGTGAGGTTTGTTTTGTTGATTATTTGGATGTTTGAGGGGGATCAGGCTTCTGCTTAAACAGGCTTTGTTGCTGCTCATAGAACTATTCCTCCTGCCAGAGGGTAAGAGTGAGAAGTAGCTCTTGAGTGGGTGAGTAATGTCCAGGGTTATTTCATGAGCGATACATGTGATGGCCTTGTTGTTTAGTTCCTGTAGATTTGCAGTATTAGTTATCTGAGTGAGTCTATTGCATTTTTTTCTGTGAGCATATTGAAGAAACATGTGGAACAGTACAGTAGATACAGTACAGCAGTTGAACAATGCTGGTGTACAGTAGTAGGGGTAGGTGGGGGGCAAAATTATGTCCTTTCAGTTTGCGCACTGCTGACAGTCTCTGGTTTCCTTTTTTGTGGATGTCAATTTTGAGTCCAAGGTATTTGAAATGGTCTACTGTCTCTACTGTTTAATTGTTAGTGATGGTGGAGTGGTGGGGTTGTGGGGAGCCAAAGACCATTTCTTTTGTTATGCTGACGTTGAGTTACAATTTCTGTGTCTATTCTTTGTATATTCACTGCAGTTATTCATGTAAACCAGTAGTCTGAGACATTGTTTACAGCTTAAAGGGGAGTTAAATAAAATTTGGTGATGATCGATGGTTTTTGTGTTAATGAAAGAGCAGTTAAAGTCAAATTTGACCGGGAACACCAAAGTAAGGGGGGAGAAACTAACACTACACAAAGGTTAAGTTCTTAAGTTCTGAACAAAACCTTCCTCCCTCGTGTGAGATCAGAGGAACATCTGACGAAAGAGGAACAAAAGACTGAAAATCTTAGACAGAGGAGTAAAAAGGTATGTATACTATTGTTGCCATAAAATGTCAGTATCATAGTTCAAAGTTATTTGGTTGATGTATCCATTTTACTCATGATCAGTTTTTCAAAATGCTCTTATTTCTGTAAGCAGTGTGGTAAAGTAACTTCACACTAAATAATTCAATTCAATTGTATTTATAGTGCCAAATCATAACAAGAGACTTTACATATAGAGAAGGTCAAGACCACTTATGAGACCCAACAATTCCCCCATGAGCAGCAACAAGAAGCACTATCTAATAATAGTAATCTTATATTTATCCAGCACTCTTGTGCAAACTGTGGCGAGAGAATTGTTTTGTGGAGAAGTAGATCTGTGTTTCTGCAGCTTTGATGTGATGCCACAACTTCACCCGTGCGTTTGGAGTTAAAGAGCAGCACAAGTTGAATGGAAGTTTTCTAGATTCCCGGTTGTCGGTGTCCCATCTTCTCCTTTTGCTTTTCTCCACGTGCTTTTTCGTCACCTCCTCTTTTTAATCCCTTCATTACACAGTGTTGCGTTATAATCACTTTTTATGACTTCACTTTGGTTTAGACCTCCGTGGTATGTTCTGATATTCAGACAGCAGCTTTTCTGTCTGAAAGAGGAGGGAAAAAAAGGAATGGCGAAGGAAAGATGGATAGAGGTGCAGATACTAGGGGATAAAGAGCTGAGGAAAGACAAGGTATGAGCACCAAACAGATTTTGACGCAGACTGAATTAAGACGGAGGAGTGAGAGTGTGAAAAAGAACGAGCCGTTTGGAACACAGACAGACAGAGAGGAGAGGAGGGAAAAGGGAACCTCCCAGCTCTTCGCTAATCCCTAAACCTGCAGAGTGAAGGTTAGAAAGGATTATCCCTGCTCTGCTTTTTTGTCTATAGCATCCATTAATAAACAAACACAGACACACAGACACACAGACACAGACACAGACACAGACACACACACACACACACACACACACACACACACACACACACACACACACACACACACACACACACACACACACACAGATACACTCATCTAGCTCAATGGAAATTACCATCTTGATTAGAAATTAAAACCTGAGAAATATTCAGTATAAACAAACTTCTTCTTCTCAGTGACTTCATAAAGCAGAGTGATTATTGTTATTATAAATTATTTATGGCCTCCAAACCTATACCTTATATATAACATATTCAACCACTAGTTCAGACACATTGTTCAGACACACACCCCTATGTTCAGATTGATCTTTCATAAAAAACACTTAACGTCAGATCTGGCAACCCACGCCGTCTGCTCACATCTTCCTGGGATGGACGAAGAGAGTTTTTGTTACAGCTACAATAAGAATTAAGCTCACGGCTCGTAGCACCAGTCTGCTGCCTCCTGAGATTGAGTGCCGAAGCAAGATTTATACTAGATTTGCACACTGTAAAAAAAAAAGGAAAAAAGAAATCAGGGTTTCACTCATCTGCTGTGCTGCTGCGGAAAAAAGGGCCTCAATTAGCTTTAAATGAGCGGCCCTTTTCCCATAAGGGGAAACTGCTGAGTAGCAAAATGGTGCCATGCCAAACAATGCCCCAGTTCCCAAATGTGTGAGACGATGCTTTGTACACTGCTTATGAAAATTGTGTGTGTGTGTGTGTGTGTGTGTGTGTGTGTGTGTGTGTGTGTGTGTGTGTGTGTGTGTGTGTGTGTGTGTGTGTGTGTGTGTGTGTGTGTGTGTGTGTGTGTGTGTGTGTGTGTGTGTGTGTGTGTGTGTGTGTGTGTGTGTGTGTGTGTGTGTGTGTGTGTGTGTGTGTGTTTGTGTGTTTGTGTGTGTGGTTTGGGGGCCAGGCAAAAAGGCTGTCACTTCACATCGGAGCAGGCGCTGAAGGCAGACGCAAGGGTTTCCTCTGCCACGTGTCGCACCCCAATCTCCTCCCCTGGAAACGTAACCTAGTTTCTGTGCACCGGCACACACACACACACACACACACTCACACACACACACACACACACACACACACACACACACACACACACACACACACACACACACACACACACACACACACACAGTATACACGCGGTATGTTCCAACATTGTTCTCATAGTTCCTTATACTCATACATGCTAACAGGCTCCAGCCACTCGTCACCTCCCGCTTTCTCTAACACACAACACACATGAATGCACAAATGCATACTCTTTGCACATGTACAGGCATGTGTGGACAAACACTACAGGGGCCTAGCGTGGTTCGTGTGGTCAGAGTCACAGTGGCACAGCTGGCTGCATCTCTTTGTTCTTTCACTTTACAGATGTAAGCATCAAAGTTTCCCCACTTGTCACTATTATTACTGTATAAAACATCTCTGTGTGGCATTTTATTTTTTTCATCAGCCATGAAGAATGTGAAGAATGATGTTGAAACCAGCCAGTTAACGACAATAGTTTTATGTTATATTGCTCAGACCATTTAAAAAGAAAAAAACAACAGCAACACAGATCCTTCTCTCCCTGACTTGGAAGCCCAGAGGTTATGTAACATATACATACACACACACACACATATATATATATATATTCCTGTTCAAAGCGAATATATATTTATATATATATATATATTTATATATATATATAAATATACAGGGGAGATATCATGCTCATTTTCAGGGTCATATTTGTATTTTGGGGTTCTACTATAACATGTTTACATGCTTTAACGTTGAAAAGCTCATTATTTTTCTCAAACCGTCTGTCTGAATATACTTGTACTCACATTCTGTCAGTTTTATTTCCTTTCCCTTTAGCCCCCCCTCCTGAAAAAGCCCAGTTTGCTCTGTTTGAATGAATTATCAGAAATAATAGATTTCCATAAAAGCTGCCAGTATGTTGATGGCACCAGCCAAGAAGACAATGTTCAATTCTATGTGCAGAACTGCCAGCTGCATTCTTCAGTCTACATCAAGATGTCACACACGCTCATACATCGATCCATATGCTGGTTGATTTTTATAAAAGCAAATTTTGTCTGACTGATATTAGAGTTATAACACGATCCATCCCCTCCCTTGTGTCTCTCACGCACAGGAAGTGTCCTGTTAGCCTTGCCCTGGCTGGAGTCACATCAAAGAGCTCCAGCCTCTGGGTCTGTTGTAATGCTATAACTGTGTGAGCATTAGTGCTTGGCTCTTCAGGGTTCTTGGCAGCGCTCTGACAATGGGTGTGCTTTTGTCTAAAAAGCTGCAATGCTGGCATTTTGAACAATGTCTTGTGAACAGTTTTTCTTACTGGTGGTACAAGAATGAAAGTATTAACATCTTGTAGTATCTTTGGGGACTGCTTTGATCTAAGGAAGGATGTGTGCTTGTTTAGTTGAAGTCTACTCTAAATGTTTAATATTACTTTCTGTGATGTACAGTAGAGCTCAAATTTCCTACTTTTCAGGCCTGAATGGATGTCAGCTTTCACTCCCAACTATTTTGTCACTTTGTCAGGGTCACCTGTGCCCACCGCGTGCCCGATGATTTCCATGCACGTTTCCGCGCCGAGTCTCGGACGTACATCTACCGGATAGCCCTGGGAATGCCCCGTCAAACTCCGCTTCCTCTCACAGACCACGATCTCTGCTGGAAGCTCTGGGACACGTGAGTTATCCCCTCGTATATGCACCGCGCCTCCCTTCATTCACTCATCTGTTTTTTCATCCTTCATCTTTGTGTTAGATGATTTCCCCTTAAGCAATACAAAAGATCAAGCTCAGACTCAAAGTAACAAGTAGGTCCAGACACACACACACTCAGACACACCCTCAATAAGATCATGCCAAGCCTTGCAGAAACAATGGCACGTTAAACACATGAATAATCCACACGTGCCACGCCGGCACTGCATATTAGGGCCAGTCAAACAAAGTGTTTTATCAAGCTGACATCTCAAAAACAAACAAAGGAGAAGAGAGAAAAGAGAAGGGGATGCGGATGGACAGAGTACAGAAAAAGAAAAAGAAGCAGATGAAATTGCGAGGGCTTCATAGCTTAGACGATGTTCGTTTCGCCGTGATTGGAAGGAGGGAGCGTGAAGAAACGCATTTCAGTGTTCAGTGTACGTAGGAGCATTTGTCTGTTCCTCTCTCCACTTTTTTTTTTTTAGGAAAAGTAGGGCAAGATAAGCTGCAGGCTTATACACATGCAGAACAACACCCACGCACATTACCCTGACTGTTGGTATTTTTCACTCTCTCTTTTCCCTCTCCCACCATTCTCCTTCTCTCCACTACACTTTTTTTTCCTTCGCTCTCTTGTTTCTCTCTCTGGTGTCTCAGTTTTTTTATTTTTTTTTATTTTTTATCCCTTCTCTCATTTACAGCATCCATGTCGTCCATCAAGCCCTCAACGTCTCTGCCTCAGCAGCATCTCGCTGTTCTCTCTTTGATCTGCCTCTCCCTCGTCATTACACACCCCCGTCTCTCCCACTGCAAAAAATATAATGAATCTCCACTATTCGTTTCAATGTTGAATATATCTTGCATTTCATAGAACAAGGGAATAATCAGTTTGTGTTTTAAAATTCAGTCTGCATGAAAGATTAATTGCATGATGTAAGCAATCTCTTATTTTTCTAATTTCTCCTTTGTCTTTGGGATTTATTTGGGAATTTGGTGTATTGAACCCCAACTGGGTGACACTCATTTGCAATAATGACCTGCTTTTTCTACATTATCCTGCTTATTACAAAGCTACTTGCTAAAGAAATCTATAATTTGACACAAAATATTGATTTAATCAGAGGGAGAGCCTATGAGAATATAGAGCTGATGATCAGAAACGCATGCAACGGCAGAATGCCGTAATTGACCAATCAGAATCAAGTATTTAACAAAGCGGTGTAATAATCCATATTGATACTTCAATTGTCAGCCAATTGTTACTTTTTGCTCAGCTCTGTTCCATTTTCCAACTTTCCCTTAAAAGTTATGAGAGGATAAACTGCAGACTGACTTGATCTGGGATGGATCGAGCATTTCTTTTAAACCAGACACTTAGCACAAAAATACGTCAACCGTCATCTTTTGCAGCGCTCCACCACATCTTCATTCATGACTGTCATGTTCAAGATTTTAAATTGGTGCATTGAGATTTTAATTAATGAGTCAGACAGCACACTCCTCCATTCCCCTGCTCACTGTGTCTTTCTCGCTCTCTGTGACAGAAGCTTGAGACAGAGCCTAAGAACCGGCCCACTTTCAGTCTCTCCCCCTCAAATTAGCCGGTCGTCAACATGCTCCGATCGCTCCCATTGCATTCTGTGTCAGAAAAGTTCATATTATATAAGTCAACCAATAAAATATTCTATATTGAAAGCAGAAAGATGGAGGTCTGAAAAGCCGTCGTACTTAATGTGTACACTGCATCCCAGCCGCTTGACCTCACTCTTCAGCGAGGTCACTTTCAGGTCGAATTGCAATATCACAATGAGCATGCAAAAGTTGATTTAAGAAGTCTGTTTTTACCTCAGCTGCCTGATCTTGACATCTATAGAAAATCTAGCATTTATTTGTCTCCTGTTTCTGTCTCTCATCAGAAAGCTGGATGTAGAAGCCATGCGCGAGGCTGCCGCACTGCTCGTTGGGACTCAGGACTTCAGCAGCTTCAGAGCTGTGAACTCCGACATCCATTTAAAAAGCCCTGTGAGGACTCTTGATGTAGCCAGCATCCAGCCAGGAAGCTCGTTCGCACATGCGCACTTCCACAGGTAGGCCGGTTTAATTCAGGTATACTGATCAATTTGGCTCCTAGCAAAGTAAAAAAAAAAAAAAAGCATTGATGTAAACTCACATTGAAGCTGCATACATTGTTGTGTCCACTTTGGGCAGACTTTGGGACAGGTTGTAAATATATATATAAATATGACATTGACATCTTGCCTTATAAAGATGTAAAGACATAAAAGATATAATGTCATAGATATAAATAAGGAGGAGGCTTCACTTCCCAATGTCAGACACAATGTGTCCAAGCGTTTATTTTCTGACTTCATGACTATACAAAATGGTGTCCCCCAAGGGTCCATTTTGGGACCTATTTTATTTACTATCTTCATTAATAATTTGTGTAGTAATGTCACAAATACAAAATTTCATTTTCATGCAGATGACAGCATTATTCATAGCTCTGCCTACTCTTTAGAAATTGCAATTAAAGACCTTCAATCTGCCTTTAATGTAGTTCAGAAAAATCTTTGTGGATTGAGACTTGTATTAAATGTTGATAAAACTAAAATGATCTGCTTCTCAAGACTTAAGACAGTTGTATGTCAGACAAATGTAAAGATTGTTACTCTCAATAATAAGGTGATTGAGAAAGTCTCAACCTATAAATATCTGGGCTTTTCCTTTTAAATACCATATTGAGTGCCTTATTAAAAAACTCAGAGTGAAGTTGGGTTTTTTGTATAGAAATAAATGTTGTTTTCTTTTAGTGCTAGAAAAAAAATCCTCCAAACCATTCTTTTATCCGTTATTGACCGCGGTGATATTTTGTACATGCACGCAAATACGTCATCTTTAAAAATGCTGGATTCTGTG
The DNA here is from genome assembly GCF_963691815.1 of Echiichthys vipera. NCBI lineage: Eukaryota > Metazoa > Chordata > Actinopteri > Perciformes > Trachinidae > Echiichthys > Echiichthys vipera. The sequence continues at coordinate 31,082,479 of NC_139825.1, read as the reverse complement.
TACAATGCTGCTCTACCGTTCATCTCTGATTCCGGTTTCCGAACACACCATTGTACTCTGTATGAGAAAGTTGGACTATCTTCATTACACAGCCGTAGAATGGAGCATTGGTCTGTGTTTCTTTATACGGCTATTTTACATCAACTTCCATCCTATCTGTGTTCTCTACTGGCTCCTAGAAACACCAGAACCTGCACCCCTCGCTGCAGCAGCCTTATGTTCAATATTCCTCGAACCAACACCGTGTGTGGTGAGAGGGCTTTTAAATATTTAGCACCTTTATCTTGGAATAAACTACAGGATCATTTCAAACTGGAATCCCTCATCAGTATGGGCCATTTCAAAAGCAGGATTAAGGACCTTTGATTACAATTTGCACATGTACTGTCTCTAAGCACTGATCAGCTTTTTTTTAATTTTTAATGTTGTTTTATTTTATTGATTTATCATGTTTAGTTGTGTGTCATGTTTAGTTGTGTGTTGTTTTGGTTTTAAATGTGAAATTTGTATGTTTATGCTGCTGTCTTGGCCAGGACTCCCTTGGAAAAGAGATTTTAAATCTCAATGGGAATATTCCTGGTTAAATCAAAAGTGGCATTCTGTCACAGAAAAAGCACGTGGCCTTCTGCGGCGTCCTCAGGCCAACAGTGGAGTTAGCAGTAACATACGGGAACTGATTATTACAAATTGGAGGGAAAAAAAGAGAGAGGGCCATTTGGGCTTTCGGAGATTATGGCCACAGGGGTCACTCTGCATGCCAAATACCATTACCATGAGAATTGATTATTTGCCCTGAAAATAATTCAATTCAATTCAATTTTATTTATAGTGTCGAATCCTAACAAAAGTTATCTCAGGACACTTTACAGAGTAGGTAAAGACCACACTCAATGACTTATTTATGATTTACACAGACCCAACAATTCCCCTGTAGAGAACGGTGGCAACGAAAACCTTCCCTTTAACAGGCAGGAACATCAGACAGACCCAGCTCTGTGGAGGACGGACATCTGTCTTGACCAGTTGGGGAGGAAGAAAAGGAGAGAGAAAGATAAAAAAGACACACAGATGGACAGAGAGAGACAAAGACAGACAGACACACTTCCAGAGATGCAAGCAAAGCCTAACAGTAACTATAATAATATTTATAGTGATGTGAATATGACGTATATGTTAAGACAGTTAATACAACAGAATAGTAGAAACAAGCACAGCTAAGGTGACAGAATATGAAAATGATAATAATTATGGTGGCAAACATGATCAATGATGAGTAGTGGCAATAGCAGCTACGATACAGCTACAAATTTTATAGTTTATTAAACTAGTGATAGTATATATGAGTAACAGTGATAATAGCAGCAGGAAGCATCATGTAGGACCACGGCAGCAGGCACCACCACGATCAGCAGAGACCTGCGAGATGACAAAGCACAAACAACTCCGGGGAAGAAGCTGAATTAGTAACCTGCATTGATGAGACATGAATGGTACAGACAGAGAGGAGAGAAGCTCAGAGTATCAGGAAAAGTATTATCCCCCGGCAGACTAGGCCTATAGCAGCATAATTAAGCAGAATAAAGTCTTATCGTAAGCCCTAGCTGTAAGCTTTATCAAAAGGGAACGTTTTAAGTTTACTCTTAAATAAGGGGACAGTGTCTGCCTCCCGAATAACACTTGGGAGTTGGTTCCACAGGAGAGGAGCTTGGTAGCTGAAGGCTCTGCCTCCACTTCTACTTTTGGAGACTCTAGGAACGACGAGTAGCCATTCTCAGAGCGCAGAGATCTAGTCGGGTAATACGGTACTATGAGCTCTTTAAGATACGACGGGGCCTGACCAATAAGAGCTTTGTACGTAAGGAGAAGGATTTTAAATTCTATTCTAGATTTTACAGGTAGCCAGTGCAAAGAAGCTAAAACAGGAGAAATATGTTCTCTTCTATTTGTTTTAGTTGAGCTAAAGCTGCAGCATTTTGGACCAACTGGAGACTCTTAGGGCGTGATCACACTATCCTTTTGGCCGCGGCCAAAACCGGTTTTTCAGCTAAAGTCTAGTACCTTTAAGTAGTGTGAGCGCACCCGCTCCGCGCTCAACTGGGGCCAGCTGGGCCGCCACGGCCCGCTTGAAAGAGGTGGGCTTTAGCGGAGCCGTTTGCACATGTACGAGCACGAGCGTGCGCACGTGCACGCGCACGCGCACGAGCCCTACGGCAGTAGCGTTATGTCCGCCTGTTCGGACATGTAAATAGAAGGACGGACCATGCGCGGACATTTAACAACAACAACAATGGTGGGGAAAGGTTCATGTTGGTGTGATGCGGAGGTGGAGTGTTTACTGCAGATTTGGTCGGATGAAAATATTCAAAAAAAGTCGACAAGACGCACAAAAACTCTGAGGTCTGTGGAAAGATTTGTAAACAAAGCCACACACACGCGATCAATGCGTGTGACGTGTTACGGCTTGAAGGCGTATGGACAGCAAGAAGTATTGGCCGAGGCCCAGGTAGTGTGAGTACAAACGGGGCTGGGGCGCGGGGGGGAGAGGGAGGGGGGACAAGTACCCTAAAGTCCGGGTCTCGGTCCGGGAGGATAGTGTGAGCGCGCCCTTAACAGACTTATTGGAGCAGCCTGATAATAAGGACTTGCAATAGTCCAGCCAAGAAGTAACAAATGCATGGACTAGTTTTTCTGCATCTTTCTGAGACACAATGTTCCTAATTTTCGCAATATTACGCAGGTGAAAATATGCAGTCCTTGTCCTTAGTTTTATGTGAGAATCGAAAGGACATATCCTGGTCAAAAATAACACCCAGATTCCTAACTGTGGTGCTGGAAGACAACGCAACATCATCCAGAGTAACAGAGCGTGATCACACTATCCTTTTGGCCGCGGCCAAAACCGGTTTTTCAGCTAAAGTCTAGTACCTTTAAGTAGTGTGAGTGCACCCGCTCCGCGCTCAACTGGGGCCAGCTGGCCCTCCACGGCCCGCTTGAAATAGGTGGGCTTTAGCGGAGCCGTTTGCACATGTACGAACACGAGCGTGCGCACGTGTACGAGCACGAGCACGAGCCCTACGGCAGTAGCGTTATGTGCGCCTGTTCGGACATGTAAATAGAAGGACGGACCATGCGCGGACATTTAACAACAACAACAATGGCGGTGAAATGTTCACGTTGGTGTGATGCGGAGGTGGAGTGTTTACTGCAGATTTGGTCGGATGAAAATATTCAAAAACAGTCGACAAGACGCACAAAAACTCCGAGGTTTATGGAAAGATTTGTAAACAAAGCCACACACAAGCGATCAATGCGTGTGACGTGTTACGGCGTGATGGCGTATGGACAGCAAGAAGCATTGGCCGAGGCCCTGGTAGTGTGAGTACAAACGGGGCTGGGGCGCGGGGGGGGGGAGGGAGAGGGGACAAGTACCCTAAAGTCCGGGTCTCGGTCCGGGAGGACAGTGTGAGTCCGCCCACAAACAATATCTTAAGCTATTGAGTTTCGGAGGCCTTTGGGGCCAAGTACAATAACTTCAGTTTTATCTGAGTTTAACATCAGAAATTTGCAGGTTATCCAGCTTTTTATTTTCTTAATGCACATTTGAAGTTTATCTAACTGTTGGGTTTCTTCTGGTTTGATCGACAAATATAATTGTGTATCATCAGCATAACAATGAAAATTTATGGAGTGCTTCCTTATAATATTTCCTAAGGGAAGCATATATAAGGTGAAAAGAATCGGTCCAAGGACAGAACCCTGCAGCACTCTGTGCCTGACTTTAGTGTGCATGGAGGATTTGTAGTTAACATGTACAAACTGAGATCTATATGATAAATATGACTTAAACCAGCTCAGTGCGGCTCATTTAATGCCAATTAGATGCTCCAGTCTCTGTATCAGGATGTGATGGTCAATAGTGTCGAATACAGCACTAAGATCTAGTAAAACAAGTACAGAGACAAGTCCTTTGTCTGAAGCTATTAGAAGGTCGTTAGTAATTTTCACCAGTGCTGTCTCGGTGCTATGATTCGCTCTAAATCCTGACTGGAAGTCCTCAAATAACACATTAAAGTCACACAACTGATTGGCAACTAATTTCTTGAGGATTTTAGAGAGAAAAGTCAGGTTAGATATAGGTCTATAGTTGGCTAGTACCTCAGGATCAAGACTGGGCTTTTTAAGAAGTGGTTTAATTACAGCTACTTTAAAAGACTGTGGTACATAACCTGCTGATAAAGACATGTTAATCATATCTAATCCAGGAGTGCTAACTAAAGGTAACACTTCTTTAAGTAACCTAGTTGGAATAGAGTCTAGGAGACAAGTAGAAGGTTTTGAGGCGTAAATAGTAGAGGTTCATTTGTTAAGGTCGACTGTGGAAAAGCAGTCCAAGAATATATCAGGTCGTACAGTTTCTAAGGTTCCTTGGTTTGATGAAAAATTGGTGCCAAGCGAGTTGTTTTTGTCCCTAATAGTTATAATTTTGTCATTAAAGAAGGTCATGAAGTCGTTACTACTGAGGGTTATAGGAATACATGGCTCAATAGAGCTGTGGCTCTCTGTCGGCCTGGCTACAGTGCTGAAAAGAAATCTAGGATTGTTATTATTCTCCTCTATTAAGGATGAGTAATAGGCTGCTCTGGCATTACGGAGGTCCTTCCTATAGGTTTTAAGACTTTCTTGCCAAACTAAGTGAGATTCCTCCAGTCTAGTGGAGCGCCATTTACTTTCCAACTTTCGCGATATTTGTTTTGATTCACAGGTCTGTGAGTTATACCATGGAGCCAACTTCCTCTGTTTCATTATCTTCTTTTTTAAAGGAGCAACAGAGTTGAGTGTTGTTCGTAGTGAGCCTGCAACACTGTCAACAAAGTGATCAATTTCAGAGAAACTAACGTTAGTGCAGGAATCTTGAATATTAGAATAAGGCATTAAAGTAAATGCAGATGGAATCGATTCCTTAAATTTAGTTATAGCACTATCAGATAAACATCTAGTTTAGACACTTTTACCCAGAGGTGAGTAGTCCTGTAATTTAAATTCAAAAGTTATTAAATAATGGTCTGATAAAATAGGATTCTGTGGAAAGACTATTAAGTCATTAATTTCCACTCCATAAACCAAAACAAGGTCGAGGGTGTGATTAAAACAGTGAGTAGGTTTATGTACACTCTGACTAAAACCAATCGAATCTAATAGAGAGATAAACGCGATACTGAGACTATTATTATCGCTGTCCACATGAATATTAAAATCTCCTACAATTATTACTTTGTCAGATTTAAGGACTAAATTTGGGAGAAACTCTGAGAATTCAGACCGAAATTCAGAGTACGGACCAGGAGCACGGTACACTATAACAAATATAATTGGCTGCACAGTTTTCCAGGTTGAATGTGAAAGACTAAGAACAAGACTTTCAAATGAATTATAATTTAGTTTAGGTTTAGGGTTTATTACTAGGCCTGAGTCATAAATAGCTGCAACGCCTCCTCATCGACCACTGCCTCGAGGAATATGAGTATTAATATGACTGGGAGGAGTGGATTCATTTAGGCTAACATATTCTTCGGGACGCAGCCATGTTTCGGTCAAAAATATGGTGCACAATATGGATATGGGCAGAATGTTAGTAGTTTTCAGCATAAATCTCACGTAGCCCTTAACCCCCGACGCATATGGTTCATTAACAAGCTGTGAGCGTCAGGATTACAGATCTGTAACATTGCACCAAAGTGTGTCTGTTTCCTCTTTTACTGTCTACAGAATGACCATGAATGAAAGCCTGCAATTGAGCTGTGTGTTTATTTGTTTTTAATATGGGTCTCTTTTCTAAGTAACAGTGATAAAATGAGAAGGAACTGAGCAGTGAATTGTTGGAAAAGTAAACATCGACATGGAAATAATTGGATGTTTTTCATCTCATTGTCATGAATAAGTGAACAGTACTTCATTTCAGAACTCTGTTGGCCACACAGTACATTAAGTGGGTGTTCACTTCTGGTTGTTGTAAATTTAATCTGCTGCTAACTGGGGGAAAAAAAAAAAGTACAAGCAGGATGAAGGGGGAATGTTTGGGTATACGATATATCTGTACAGTATTGCAGGTAAAAAGAAAATTCTGTTCAGTTGTCCAATTTAAAGAAAGCGTCCCATACTTGCCTTTCACTATATGAAACACTTCTCTCCCTTGAATGTCTTTCTTTCTTTCTAAGGCTCCAAATTGCGATTATTTTCACGTTTAGTTAATGGATTTAGTGTTCGAACAATTAAAAAGATTTTAAAAGGAGAGAAAAAGGCCAGTCACAGTGACGATAGCCCCAAGGTGATGTCTACCATTTTGTTTGGTTAACACTGAAATATATCAACAACTTTCAAACAGATTGTCATGGTATTTTGGTACAGACGTTCATGGTCCCCAGAGGGTGGACCCATCTGACTTTGGTGGTCTAACTGATGACATTCCTGTCAGACTCAGCTTTACCCTGTGTTTAGTGATAATTAGTTAATCTTAGCATGTTGCACACTACATTATACCTGCATCCCCATTTTAGCAATGTAATTGTGAGCATATTCGCATGTGTTAGCTCACGTTAGCATGTCCATGATAACAAAGCACCAGTGTTCCTGATGGGTCATCCCTATATGTTCCCAAGGACCTAGTCAAGCCTTGTGTTGAGTTTTGTAAATGATTGGTAAGGGCGATCTTCTCAATTCAAATTGCAAATGAACAAAGAGAGAAAGATGTTTCAAAAACAGTTTAATTGGTAAAAACTCTCTCAGCCACTGTAGAGAAATCAATGTCTAAAGTCAAGAAAAAAGTCTGAGGGCAGAGGTTTAACAGCATATTGACCCAGGGAAACATACATTGAATATTTGACCTAGATAAAATGAGAACATAAAAACCCTTTGAAAAGTCTATTTAATGTGTTATACGAAGAGGATATTAAGCTGGGGAACATTGGACTCAGGAGCATAGAAACATTCCCGTTCCTATGTCTCACATAGCGACTGCAGCCTCATATCCTGTTGCTCTATGAATTACTTAAACAATTCAGTTATCACAATAGCTGAACATAATTTTTCTGTCTATAAAGAAATTGATTAAAGTGCAGTCGGCAAGTCCGGCAGGTCGAGTTGACTCTAATTTCAAATGTTTAAAACTCTTGCGCCCCTCCCCCACTACCACAGAGCTACTCCGTGCCCTCCCATCGAGTGCTCGTCAGTGCATGTGCACCAGATTCCTGTGAACGCGACCGTCTCTTCTCTCATTGATAAACAGCAAGTAGTACACACAACACGGAGGTCGGATTTAGGTCGTCATTTAGCGAATGTATGACTAGCTTGAGGCTTGTGCTTGTGACTGTAACATGTGTGAGTGGAGAGGATAATATGGGCGCCGTGGATTGTGGCAAAACAAACAACAAGCTCTCGGTGCACATAGAGGCACATTTTTTTCTAAAACCGGATGATTTATGTTGTTCTATTTGAGCACAGTGTTGGCTTCAATGAATACGATCAAACAAATGTTGCCAACTACGACTTTAATCCTGTCAGCTTGTCAGAAAATAGTAAAATATAAATATTTGTGTATAAATGGGAGGCCTTGGTTACATCATTATGTTGTTCATTCATTACCATGTCAAGAAATTAGTACATGCACAGGTGTGTTTGCAACATGTGATAAAGCCTTGGTCTGTCCATATAAAGATACTGTCCATCACCAGTCCATGGGCTGACAGCCCTGCTGTATAAATGTGTCTCTGCGCTCCTTACATGTCAAATATTATCAGACAGCACACGCCGAGTCAAATTTGCATTTGACCAAATTCTTCATGTGCCTGTTTGCTCAGTTCACTCTTTCCTCTACCAAACATAAAGTCAGTCAATTTTGTGGAGAAAAGGGCTGTTGTGACTTTAATGTTGCAATTAATAACAAGAAAAGTGTTGGGACTAAGCTGCAGTAGCGTATCCATCCATCCATGTTACATTTAAACATAACTGTGCACGAGGAGAGGACTGGTTTCTATCTGATATCTGGCATGAGCGTGAATGAGCGTCAGCCTCCACCTCTGTCCACAAAAGAGAGATAATGGGGAGGAACGTCTAAAAATAGAATGATCAAGAGACAGGAGTCCTTTTCAACTCAAACGAATAACACGAATACTTTCAGAACATGGTTAGGTCTGATGAAGTACATTTATACAGATTTTCAATAGGCGTCATTATGATCCACACTTCTTGTATATATTTTTGCTCTTATGTTTGACTGAGTAGTGCTATATTACATCTGACTACCATTCAAGATATGGTTATGGTGTGTGTGTGTGTGTGTGTTGTTCATATATATAAATTTAACACTTTTTTTTCTTCTTCCCCAGAGAGATACCATTCTGGGAGCTGACTTTTAGAAGCAGATCTTTTCTTTATAAGCAGGTCCGTTTCCTCTTATTGTCTGTAGTCAGTTTAAAATCATAAATCTGTAAAAGTTTGTAAATGTAAGTAAGTAGCACCATCTGCTGGCAAAGACTAAAAAAAAATATGGCTCATACGTAAGACTAATTCAGCATCAAAGGGACCATTCAAATTTCTAAGATAAATAACTTTAAATCTACTATTTTAGTCTAAAATTGTTTACAAAGTGCTTTACATAAAGTTGAGTTTTGCGATGTTTCAGTAGTTTTAATTTAAAATGGCTGCTTTGGCTCTGTGCTCCAGGTGCGGAGGATGACAGGGGCCCTGGTGGCTGTAGGCCAGGGGAAGCTGTCAGTGCCTCAGCTGCAGGAGATACTGGAGGCTCGGGACACTTATGCCTACCCACAGGGCCTGGTTGCTCCGGCCTGTGGCCTCTTCCTCACCAGGGTGGACTACAGACAGACAGGTGAGGAGGCTGACTGACTCCTTATCAAATGTGACATCCTATTACAATTTATCAATTATAAAAACAACATATTTGCTCAGTGGCTTCGTTTGCTCCAAATGTTTGGTAAGTTTGCTAAACAGAAAAGCTAAAACAATTCTATGATCAAAATACATGCCAATTATATTTCAATTGACTTATCAGCTTAGCCTGCAAAACACAATGTGTAGTTGGAAGTTCACACCTTCACTACTGTGGTGATTGAATTTAGATGTGATTTATTAAGCATATTAAGATTTCTTCTTCTTCGCCTCCTCAGACCTGCAGTTTTCACAACAGACATCAGAGAAGCAATTTATCTCCAGTGGAAACGCAGAGGATTAACTCTACTTTATTCATTCATGTTGATTAACTATATTTCCATACTAGCATATGCAATTTTTGTAATAAAGTTTTGTGTTTGTGTGTAAATCTTTCCCCACATATATACAAACTATCATTTGACATTTGACTACATACAGATGAACATCTACATGTTCTTTTAATTCAACATATTAAGAATACATGTCTGTCCATGAACGCAGCTCAGCTACAGAATAGCACACACCTTGAACCTATCATTGTCTACACATGACCTTCAGGTTACAACAACTTGCTTCAAGCCTAGAAAGGCAGTATTACTCCTATGTATACATGTATGCGCTGGGTTCTGGTAGGTTCTGACAATTATCAAACAAGGTATACAACATGTGGAGAAGAGTGTTTTATAGCCAAAACCGCTTTGTGTGTCCATGGCTCTCGTGCAGTGGTATTACAATATGAATCAACAAAGTGCGCACACTCTCACTGATAATGTATACATCCAAATGTCTAAATAAAACTGCATACATTAGTTGTTTACAGGAAAAATCTTCACAGAGCATTCTCATGGATTTTCAGCACACTCTCACTTGTTCCTAATTTGTCTAAGTTGTCCGTAAACAGTCCATTAAAGCAGGACTACCTCCAGCAGTCTTCTTCATGCCGGTGGGAGCCAGATGAGGTTTGTTAAAAGTTCAGACTGACCAATCGCTGCCCTTAATGTTCCAGCACATTGATCAAATACACCACACATCGTTCCATTTCCATAATTTCGTAGTCGTCCAATGATGCAAGGTTAACTGGTTTATTGTATTTGAAGTGCTGCGTATGTCAATATTGAAACTCACAAGGAATGTTTTTTCTGCACTTCTTAGAAGTGACAAACTTAATAATTCAATCACACTATTTCTTTGACCTAATCTTTAAAAAAAATATATATATGTACACAAGTACATGTTTTCTGTCCAAGCGAACGAGTTGGAGCAACACGGTAAATCTGATTGGCATAGGTCCTCAAGTCAATTCAGCATTTGGTTTCAAGATAATTCACACATCCTAAAGACGCTCATAATTTAATATGTAGAATCAAAATTTCAAGTGTTAGCCAGAATATTAAGCCCAATGTCTTAAAAACAAAATCATGTGATATATAATGCACTTGAGGAAGGCATTGCGTTGTTTGTTAACTCACAATCCTTAAATACAGCACAGCCTGGGTGAAGAATGTAGCTGAGCTTAAGTCAAACTGAAGACCCTGATTGAAAAGATTGTGTGGGACAGTGAGACACAGGGAAATTGATCACATCAGACCTTAATGGCCACATTTTGAATTACAATGAGGTTTTATGAGACAGGCGAAAGAATAAGAAGACTAGGGATTAGTGCTCAGCAATGGCGCCAAGCCTGTCCTGATAATAGCCGTAATCGTTTTTAAATGATATAAATTACATGTGTGAGATGTATGGTTGACTGACGAGTGATTACTGGCAAAAGAGAAACATCTAAATGTCCATGACCTTGAGTTAGTGTATTATCACTCTAGGCAGCCTTTTTTGGCATTTGACTACACACAGTGATGCTAAAGCTGAGGTTAATTCAGGATTAATTTCTGACATGTGAATACAGGTTGATCGTATTTGAGAATAGCTATCACAGGTTGATAAGTTTGCATAGACCCTTGAAACCCAACCATCACCATCTCAATAACAATCTTAATGATTAAACTACAGCTCAGAGCAGCATACCCAACGTCACCCTTTGTACTGAGGTTTGGTAGTCAATAAAGAGCACAATAAATGCTGTAATATTACTACATGAGTTACATTCAATATAGTTATTGTATTTAAAATTAAAAACTTTGTGGCACATAAAAATGGTAATTATTCCATTAGGTTTTTTGTGAATCTCTTTACAGATTAGCTTGTATTATGCCACAACTACAGCCAACACCAAAAGATGTTTTTTAGTCCATGTGTGTCCAGTAAAACAGAGACCATGGCTGCTTTTGCAGAATCACGATAACACAGCAATAAATGTATAGACTTTATTAAGTGTACAAAGAGTGAAATGGGTATGTACCACAAAACACTTGTCTGAGAGGAGACATATCCATGTGTAAACATATGCGGTGTTTGTGGTTTTGCTCGTTTCTCTGACGGCAAATAAAAACAAAAAACAAAAAAACACTGTAGGAGCGTACAGTCCTTGAAGGGCCAAGAGGGGAAGGGAAGTTGACTCGGTGGTGTCCGTGCAGTAAACGCAGTTTAGTTGGTGATTTTCTCAATTTCATCCAGATCGTCTGTGTCTAGTTTTTCAATTCTCTTACCTGCAGAGGGAGAAAACACGGGAAATGAAGGGGTTCATTCAGAGGGTTGACATATGGCTCACTGATGAAAGCCACCATCTTCATGAATTTAGTTGTTTCTTTAGTTTTAATTAAGTCTTAATTCACAAACCACCAAAAACAGACAATTGTCTTAGATTAGTGCCTCATTAACACACACACACACTGTGACTGCAACGTATGCATGTAGCACATCAACTTAAACCCATATGTGTTAGGGGTGTAACGATACACTTAACGGTTCGGTACATACCTCGGTTTTGAAGTCACGGTACGGTACAGTTCATAGTTAAGGAGGGAAATGAAAAAAAAAACTGCTTGGTTGTCAGAACGAACATAAGTTTAATTAGTAAACAATTAAAAAACAGTCAAACGGTTTTAGCTGTCAGTATGAAACATAAAATTAAAATGTCTAACCAATATTTTTTTTTAAAAGTACTGCTGCAATTCTCCAATTAATAAAGTGCTTCTTAAACTGCAGCATCACTTAAGTTATGGCATTTGCCCGTTCTAAATTACCAGGTAGGGGTTGTCGAAATAGTGTCAGGAGCTGGGTTTTTTCACAGCAATGGTGACAGTAACACCTGGATTGTGCCTTTTTAAATGCATGTGCATGTTCATAATTTACCTGGAATCCAAAGTTATTCCACACTTGGGATTTGAATGACTGGGGGACGTCTGTAAGCTCTGGTTTCATGTTGTTGTTCGGCATGCAGTTCACTCTCTGTTCTCTAGCCATCCATCCATGCATCCTGTGCTATGGCTATGCTTTCTACAGCTGTCTGCTCTGCTCCGGCTGCCACTGTGCACCAATGCTGGGCACATGTTAGTGGAGCCGGAGGCTAAACAGTCCGGGGGGAAATGCGACTTCAAGACTGTACATTCGTCATATTAAAGCTATATTTACCACCTCTGTACTCGTCCAGAAATGCCTGTACCGTGACTGTTCGGTTCGAATATGAGTATCGTTACACCCCTAGTTAAGTGTGTATGACCAAAAGTGTGTAGCGGACTTACTGAAATGCTCCTGGATCCTGTTGAGGATGTTCATGCTCATTTTGCTGTCCACCATGTTGATAGCCAGTCCTCTTTTGCCAAATCGACCTGTGCGGCCAATCCTGTGCAGGTATGTCTCATTGTCTGGGTTACCATCCTTGTCCACTGGCAAGTCAAAGTTGATCACCACAGAAACCTGCTCGACATCAATACCTAGATGTAAGAAAAGTGGAGAGAAAGGTAAAATATTACAAGAAAAAAAAACGATCTACATGGGCAGCACGGTAATATTTGTGTTTCACTGCTGTACGTGTCCAGTGTATATTTAATTACACTGCCTGGAAATTGTAGCTCTTTTATACATACGGTAAAAGAACTACAACTTCTCACATATGTTACTCAATATGAATATTTTGCTCAATCTTTGTATGAAGGTGGGTGGTGCATCCTTCCTTAAATCTCCATTGGTCTTTATTCTTCTTCCCTGTGTTAATTTACATAATTTGTTACTCCCCTCATCCCTTAGACTAAATAGGGACGTAACATATTTGGGTGCTCGTCGGGATTATTTTGGAAGGAGATACTGTTTATAAAAGAGATAAAGTTTGTATTTGCGTTAATATTTCCAAAATGACTGTTGCAGTAGGGTTTGTTGTATGAATGTCCATTTTCTTGCCTTCACTAAGCAGAACGGCTTGCTCAGACTAGGTAAACTGATTGCTAATTGTAGTGGGCTGTTGTTTTCACCATCCCTCACTTGCACAGGAAGAGCTAGAGTCATGAATGTCTATCTGTACTGGATAGCATGTAGCCGTTTTGTCTGTAGTCAGATTAAATAAACCCTTTTACCTCGAGCACAAACGTTTGTGGTGACTAGGACCTTCTCCTTTCCATCTCTGAAGCGGTCAATGACAGCAGCCCTCTGCTCCACCTGCATCTCTCCACTGAGCAACGCCACCTGGTGGCCCTCTCTGGACAGCTCCCCAGCCAGCCAGCCTGCAGTCTTCCTTGTCTGGATCACACAGTGGAAAGTTCTCTCACTACTTTACCAGCAAACAAGTAACAAAGGACCAAACGTGAAACCAAAACTAACACCAGCTGATTTACAGGAAGAGATAGGGTGTGAGCAAGCAAACTAAACCAGTAAATCAACTGGTGGAGCCAAGTTATTTTACACCCATGGGTGAAACAAAGAAAAAGCTTTTGCAACAACAATTCTGACCGGATCACAGAAGAGAAACTCAAGGGAATTTGAATTTATTTATTCCTAAAAATATTGGGAGTTCAAGTGAGAATCATTGTTTTTAACACAAATCATGTATGTAAACATGAATTGAATGCATATGAGGGGATTGAACTCACATGGCAGAAGATCATGGCCTGGGCGATGGTGATTGCTCCGTAGATGTTACAGAGGGCTTGGAACTTCTCCTCCCTGCTGTTGCACAACACGTAGTACTGCTTGATGGTATCTAGCGTCTCCTCCTCTCTCTTCAACTTGATGATGTTGGGGTCAGGCATGATGCGCTGGGCGAAGTTCCACACAGTCTCCTCAAACGTGGCTGAGAACAGCAACATCTGGCAGTTTTTAGGCAGCATCCTGTGTGTCAGAAGAGAGGTGTGAAGGGTCTCCAAGTGGTCAAGATTCAGAGTAAGAGAGAAACTTCAGAAATCTTATTTACAGGGTAAATAACAGATAATTTATGTGAATTTTATCAAGAGCAATCATGTTATGTTGTGTTGTGTTGTAGGGACATGATGCATGATGTTTTATCAAAATTAGTTTTTTTAACTTCCTTTATTATGTGCTAAGATTCTTTCCTCTCAGTGTTTCTTCTGACCTCTGGATGCGAATGCTCTGGTCCTGGTGACCCTGTGTGGCAATCATGACGTCAGCCTCGTCGAGCACAAACACTTTGATCTTCTTGGGGTCTATGAACTTGAATTTTCCACACCAGTCCAGCATGGTACCAGGTGTACCGATAACTATCTGTTCCTGCAGCTTCATGCCCCGCTGCACTGGAACATTCACAAGAAACAAGGACTCAACAACAGACAGCCACATGTATGTTAACATCAATACAAACAATTCATATACTAGATAACATTTCATTTGAAAAAAAATTCATAAGCTATGACGGTGTAGATTCAGCATTTTAGAGAGCAGAGAAGCCTTACATTTATTCCCTCTGATGGCGTAGACTAGCTCGACCTCAGGGTAGTGTTTGCCCATCTGCTCGATTACCTTGCCAGTCTGAAGTGCCAGTTCATAGGTGGGCGACACACACAGGCACTGATGGAGAGAAATTAAGTGGTGGGAAAGGGATTTAGAAAGTTGAAATTGTCATTTAGTTCAAGTTACCAAGGCCCTCAGATACTCAGCATGTCACACATCCCAATTTTGGAACTTAAGATCTCAGTTTAAGATATTCCAAAACCAACCTGGGGATATCTGTTGTTGGGATCTACATGGCTGAGCATGGCCAGGACGAAGGCCGCCGTTTTCCCGGTTCCAGACTGCGACTGGGCTATCAGATTCTGTGGACTGGAGGAAACAAAGAATTAGATCGTAGGCAACGGAGGCAAAATAGTTATTGGTTCTATTTATTAGTACCTGGTGCAAGGGACTATTACTTTAAGATTTATTTTTTGGTTTAAAAGGGGGGACGATTAAATTAATTTCAAAGTTATATAGTAACTACGGTATACTAGATATTTCAGTGAGCCTTAAGAGACATAGTGCCTTGCTCGAGGACTAAACATTTCTGTACAATGCAAACAAAGTATACTCACGGTTCGGCAAGCATCATAGGTAAGGCAGTCTCTTGGATTTTGGATGGCCGGTTGAAACCCATGCCGTACACGCCCTGAAGCAGCTGTGGTTTGCTGCACACGTGAGAAAATGGTCAAATGTCACAATTGACAGTAAAGTCTGAAGACAGGTCTTTTTGAACTTCTCATTGCTTAGATTGTGTTTACAATATTTCAGTGCAGATGTACATGCACCTTAAAGATCTATCAATAAAAACACAAACAGAAGGAACACTCCTGGAGCAGGTATGGTTTATGTCTGAGTTAATTTTGTCTCCATAATATCCTCTCTGACTACATACAGTACATGTGTCATAAACGAAGCATGACTCATAACTGCCAAAAAATATTATATGGCAACAGCAGAGATGAATGGACAAATAAGAGATTCACTTACAGTCGTAATTCCTCAAAAGACTTGACCGAGTAGAGCGGAGAGTTGGGATCCTTCTGAAGAACTTCTACTTGATTTGTGTTATTGACAAGATTATTTCGGATCAGCTTGTTCAATAATGACTGCGCTGCTTTGTCGTCTGGAAAAACAAGTGATGTTAAAATGACTGTTATAACTCAAGAGACAATAAAGCATCTCAGTAAAAGACTATCAAGGATGTCAGAGAGGATGAATATTTTGGGGCGTGTAAATAATAAACCGCCCACCTTTGTCGTCGTCTTCGGTACTCTTGTCCCCCTCAACTTCTGACTTTGCAGCTGCACTGCTGGAGTCTGTTGCAATTGCAGCCGTTCCTACAACAGTAAAAATAAATTAGATTACATGGGAAATGTTATATATTAGATTACATGGGAAAATCTTCTATCCTGATATAGATAATTTCATCAAGATATAGCTTATTTTCTGGTTATTCAATAAATGAATATATGAAATAACCACATGGTAAAGACTTTTTTCCAGGTCTGTGTGAATTAAATACATGACAAATGAAAGGTACAGTTTTTTTTCTTATTTAATAACTGGACATATGTTCCAAGTGATATATTTTATACACCAGCTATACACCAACTACATTTACACGCATGCGCACAAAAAAGTGATGAATAAAACAAAACCACAGTATTCGAAAAGTTAAGTGTGTTGTGGTGCATTGCAGTTGTACTCGGAAGTCGGGATTTCCGAGCTCTAACTTTCAACAAGAACGACCCCCGAGTTAATATTGAAAGATGGCTGCCCCGGTTTTAAACAGTGAAGAAGCTCCTGTAATAATCCTTTTATTAACACTTTTTACTGTTGTGTCACAGTAAGTCAACCGTATACGTAGTATTTTTAGATGTATATGGAAATGCAGTCATAGTGTAATTTACATTTTTCATGGGCGAACTACAAAGCAGGCCGTGCTAACAACGGCTAACCGTAGCCTAGTAGTTTCACCCGTGTTTTTCCCCCGGTTGTAACTGAAACGCTGATAACGCGGTGTGACGTCATTCCCAGCTCCAACTTCCTACATCCGAGCTAAATGGAACGTATATCAACATATCACATATCCTGATATATGATTTCATCGTGGACGTTTTCATTAAAGACAATAAATGATCATATTGAATTATCGCCCAGTTCTATTTCTAACTACTGCATCTTAATATTGCACACATATTTACCATTTTCCTCTGATTTATCTTTTATTTGAAGGCTGCTGATTTGGATGCCTCCGACCTGTAAGAAGGAACATAAGAAAGTTTAAAGAGTTGTTTCTGACAAAATCATACTTGTCACTGTAAGAGTCCAGACAGGAAAATAACCAAACTATCACAATAAGGCTCATCTTGAATGAGATTAACATCACAGGGCATGAGTTATTTTCCCCAGACCAAAATGTAAATAATCCGTCAGCTCCCTTAGAAGCTTAAAGCATTTCAAATAAAAAATAAAAAGAGCGAAAAACAAACAAACAAACGGACGTATAATACATGGTACTTCCGTTTGTTGATGGTTTACATACAGGGGGAGCATGCCTCCAATGCTTTCATCCCACCCTCTCTACGACACACTGGCCCAGAGGAGCACCTTCAGCAGAAGACTCCTCGCACCCAGATGCGCCACAGGAAATCTTTCCTGTCTGTGGTCATTAAACTTTATAATGCAACCCTAGGAGAGTCTGTCACGTCGTCTCTGTAATAAAGACTCAACCACAGACAATCTGTTCTATTGCACATTAGTCTGGTATTTTTGATCTTGTATAAATGCCTTAAAACTTGTTGCTAATATGTGTTCTCTGTATAATATTTGTTGTTTGTTTATCTGAAGTTTTGTAGCAAAAATATTTTCCCCATTGGATTTTTAAAATATTTCTGATTCTGGTCCCATCTAAGAACACCATAAAAGATCTCCACATACTGTGAAAAATTAGGTGTTTACACTTTAATGTAAGGGTGAGTGTAAGGGTGAGTTTTTCCAGTGCTATAAGCCTATGAATGTTCTCATTTGTCCAGGTCATCGTTAGCCCCAAAGCAATTTCAGTTTCTGTTTCTATACTTTTACATAGATGCTTCTTTTACTCCTCTTTCAAACCATCTGTCCTCTCTGTCCAGGATGTGGACATTGTTGTCATCATAGGAGTGGGCTTTCTCCTTGAGATGTAAGTGGACAGCAGAGTCCAGGCCTGAGGAGTGAGCTCTCCTGTGATGGGCCATGCGTTTATGCAGTGGTTGTTTTGTTTCTCCAATGTAGAGATCTTTGCATTCCTGGTGGAGGGGATCTTTGACAGCTTTCCACAAAACGCTGCCTGCTCTTATTAGTAAAAGCCTTACTGTTATTCCTGATGATGCTTCCTAATACCTGGATGGAGAGACCCCCCCCCCCTCCCCTTTTTTTTCTTTTATTACTTTTACCTAACTGTTTACAGTTTTTTACTCCATTTGTCTCATTGTACCATAACTATCTACTTACGTTATTTACATTACTTTATTACCTAGTTATTTACTGTGACCACGCCTGACATGGGTTGTTGGTAGAGATAGTGGGATTCATGTTGGGGTTTGCTTTTCACTTTAAAGCAGACGCTCAGACGCAGTACGCAACTGTTGTCTACTTTTATTTGAATGTCTGCAAAATTGAAATAAAGAAATTTGTGGGAATAAATAAATATGAATGGAAGTAAAATTAAAGGCTTAAAAAAACATAAAATTACACACATGAGACAAAAGCCATTTTTAACCACTGATGGGACTACTGCTTCACTTAGAGCCTCTTGCATCATTTGCTTGCAGGCCAGCTAGCTGCTAAAGCTAAATACTCGAGCTAATTCACTTATCGGCCTGGTTTTTAACTTTGTGTGACGTGACTGAGACAGGGTGTCGCGAGCGCAGATGTATCCTCTCATAAACAGTTTCTGCAGTGAGAAACTAAGCTGAGCGGCCAGGCCCGTGTGCCAGAACAGGCCAAAGCATCCTCTAAACACGCCAACAACACGTTAGCTCGTGGTGCGTGAGTCAGGCTTACCGACTCCCCCGCGAAGTCTTGGTTTACCGATTCCGCCGCTTCTTGCTCGTCCACCGCCTGGGCCCAGGAGTCCGATGCCATGCTGCAACAGTTTCTTATTTTAGTGGATTCACTCGAGATTCACTCAACTCGGGAAGCGAAGCGCACAGGAAGAGACTCAGTAACGTGAAAGTAACTAGTTTCAACAATGGCGTGCCGAAACACATAGACATGTAAACATAGACGCTGCATCGACTGCTGTCGTCCACTAGGGCTGCGTGCCTACCGGGCGGCCATCTTGGAACAGGGCCACTCGCTCCTACAGTGCATCCAGACATATACACAATACATGTAAACATAAGTGCATCCACAGACATATACACATGCAAACAGGAGTGCATCCATAGACATATATGCATGTAAACACGAGTGCATCCACAGACATATACACATGTAAACAAGAGTGCGTCCATAGACATATATGCATGTAAACACGAGTGCATCCACAGACATATATACATGTAAACATGAGTGCATCCACAGACATATACACATGTAAACAAGAGTGCATCCACAGACATATACACATGTAAACAAGAGTGCATCCACAGACATATACACATGTAAACAAGAGTGCATCCACAGACATATATACATGTAAACATGAGTGCATCCACAGACATATACACATATAAACAAGAGTGCATCCACAGACATATACACATGTAAACAAGAGTGCATCCACAGACATATACACATGCAAACAGGAGTGCATCCATAGACATAGTATATATACATGTAAACACGAGTGCATCCACAGACATATACACATGTAAACACGAGTGCATCCACAGACATACACATGTAAACATTAGTGCATCCATAGACATACATTGATCGCTCTATTTTATTGCAGTCATTATTGTTACTGTTGCTATTATTATTATTATTAAATCGATATTGTGTTGTTATTATTATAATTATATTCCTTTTATTATTATTATTATTATTGTAGCCATAGCGATGTGTTGTCTTTATGTCTTCTGTCAGAAGCTCCTCTGCTGAAAACATTAAGTTTAATTTGTATCTGGGTAGTAAAGCCAGCATTTTTAAGTCAATACCTTCGTAAATTTGTCCAAAATTCAGTGAATAATTCTACTTAGAGATTGAGGAGTTCCTCTTTCTTTCGTTTGTTGATGCACCGCTGCCTCTGCTAGCCCTGTTCCAAGATGGCGGCGCTTTAGGCACGTTCCTCCACAGTTGATGCGTCTAAGTTTATATGTCTATGCCGACAACGAGCCGGGCACCTGTGCAACCGCTCACATGTCCGGTAGACGGCAACTTACCCCGCGATAATAGTTCCTATCTTATTGAAAGTTCCCTCCTCCTTCTTCCCCTTCTTCTTCTTCCCCTTTTCCTTCTTTTCCTTGTTCTTCTTCTTCTCCTTGTTCTTGTTCTTCTTCTTCTTCTTCTTCTTCTTCTGTTGTTTGTTTATTGGCGGGTTTCAACCATAACTTCCTTTGGTGTATACCGCCACCAATTGTATCTGAGTATGTAACACTATCGTCTACGTCTTTTTACAATGAAAGAAAGAGGAAATAAAATAAATAGGTAAATAAATAAAATAATAAATAAATAATCATAACATTAATACTTGATCACTGCCTTCTGTGTAAGTGACACACACTCTCCTGTTGTTCCAGTTTGTCTCCCAGACTCCTCACTCTTCCTGCTCTCTGCACTTTACCAGCCAACCTCCTTCTCTCCTCCGTGTATCTCTCACTCCATCAATACATGTTCTAATGTTTCTGTTCGTCCACATTCACACCCATCCGTTCCACTTTTTCCTATTAAAAATAAGGTTTCATTCAGTCCTGGTTGTCCTGTTTTCATTCTTGTCAGCACTGTTTCCTCCCTTCTATTTTCATTTGTCTCTGTCCCACATAACTTGCCACTTTTTTATTACTTCTTTTTTAATATTGCGGTTCTGTGTAATCTATATAAGCTTTGTGGTATTTCCAAGAGAAGGTCTTGTCTGTTAGAGTTACACTTCAGTTTACTTAGAAGAGCTGCTAATGAATCAACACAGATCACTACTCTATCTGGTCGAACATCCTCCACCCACTGTAAACCTGCTGAATAAACTGAAATTTGGTCTGGTAACCTTTTCCCAATATTGATGTGCATTGATTTAATATCTACAACTATTCCTACTTAATCGTTTTCATCTTTGGATCCATCTGTATATATGTCTAAATACCTATCGTGATTGGTTTTAATATAATTACTTACCTTGTAGGCTATCACAGCCTCTTCCTTCTCTCTCTTTATTTCATTCATTTTCATTCATCTTCAACCGCTTATCCCGGGGTCGGCGTCACAGGGGGTGCTGGAGCCGATCCCAGCTGACATCGGGCGTGAGGCGGGGTACACCCTGGACAGGACACCAGTCTATCGCAGGACACATAGAGACGAATAGAGACAGACAACCATTCACACCTAAGGGCAATTTTAGAGTCATCAATGAACCTAACACGAGCATGTCTTTGGATTGTGAGAGGAAACTGGAGAACCCGGAGAAAACCCATTTCTATTCAATTTAAATCCACTTCTGCCTTACGGAAAAACAAATCCTAACATTGCTAACAGGAGTAGCAGCCACTTTATATTACTTACCCTATATTCCTCTGATTTAGCTTTTGTTATCCATCCAAATCCATTACATTAATAAGTTTCATATTCCCAACATTCTTGGATAACAGATTTTTCAAGGTTTTCATATCCACATCCCTGTAGTCAACTCCAATATTCAAGCAAAAATGTATCTCCTCTGAGCTCCATCCACATTTCTGCTACTTCTACATGTGGGTGATGACCTCATTGCCCCGGCACAAATCCTCAGTGCTTCATTTATTACTCAGTCTATTTAATTTAAGTGTGTTTTAGCTGCTGCTCCATATACCATGCATCTATTGTCGATCTCATTAAAGCCCTATATATACATTAATGACTGTTTGCCTGCTCCCCAGTCTTTCCCAGCTATTTCCCTCATTAAATTAAAAACTTTCTTGCATTTTAATTCTATATTTTCCACCTGTGTTCTCCATCTGCCCTTTTGGTCTAGCCAAATCCAGAGATCTTTGAATTTGTCCACTTTTTCCATATCTTTGCCATATATTTGTACATTCTGTGGGTCTATCCTTTTCTTGTTGGTTATTGTCATAAAACATGATTTACTTAAATAAATCTTAAAGCCCCAGGTGTATGACCACTCTTCCACATCCCTGAATCTTTGCCTAATTGTGTTTATTACTATTGTAGTATCTCTGCATCATCTGCGTACAAAGCTGATCCTATTCTTCTGTCCAGATTCATAAATATATCATTAATCATGATGTTAAATAAAACTGGACTAATAACGCTCCCTTGTGAAATTATGTTAAGTTTTGCAGACACTTCTGATCTCACTTTAACTTTAAATCTTCACTCTGATAGAAAATCTAGGACCAAGCTATAAAATCTTCCTCTGATCCCCATCTTGTTCAGTTTTATTAATAATCCTTCCCTCCACATGGAGTCGTAAGCTTTTTCAACATCAAAAAACACGATAATCTTTAACTCCATTTTAAAGTTTTTTTCCATCTCATTACTGACTTTAACTACAGCATCCATAGTTTACCGTTCCTTCCTAAAACCATTTTGATAAGTAGCAAAAACTACGTTCACGAAAATAGTTAAGTCCTCTAACAAGGATTTTCTCCACCCATTTACAAAGATAGGAAGTTTGGGGATGCAAGAATAGATGCAAATAGATGCAAGATTAATTTTAATACTTTTCCTTGCAGTCTTTTGAACATCATACAGCTAAGATGGTCCTCTCCAGTAGAACCAGCTCCATCTAATACTGTAACCACTTCACTCATGGTAATCCCAGCATCCATCATACTTTCCTCACTATCTTTCTTTATATACTCATCCCTATTTTCCTTTAATATTTAATTTTTCCTTTTGTTTGTGTTTATCATCTAAACACTGATGATAAACACATCTGCACACTGACATCACCACTATGTACATTAGCGAATGCCTTTCCTAACAAATCAGCCTTTTCTTTATCAGTTATTGCCAGTGTTTCTCCGTCCTCCAACACAGATATTTTAGTAAATCATTTTTTACCTCTCGTGTTTTTCAACATTTTCCAAACATCTCATCTCATCTCATCTCATCTTCAGCCGCTTATCCGGGGTCGGGTCGCGGGGGCAGTAGCTTTAGCAGGGGACCCCAAACTTCCCTTTCCCAGACCACATTAACCAACTCTTACCGGGGGATCCCGAGGTGTTCCCAGGCCAGTGTCGAGATATAATATCTCCACCTAGTCCTGGGTCTTCCCCTAAGCCTCCTCCCTTCCTGGTCTTCTTGGGGGGGCTGACCTCTCAGGTTGTAGTTCCCTTAGGCCTGGTCTCTGGGGCACAAAACGATTCTTAGTGAGATTGCCACTGATGTTATCAACTGACTTATTTGTCCTTGTTTGCTTGTTATCACTTGCATTACCAGTTCTTAGGGCCTTAGCATATGAAACTTTGTTAATGGTTTTAATTCTCTGCACTTCTTTGGCTTGTCTTTGTGCCACACATCCAGCAAAAGCTGCACTATGCTCCCCTCCACAATTACAGCATTTAATCTTAGCATCTTTATTAGATCTTCTGTACTCGTTTTTGCATTGCTGTGCTGTGTGTCCCATTCTCTGACATTTGAAACATCTCAAAGGTTGAGGAGTGTCCTCCCTAACTTTGTAGTTTAACGAACCAATGTGAATTTCAAAAGGCATTGTTTTATTAAAAACAAGCAGCACTGATTAACTATCCTGTTTGACTCCACCTTTATTAGTTTGCAGTCTTTTGGCTTCAATCACTTTCCCACCCTTGATCTCTTTCTTTACTTCATCCATTGACATTTTTAGTGGCACATTTGTGAAAACCCCACGCAGTTTTGCTGCCTTTCCTGGTACATGGGCCTTGATCCTTCCACCATCAAGATGCGACATTTCCTGCTGAGATAAGAATTCTTCTGTTGGACAACAGTTTTGCAAATTTAATTTTTCCAATTTCTTTTTCAATTACTTTGGTTACCAGCACTGGATTTATCTTATATTATCCTTATCTCCACTAAGCATGATAACTACTTCCCAAACCCCCTTTTCCTCATCACTGCTCCCTTTAGTTATGACTCTTCTTTTTAATAGTTTGCCTCGGACTGCTCTCTCCTTCACTACTACCACCAGACCATGATTTTTTCCTTGCCATCTTTGTTTGAGTAGTTTCCATGTCTGACCCCCCCTCACCATCTGACATATCTGACATAGTGACACTCACGGTACAGTTTGTTTGCAACCCGCTTTCTCTCAAACCGACACTCCACCGAAACACTCGAGATCCCGCCGACCGCGCAGCCCAGGCCGTTCAGAGAACATCATTGAACATTTCCACCATGGATGTACCTATTTATAAAAGCAGGAAAAAGTAAAAAACAAAAACTTATATTCAATTGATTTGAACTTGTTTGGAACTTTATGGTTTTTAGATTTGGGAAATTGAAGCCTAAATCTGAAGAAACACTTCTCTGCAGAGCCGGAAGGTGGCGCCAAAGCGTTCTGCAGCGATTCACCTTCCTCAAAATACTGTATAGCCTGCCTGCAGACAAACACACACACACACACACACACACACACACACACACACACACACACACACACACACACACACACATATTTTTCTCTGTGCCTTGGTGGTGTAAATTTAAAACTTTTAAAAAATATTGTACATATAGTTCCTGTAATTCCTCTATTTTATATTTCTCTGTATTTACATTGTTCATATTTTCTATAGCTTTCTTCAATTTATTGTTCTATGTTAGCTATCCACTTTGCTGCTGTAAAAATGAAATTTCCCCTTTGTGGGAGTAATAAAGGAATACCTAATTGTATCTTAATAAGCTGTAGAAATTTTATTTTGGTAATATGCACCACTAACTCACAGGGCCTTAAGTTGGCTTGTGCATTTATACATCATGCCCTGCCTTGCCAAGACATCCTGTATCAAAGATAGTTAGAAAATAATATTTCATCTTACACCATGCTTTTTTCATGAATAAAGTTTAATGTAATGAAATGATCACAAACTGATCTGGAGATGGCGTGTGGGTGGACCTGAATATGAGCCGCACACAGCTCATTTTTGCACTGGAGCCCCCTGAGGACAGGACTTAGTCCCAAAAGCAGTGAAGCTCCGGGAGACTGCCTCAGCAGCCATATGTGCTGAAATGAATTGATTCATGTTGGATTAAAACATGTTTTCCAACATTGTGCAGTTGAAAGGACAGAGTGAATGTCTGTTGCTAATGTCAATGCTCCAAATATCAAGATCAAATCAAGAAACTCAGACACAGGATTGAACTCTTTGATGCAATCCGTGTATAATCATCTTTAAATACTAACAACCAGAGAAGCTGGATCCCTTGTGAGAATAACATCCTTTGAAAGTTTTAGCCATTGCAGTTATTGCATATTTTTGACCTCTTCAACTTTTGGGTCAAACAATAAATCAGCATATAATTATTAAAGCACACACGTTTTATAGATAAAAGTTTACTATACTAGTTTTCCTAAATGTATATTGAAGCAATAAAAGAAATCTGGTTGTTTTTTTAAAATGCTTGAAAGATATCTGTAAAGGATTGGACACTTTATGAGTGATCCACTGATTTTGCATTAGCCACTTTTCTACATCAGAGCCAGGACAATGACTGGTTTAGTGCGCACGTGTGTGAGTATGAATTATGTACTACGTAATACATACATACATATGGATTACATTGTGGAGACAAAAAACAAGTCCCCCCATGTTCGAATATGAAGCTTAGAATAGGGGGAGGACACTAGGAGAAACAGCTAGTCTGACTGTCCAAAAACCGAAGTGTAAAAACAATAATTAGTACTTTTATGAGTGGTTATTTGTGGAACAATTTCTTTGCCAGTTGCAGTGACTTTTAATGGCTTTATGTTGCTCTTTGCAACACTTCCGTTTTTGTATTAAATAAACTAATGAGATGACATGAATAATATGTATCAGATAAAATGAATAAATGTTTGTTGTGGGATTTTTTGATGTTTGTAATTTATAATTATAATCTTTATTAGTTCAGACGTGAATCCTGCATCTCTAAACCTTATCCTATGACACAACAGATCGCCTTGTTTGTATATGGTCTGCCACATGAGATAATCCCAGGGAACACAGAGACATTTTCAACCTGTACATCCTGTTCCTGTAAAATCTTGTGGTGACGAGTCTGAGAGAATGCTTTGTCTGAAGATGTCCCCAGCTGAGTCTTTGCCCTTGTGACCTTATCTGTACGTTGGATTCCTCCTCAAAAGGAAGATGGCTACTGAACTCAGGGTCGCTCCTTCTGACTGAGCTTTGTGCGTGAGACGGCAGGAGGTGAACTTAGTTTTGTCTGCAGAGAAAAATACTTTCTCTAATAAACCACGGATAAAAAGCTGATCCTGTTTGTTGATCTTTATTGAACAGATTAATTTCCACAACACGTGAAAAGGCGTATAACCCATCTTCTTTTAGGAAATTCTTTATTTTCAAATGAACTGAGGCCAGGGGTAGGCCAGGGCGCTTTTAGGATTTCAGGACACTCACAGGTTGTCCTGAACCTCTGTCGGGTGTTCAGAGATACCATCATATTTACAGCACAGACATGAGTGGCATTTGACCATCTCATTATGGACAAGGAGGGAAATCTGCATATATGTCAAACTATTTCTTTAAGTGTGCAGAATTGAGAGTTCTAATTTGTACTTAAATGCTGCAGCATAGCCATCTCTGTTTGTTGCTTCAGTGGATATCAGGCTATTAACCAGCGTAAGGATCACGCAAGAGTACTCGGGGTCACCTCTGGAGCCAGACTGCCCATTGGTTCCTCCTTAAATGAATGCAGAATTGATTTCACACATTTGCCCTGCTCCACTGGGATGGATAGATAGATGATGACAGTGGCTTTGGATTGTGTTGAAAGAGATTACATTGATTGCTGTTCCGCTGTCATCCAACGGTCAACGCTGCTCTGCGTGTGCTTCAGTCTGAGTTTATCTACATACAGTATGTGTGCACAGTGTGTGAGAAGGAGGATATATGGAGTCTCTAGATCGTCGGTTTGGAGACAAATTTGTCTAAGGCTTGAAAGAGCGGCGTTTATTGTTGCTTCCAATCAGCTGCTTCGCCAGAGGTATCCATGGCAACTGAAAGAGTAAAAGTAAGGCTTGAGGTCTCCAGAGAATTTGGAAGAGACAGAGAGAAGGACTTTGTATTGCCACATAAGGACTCATTTCGAGTGACTGAATATGAATAGAAAGGATATCGAAGTGGAGTGGTTGCAGTAGAAATTGGTTTTCTGTGTGAATAATCTGAGGAAATGTAAACACTCAGCCCACAAATACATAATATAAGATCGCTCAAAAACTACTTCATGCTCATAAATGTACAATGTCACAGTTTATGTAGGCAGTATATACTCTCCCTTTTACTCTCCATAAATACAGTAGCACTTCAGCAGGGCGCTCACACAAGAGCTCCAACTTGATGATCTGATTGCCTCCAGTTTAAATAAAAAAAATTATGCAACAAAAATAAAAACTTTGTTAGATGACGTTGTGGACAGAATAAGAGGTAGAGGATTTTAGATGTGCAATCTAAGCCTTTCAGTCCATTTTTGTAGGATTTTTTCAGTTGTCCTCAACAGAGGTGTTTTATTTTACCACTCTGTCTGGAAACTGGACATTTATGTTGCTATCGATGATTATTGCTCCACTCACTCAGTCAAACTGTGAATGGGCGAATGAGTACTTCCTACTCTAGTTCCTACTACCTTACATCTGTCGCCCTTGCTTGGACCAAACCCATCTTTGATCTCGGCTACACATCTGTGACCAGCTTTGCTGTCGCGGAGGTCACTAATTATAATTATGGACCATTCTTACACTCTGTGATGGCCAACACCACCAAATGGTTCAGATTAGAGTTATGGTTAGATGTAACATGAACCCGAATGTAACCGGATGGTTTATATTCTGTTTGCATTTCAGTTATCTGGTGTCCCTCAGTTTGTTTTACAGCCGGCATGGCGATCGCGGCAGGTGTGCGACACGCCCAGTACCGGCACCTGTAGTGCAGCTGTGTCCTCACCCGCTAATCCGGTAGTTTAGTCTTTCTCTTTCCTCTGCCGAAGCAAGCGCGGCCAGCTCGCGGCTCCGCCACGCCGTAGCCTCCGAGGGTGTATGCGCTGTGCGTCCTGCGGGTTGACGCATCGGGCCAGAGTGGTGTAGGTGAGTTCACCTGTGCTCCACCCCAATCCCATAGCGAGACATCAGTGGGGGTGCGAGGGGTTACTGCAGCAGCTATAGTTGAGGACCTGCCACGTTTATACCTTCTTGTATGGTTTTCCCCCTTCTGTTTTTGAGTTGCAGTGATTTGTTTATTAATATATTTTTTTGTTTCTCCTTTTTTGAATTATTTGAGTGCAGGGACCTCTGCCAGAGCCAATTGTGGTGCACTGCCTTTCACTTCCTGACTGACTGACTGTATTGGTGTAGGCGGAACATCACTGGTGTTAAAGATTAAATTAAATAATGAAATAAATGTTTTAGACAGAACTTGATAAATGAAATTGTTTTATTGTTTCTAATAAAGGTTGTTAAATTATTTTACATCGTGCCTGTATTCATTTGTGTAGGGACCTGTGTATGGGTGGTTTTTGGGAAACCCTCAGAGAAATTAAAGTTTAAGGAGTATACTCTTTAGGTGCAAGTCCTAAGGTGGCGTTGTCGGTGTATTTATTTTCTCTTGATCTGCCACTCGTAGTTCCACTGGTATATCGCCCCCAGCCGCCACACAAAGAAAGAATGAAGAGGCAGGAAAGATGTGCTAAAAACAGTTTTTCAGGCTGGCATGAAGGCATAACAAGTACAGACAGGTAGAACTGGACAAAAGGTAGCAGGCTTAGACAACTCAAAAGATGATCACCTGCTTTGGATGTTTTACTCCATTAAATGGCCGTAATAAGTGGTTATCAGCCTCATAGATATGGGTTACAAGGGATCTGCTACCCCTACCATTAGGTTCAGAAGGCTATTATCTAGAGAGTTGCGTTGTGAATTCAAACAAAATAGACGTTACTTGGTTAGGTTTAGGCAACAAAACTACATGATTGGGTTTCAGAAAACATTGTGGTTTGGGTTAGAATACTGAAGAATGAACTGTAAGAGTCAACTTAAAAAGTCATTGTTTCACGGGACACAAACTCAGGTCTCCCGTATGAAAGTTCTGTGTGTCTGACCCATCTACCACCTCAATGTTCCTCTGTATAAATAATTGACAAAGTTGTACTCCAACAACTAAATCACTTCTTGGCTTCTACTGGCTGCCATAACAACCTCCAGTCAGGATTTAGACCTCTCCATAGCACAGAGACGGCCCTTATTAAAGTTATAAATGACATCCGTCTTAACGCAGACTCTGGCAAAACTTCAGTATTAATGCTATTGGACCTCAGTGCTGCATTTGACACTGTCGACCACTCAATACTTTTGGACAGGTTGGAAAACTGGGTGGGGCTCTCAGGCACAGTCTTAAACTGGTTCAAGTCATATCTACAAGATAGGAACTATTTTGTTTCCATTGGCGACTTTGTATCAGAACAAACCAACGTAACGTGTGGAGTCCCCCAAGGTTCAATCTTGGGGCTGACGTTATTTAACATCTACATGCTCCCACTAGGACAAATCATGCAAAATAATAACATTGACCACCATTGCTATGCCGATGACACCCAAATCTATGTAGCGCTATCACCAAATGACTATCGCCCCATAGATCTACTGTGCCAGTGCATTGAGCAGGTCAAACACTGGATGTGCCAAAATTTCCTTCAACTAAATGAGGATAAAACTGAGATAATTGTTTTTGGTGCTAAGAAAGAAAGGTTTAAAGTCATCCAACACCTTCAATCACTGTCCCTGAAAACCTCAAATAAAGCCAGAAATCTTGGGGTTATTATGGATTCTGATTTACATTTCGACAGTCACATCAAATCAGTAACAAAATCAGCCTACTATCACCTTAAAAATGTAACAAGACTTAGAGGGCTCATGTCAGCTCAAGACTTAGAAAAACTTGTCCATGCCTTTATAACCAGTGGGCTAGACTACTGTAACGGTCTCCTTGCAGGTCTTCCCAAAAAAACTGTCAGGCAGCTACAGCTTGTTCAGAACGCTGCTGCTAGAGTTCTAACAAAGACCAAAGAATGTGAGCACATTACACCAATTCTTAAATCATTGCACTGGCTTCCTGTACGTCAGAGAATTGATTTCAAAATCCTCCTGCTCACATATAAATCACTTCATGGTCTAGGGCCGAGGTATATCACTGATATGCTCCCACTACATAAGCCTTCTAGATCACTAAGATCCTCTGAGGCCAATCTGTTAGTGGTTCGCAGAGGAAACTCAAATCAAGGGAAAGCATCTTTCAGTCATTATGCAACAAACAGATGGAATAAACTTCCTGAAGATTTGAGACTTTCAGCCACTCTGACCACTTTTAAAACTAGACTGAAAACTTTTATGTTCACCTTAGCTTTCTGCTAAATCTTTGCACTTTTAACGTCCGCACTGTTTTTTATTATTGTCTATGTTTTTATTCTCTTTGTCTTTCTGTAATGCATTTGAATTCATGACATGTTGTGCTGTGAAGCACTTTGAGTCTGCCTTGTGTATGAAAAGTGCTATACAAATAAAGTTGCCTTGCCTTGCCTTGTATGAGAAATTTGTGGTCTTTCAATTCCTTAACGTGATATTACGTCATCATACAACGCTGCAGTTAAGCGATTCAGAGTAAAGTTGACGGGTGACCCAGTTCACCATTAGAATAGATGATAACGGCCTAGTAATGCAACTAGTATACTACTAGTAGTTAACTGACTATCTTTGGGTTTCTGTTGGTTGGACAAAAAAGAGATCAAGATGTAAGATTTCCATTGATGGAACTAATGAGCATAGCCTAAACCATAAAAAAAAAGCCCCAAACCAAAACTACATAGAAGTATGTGGCTATTAAGTATAAATTAATTTTACCTATAGGATGGGCCTCCTACTTGTCATGTGTCTTTTCCTAGTAGCACTTGTCTGAATAAGAAAGGCCTCTATCTGTAATCAATATATGCATCCTACTCAATATGGTTTCATTATAAAAGCTGGCTGTGATGCTACTGGGTAGTGACGGCATCATTGTGAACTATGCAGCAGAAGAAGTCTGTCTTCGCCGTCTTGTTCTCTCTTTAACATGGCAGCATTCAGGTCCTCTGTTGTCCATCGCCAGCCAATTAATCCGAATCAAAGGGAGACAAATCCTGTAAAAACAGACATGCTGCATTCATGGGTCCATAGGTGAGAGAGAGAGACATGTAGAGGGGAGAGAGGGAGATTAAGAGATTCCCCCCAGACCTCCTCTCCCCACTTTCTTCTGGTAGAATTCATTAAGATTTAAATCCCTGACCGTTTACTCTGGCTTTTCTATGCATCTCTTGCAAGAAAAAAAAACCTCTGTATGCCCAAACCAGAATTAAAATGGCGATGCAGCACTTGTTTTCTGTCAACAAGAGGGCATAGAGAGAGACAGAGAGATTGCATGAGAGATGGTAAGAAGGAGAGAATGAGTAAGGGGCTGACAGCTGGTTGGTATTCCTGAGGCTAAGCCAGAGAGGCTGATGGTGCAGAGTGGACATCACCAAGGAATTTCAATGTGGAAGGAACGGCTCGCTGTTGTCAGAGTCAGAGCTCCAGCCTTTCTATTTCAGACCTGACTGTTTTACAAAAAAGTGTGTCTAATAAAGCTGTTTATGCATGGTTCAGATTTTAACATTTCGATTACCTTTATCTGGTTTAACTTTTTTTCATATACATGTATACAAATAGAAAGCAAAGTAAAGGGTGTGGGTCCAAGGTCTCGATACGACCATCAACTTGTGTTGTACAGTTCAAGGAACTCACACATTATCAGCGATTCCTCCATGTTGGTGGACTTCGTCTGGGCCTTGGATGTAAACGAAACCGTCTGGACTGGCTGCCCCGTTGCTATTGGCCATGCAGGTATTAATGTATAGCGCAGTGGTTCCGTTGACGCATTTGGTCTAAAAGGCCAATTAGCCATCAAAAGCAGTAACTGATGAGACCAACATCTGCTTGTTCCTTGAGTCCTCATAACAATATTAACTGCCACAACATATAAGTCATATTCACATTACTATAGTTACTGTTACTTTTGTGGCTGCTTTAATTTCTGGGAGTGTCTGTCGGTCTTTGTGTCTGTCTTTGTCTCTCTCTGTCCATCTGTCTCTCTTTCTCTCTCCTTTTCTTCCTCCCCAACCGGTGCAGACAGATGTCCGTTCTCGACAGAGCTGGGTCTGTCCGACTTTCCTGCCTGTTAAAGGAAAGGTTTTACTTCCCCCTTTGTGCACAAGATTGCTGGATTAATACTTTTTATAATAACTATACTAATTATTACTACTTTTATTAAAGATCGTGCGACTTGTTGCTGTTCATGGGGGAAGTGTTCGGTTTCTGTAAATTATAAATAAGTCAAAGAGTGTGGTCTTTACCTACTCTATATGTAAAGTGCCTTAAGATAACTTTTATTATGATTTGGCACCATACATTACATTGAATTGAGTTGAATTGAATTGAATTCTGAACTCACAATGTTGTGCTGAATGTTATACATCTATATCCCTGTTATACATTTTGATCTCTATTACTGCTTTGCAGGTTTGGGTCCACCTGTTGGTCTGTCTTTGAGTGACAAGGTTAAATGTTAAAAGGCTCATGTCATATAATAAATGTTTACACTAAAGACGTTTGTCAGTGGTCCCTTTGGATAATTCACTAGTGAGAAAGATACCAAAGATCAGATTATATCTTTGTATTTATCACCAAGGTGTGAGAAAGGCAAAATGTAAGAATCAATATGTTGGGACTCACACAGGCTGAGCCTCCAGGACTCAACACAGTTTTAGTCCCAAGATCAGCCAGACAACCATGAGCATCTGGAACCAGCCTCCCTGCTTTCTCTGGGGGAGACCCAGCTCTCAGTTAACCCAAACCAATGCACTCAATAAACAGCTGGATTATTGCATAACACGAGGTGGGGACTAAATAGCCCAGAGTCCTTTGAAAAACCTGAAAAAAAGATCAAGTACTTTCCATTTGCATATGCAATTGGGAGTTCGGCAGTCATTGACGATCGCACGGCCATGTTCATTCATCTACCGGAGGCCAAAGAGCTTCAAGGCTGTCAAGCACCGGCTCAACAATTTTCAATTCCTTAATAATTTATTGATGGAGGGCAGTCAAATTGCGTATCAATAATGTAGAAGGGCTCAGTACAATGTTAATACAAAACACCCTTTGAGTTGGGCTCATTCATGCTGACAGACCTGCAGACATATGTACTATGTTTAGTCGCACGTGGTCCGGCTCTGGCACACTGCAGGAATCCAATCTGCATCAGTGAGCTGTGTAATGTTAGTTGATGATGGAGAAACTATAAAATGCTTCTCATGTTTCCTTTTGTGAGCAGAGTAAAGAAGTGGAAAATTAAGCTTTATATAGGCTTGGCTGGGAGAGATATACGCTACAAAGACAATTATATGAAGAGCAAGGGCAAATAGGTAGACAAGTTTATTGTTACGTGTGTTACATTAACAATACGATCAATTCTTAAATCTATCCCCCACATTATAGCCTTAGACAATATGAGGTTAAGATACAACTCTGCAGAGAGAAGTTTGCGTCATTTTAACGATACATCTATGCCCACCTCCGCTCTCGGCCAGTTAGACAGCTATGTACTGTGTGTTTGGGCACGAGCCAATCACGCATGTAGGACAAATTAAGTGACCAATGGCAGATTTCCATCTAGGTCAGCATCTTTTATTCAGGAGGCACGCGTACACAGTTACATGCCATCCTGCCCTGGGGGCCCTGCGGAGACCCACTCTGCCACCGAGCGATGGCCCACCATTTTGTTCTGTTTTGAAAATGATCTCCATGCATGAGATTAGCTGGGGGGCCCACAAGCTCTTCCCTTTGTTGTGCATCCCAGATTGGATATTTCCCGGCTGGTGACTGTGAATGTGTGTGAGTGTGTGCAGGGCGTGCATGCATGGTGCCAGGCTTGCATTTGTGAATGTGCATATGCTTGTGTGTGTGTGTGTGTGTGTGTGTGTGTGTGTGTGTGTGTGTGTGTGTGTGTGTGTGTGTGTGTGTGTGTGTGTGTGTGTGTGTGTGTATGTGGTTAATGGGAGTTTTGCTCATTGCAGGGGCGAATACGATCTCGATGGAGACATCCGATGCCCATTCTATGTATAACGCTGTAGTGTACTGCCGCTGAGCTTGAGGAGAACGCTCATAGTATCTCTATCTGTCTGCAGTGTTTACAGCAATGCATGCTTTGCAAAACAAAGCCTACACATTTTGACAACAGTAGATGCCTGGCAGGGTCATAGGTAAAACATGGCATTTGTTAAGGTTACAAGAGACATTCGCCTGTGCCTTTCCTTGAACTGTTCATGAACCCGCACTGGTGCACTGCGCTGTAATGCATGGCTCATCATTCCATAGGAGGAAACCTATTTGTGACAGAAACAAAAAATTAACCACGCATACTGAATCTACACAAGTATGTAAAGTTAGTAATGATGAGGCTTTACAATGCCACTGCACCAAAATGTAAAAAGCTGACTCTCTCTCAGCCGTCGGTTTCCCTCCACAGACTTAAAGCAGCAACAAAGCAACTAGGCAGAGAGAGAGAGAGACAGAGAGAGAGAGAGAGAGAGAGAGAGAGAGAGAGAGAGAGAGAGAGAGAGAGAGAGAGAGAGAGAGAGAGAGAGAGAGAGAGAGATAACCAGGGATGTGGTTGCTATAGTAACCATCTGGTGGGTCTGAACTGTTTTGGTCTCTTCATCTCCCTCTGCCGCTCTCCCACTCTCTTCCGATCTGCCTGCCTGCTGCCTTTCCTCCTCCCTCCTTCTTCCTCCTTCCTCAAGTTCTCTTCACTTTCCAAGTGAAAACAGAGAGACAGAGAGAGAGAGAGAGAGAGAGAGAGAGAGTGAGAGAGAGAGAGTGAGAGAGAGAGAGTTTAATGTTAATGTGGATTGGTTCCTGTCTTTTTGGCCATTTGTCTGTTTTTATAACTCTGTCCTGAGAGTCCCATCTGTTAATCCTGGAGGACAATGTGCACAGTGCCCCAATTTGGGTGCCGTTCAGGTTTTTGGAGATTAGTAAAAAGCTGGACTGATATCTGTGAGGGAACTTGCTTGAATGATTGACGTAATCTGCAATCATGATTTATCCGCAACAAAAGTGGGTTTTACCATCATATAGGCGGGTTGTTTTTTGGTCAAACCCTCTGATTTAGCTCTGCCCAAACAAACTTGATGGGAAAAAACCCTCTCAGGAGCAGAGTGGCATCTAAAGGGATATTAATTTATTTCTTTAACCAGGACTGCATTTTCCTTTTCCCTCTTATCAGCTGCCGCCCTTGTGAATTCCCAGCAGTGTCTGAATCGTCGAGAGAATACCTGATCCTAATGCCAATTGAGCTTGCCCACCACACATGCAATGTGGACACGTGTACACATCTATGCACACAAACTACAACACACATCTGAATACCAACACCTGCACATGTACGCACACACAAAAATGCACATATGCAGTGGAATGAAATGCAAATATTGCCTCAGCTATTTGCATGCTGTACACATTCAATTACTGCATCATATAAAGCCTGTTGATACACACCAAGAAAGAGAGGAGGTGGTTTTCCCCGTGAATGGAGGTCACTCTGGGTATTTCCCTGCAGCGACACAAAGGTCAGATTGGATTCCAGAGAAGGGACCAGCACTGGGTTTTCTCAATGACAACAGCAAGTGTATGTGTGTGTGTGTGTGTGTGTGTGTGTGTGTGTGTGTGTGTGTGTGTGTGTGTGTGTGTGTGTGTGTGTGTGTGTGTGTGTCTGTGTGTGTGTGTGTGTGTGTGTGTCTGTGTGTGTGTGTGTGTGTGTGTGTGTGTGTGTGTGTGTGTGTGTAGCTAACAGGGAGCTTGCAGGGTGTGGTTTCCCCCCTCCTGAGAGTGACCTATGAAAGCCCTCACTCCTCTCTTTCGCTCCTTCATGATTCTCCTTTTCTTCCTCTTAGTTTCTCTTCTTCTACACCTGTGAGAGCTTATGTAACCTAACAGCTACCCAGATCTTGACTTCCATCTGCCCCCTTTCACAGCACCAGTAATTAGCTTCTCATCAGTCCTCAATACAAAACCCATTTACCACAACATTATCCAAATAGTGACTGACTACAGTAATAGAGAGTTTCCCTTTACGTAAAAAGATAATAATGGAGGATCTCTTGGCTCGTCAGTGTAATTGTGAGCCTCTTTTATCAGCGATGGTCACCCAGCCCAAATCTGGGCTTTACTTTGAAGTTATCTATCCAGCCTGAGGTAAGCAACATCTGCTGCATCTCTGTGATAACAGCATTAGGACTTAGCATCTCAGTGTGCAGCTACTGTCTGGGGGTTTGTGTGAAAAACACATAACCTGCGATTGAGACGTCTGTATGTTTATCTATGCATATGTGCTACGTATGTCAGCTGGTAATGTGCTAGAAATATGTCTTCCTGTATTAATCCTGTGATAAATGCTTGAGGCGGCTATCAATAGTGAGGGAGATGTGATAGGGAGGAGGAAAATCTCTGCGATGTTGACTTTTGTCATATTGACTTTGACACTCATACCTGTTTATCAAAATATTTGAGAGGAACAAATGAGCAAGAAAAATGTAAATGGATAAAGTAGATTACAGATTGCAGCTCAGGTTTCCCTGAAGGGCTGGACATTTGGATATGCATGTACTCCGATACGTGTCACTTTAAGTTCGCCCTTGGTTCCTCGCCAGGAGATGTGGTTATAATAACAAGATCGTTAACAAACAAACAACTGTTGGCTTTGTAAAGATAAAGTGACGTATTGAAGTCCCACTCCCTCTGTGTGTGTTGTAATCTGAGTTTCTCTGTTCTTTGTTTTGGTAGCTGGGCCCATGCAAGTCCCTTTGAAACTATCACAGTTACAGCTGATAACATCGTCCTGACCCACGGTGGCCAGACGCCATTGTTACAGAAGCTAACACACACCCTCTATTCTCCCTCCCATCCCCACCCTGGTGAGTATGAGCTAATCCCCTTTAGCACGAGCTCTGTCAGCACTGCTTCCAAACTCTGTAGCCATGTCCACAGATGAAAGATGGACAGTACTGTGTGTACGATTTACAATGAGACACAAACAAGACAGAAGTGTGAATAAACAGTGTATTCCAACATCTTTAACTACTGTTGATGCTGGGCGCAGCCATTTTGGATTTTGCGGTTGGGGCTCTGACTGGGGACTTGGAAATTACAACTTCTGAGATCAACTGTGTCTGTCAGTTTGTCCAGAACAGCTCTAGATGTCATTGTTTTCTCCTTTCTTTTCTTTATCCTTTTCCATGACAATCTGCTGTTACCTTCGTGAGTCTGCATGTTTCATTATTTCAGCTCCAAGCCACATCTGATGTATGTGTAGTAACTTCTCAGTAATATTTTTTAAGGGAAATTAAAACTGTATCAAAAGTGACAACAAAAACACAATTGACAAACGATTAAAAAAAACGATTGGTTTCCCAGCCTAGTGGACGCCATTAGAAGCATGGGACATGCAGTTCTCAACTGCAACAGAGAATCATTAGTATCATTATAATGGATACTTTACAAGTTGCATTAAAATCTATATATTTATAGTTTTGCTTTGGGTCTGTGAATAATTGTGTAGTAAAAAAGTAACATGCATAATCCACTTAGGTTTTTTTTTGTCACCTTGATATCAACCAGATGAGTATATAGATAAAATCATTCCAGCTGACAGAGAACAAGACTG
The DNA here is from genome assembly GCF_963691815.1 of Echiichthys vipera. Lineage (NCBI taxonomy): Eukaryota > Metazoa > Chordata > Actinopteri > Perciformes > Trachinidae > Echiichthys > Echiichthys vipera. Next base: position 31,044,593 of record NC_139825.1, on the reverse strand, counting down.
ATGTACAGTACACTGCTACTGTATAATGCTACTGTACAATGCTACTGTACAGTGAGGCTTATAATCTTCAATATTTTCCACTTTCTCAAGTGTTGATTTGACTTTGTGGTGCCTTTGAAGCAGTTTTAGCATCTGCAGTGGTGATGTCTTTTCGTATAACTGATAATGCAGTTCTGTTTGTCACTTTGTCGTCATTATTATCGAGACGCAGTCTAATTCCACAGTGTTTGTGACTGATGCGCTTGCAATTCAACAATTCAGGCGGTGACCCATTTGACCTCTCTTTAACTCTATTGGCTGCCGTTTGTTACCTAAAAGCTCCTCTCTTCCTCTCTTCTCTCTTTTTTAGATTCATTTTTTGGCAGTTTTCCAAACCTTTATTATACAGGACAGACAGGAAATGGGGTGAGAGAGGGGGGGGGGGGGGGCATGCAGCAAAGGGCTGCAGGTTGGAGTCGAACCCACGGCCGCTGCCTTGAGGACCTTTAGCCTCTTTACACGGGGCGACTGGTCTAACCAGTTAGCCACCGGCTACCCCTCTTTCAAAGTTTTGCTAAAGGTGATGCATGCTGATAAATGGTATTTGACTTACTACGAGTCACATGTGGAGCTGCCTTTGTAGTTGTGATTTACTATAGATGCTCAAGACATGGATGACTGGTGTATCTGTTGCAAGCACTGCAAAATGATGCAATGTAGTGAGAAGAAAAGTTGGAAAATAACAACAAATGCAACAAATGCACCACAAATAAGCATTTAAAGTGAATGGTTCCTGTTTTTATGATTTTCTGTAGTATGTTGCTTTAAGGGTTTTCACTGTGTGTGAATACTATCCTGACCTTTAAGACTGATGAGAGCCCAGCTCAGTCCGAGCAAATCAGCCTTCACTGCAACATTTTGGATGAAAGGATCCACCGCACAGAAAAATCATAGACCATTACTCCCTAAATGTAACATCCTCTCATTCTGTGCAAGGGGATAGGCTGTTACTGCAGTAGGCGCCATCTTCATGCTTGACTGCCGTCTTGGAAGATGGGACTATTTTGGCAGGATAATGCGGTCACGCCACTGAGTGAATAGGGGGTCTTGAGAGAAAAGGGCAGCGATAAGAGAATGGAGAACATTCCATTAAAGATAGCGATGGTATCAAGCCGAGGCTCAAGGAAGACTATTCTGCACCGAAACCCACCGCAGCACCCATCGAGTGCAAGGTGCATCCGTTACCATGGTACCCAGCCCAGGCAGCCCCTTTCAAGTCTGTCAAGACCAGGGAGGGAGAGAGTCTAGCAATACGTTAGTCTCGCCTGCAGTTGGAGCTGAAACAGACGTGTGTGTGTTTGTGTGTGTGTGTGTGTGTTCCCAGCACACATCCTGGCGTTCGGGGTTTAAGATGCCGTACACTGACAGAGGCTCATCACACAACATGAATCATTTAGTCACCACAGCAGAGTTGGAAATGTCACATCTCATCAGCGTCCCTCACGCCTCAGTGCCCCTGCACCATTTACATCTCTGCCATGAAGTTAAAGAGAGGACTTGATTAAAGGGAGAAGCTGAGATTCTTTTTTTAAATGCAAACAGACATTTATTGCATTAGGAAGCAGTGGTGTACATTTTTCCCCACAGAATCATTTGCAATACTGTACTTTTTGAGATCGTAGTCTGTTGCGCAGTCATCCAAGCCAAGTGTCCCACCTCTCCTCTGAAGAAATCAGGAGTGTGGATTTCAAATTCTTGATGGGATTGTTACCATCTTTCCTCCCATTTTCAGTCTCCTTCCACATTCTGATCTTTCCAAAGAATAGGATGCTACTTTTTCACAGTGGAAAATGCTGACTTGACCTCCCTTGGCAGTCAGATAGGCATCCAATAACTGGGGGAAACTGTACAAGGAGCATATGCAAAAGTCAGCTGAGCTATTTGTGAGTGCTTTCATCTTTCTGATACAAAACTATATTTTTGTGGGGTGTATTTTTTGCTACAGTTTAAAAAACAAAAAGCAACATCAAGTACATAATTATTTAAACCACAATCAACACTAAACAGTAAATAGTACTTTGTTATAATCTTTATTACAAGATATTAGGTCACTGTACAAATCAGTGTGAATCGTACAGTACAACGCAGAATTAAGACTGTTTCTCGAGGTTTGTCATTCAAAGCTGTATACGAAGTGCTTCAAGAATACACAAGAGTTTCAGAACTTCTGCCGTGCATGCATGATTTTATATTTGCCATGCATGAGTTGGTATCTCGGTGTTTTAAGAAAGAGCCCTAAAAGATGGCGATCCAACAAAACAACTGAATTGTATGAGTAAATGTATAAAGCACAAATAAAAGAACAAGTTGTCTGATACAGTATTATCCCTCATGAGATTTGGCACACACAATAATGCACAATGCAATATAAATAGTTTATCAATAGGGTGTGTACAGTCAAGTTACAGTATCAACCAATCCAGGTGAAAGCCTGGGAAGCTTACAAACAGGTGGAAGGTACACGGTATATAAATGACTCTTTAGCTGCAAAGTATGATAACAAAAAACACTCAGGCAACATCGAGAATTATTAAGTGAAAATAAATGTCACTCCCATTCACTCAAAGTTTGCTCGGCATACAAAAGAACACTCCCTCTGGCCTCAGGTCACTGCAAAAGACATATTCCAAAGGATCAATAAATAAAGTCTTCAACACAGAGAACAAACCAGTTTACCGCTTCCCACCTTGTGCAAGAAAATATGGGCTACCCTTTCCATATTTACAAACTCTGTAATTAATTTGCCCTCAATCAAAATGAAGAGCAGAAAGAACGGTACCATAGGTTTGATTGATAAGATATAGGAGAAGTGTGTGCTTTAGTTTTTATATTAGATTTATGTCTGTATCCTGTCCCTGATTTCTGTTTTTCGACAGCGTCGTCACCTTCCTCCACATCACCCCCCGCCCCCTCCTGTTGTCCACTCACGCTTTTGGATTTATGGCGAAACCCTGCAATCGAGGGTGTTTGTGCGAGTGAGTGTGTGTGTGTGTGTGTGTGTATGTGTGTGTGTGTGTGTGTGTCTGTCTGTCTGTCTGTCGGGGGGAGGGGGGTCCACCCCCACCAGGGGTCTCCTTTGCTGCCATCTCCCACCCCTGCCAGTGTGTGTGTCACCCGGACGGCCATGACTGACTGGGAGAGGAGGGCGTGGAAGTGCTGCTTGCTGCCACATGAGAGAAAGTGCTTATATACAGTGTCTTTGGATTAAATCTGGTAAATATCGCCATAAAAAATTTCAAGAGTGTCTTTTTTTAGGGGGGGGGGGGGGTGTTGAGCCAAGCGCTCTAAGCCTCTGCCGGGGTCTTCTCTGTTTCATTTTTCAGTGCTTCGTTGTCGCCATTCTCATCCTCAATCACAACTGTGGATGACAAGTGAGAGAGTTAATGAGGGAGGTTCATCTTAGTGCAGCGTCTCAAAAAAAATTCACCACAGACTGACAGGAGGGTGTTAAAGCCCTGAACCCTGAGCGCTGTGCTGTATGAGAAGAAGGGCTGTGTGCATGCATGAGAGAGTAAGAGTATGCAAAAAGTGCTATTGTGTGTGTGTGTGTGTGTGTGTGTGTGTGTGTGTGTGTGTGTGTGTGTGTGTGTGTGTGTGTGTGTGTCTGTGTGTGATGCACATATGTGAATGTGCACGTCTGAATTCATGCGTTATTGCCATGCACCTACAGATGCAATTCTTACATGTCTGTCTGTTTGCCATGTCAGTCCATGTTGTGTCTGTGCACTCCTGTACATGCAACTGTCTGCCTGTGCATGCATGTGCCACCACAAGTGAGCATCAAATGTCTTTTTTCAAGGACCATCTCATGCCTCTCATAAGGAATCCAGGACACACAAAAGCCAACACACAAACAGCCTGGATGTATCATGCATGTATCAACATAAACCATATAAATCTCAATCATTCCAAACATTCATTGGGGAGGGGACATTCAGCACAACTGTGTTGAGCTGCATTCAGAAGGCATTTAACAGCGCATCCAACTTGTGTTGCAATGCGAATATAATATTTTTAAAAAAAACATACTTCTCACATGCAAACATTAGACGATGTAAGTGATATTACGCTCTACTGAAGACCATGTCAAGGCAAAAGGTGTCGCCTCTCTGGCTTCACACGGTGCCATCCTTAATTATGGTCCACTGGTAACCTATGTGCGTATTGAACACATCACCATACAAACGAAAACGCCTTAATTATATAATTACCGCGTTTGCTCCTGCCTATTTGTCCGAGTTTCGGCGGACGTTTGTTCTGTGATCCATTGAAGAAGTTGTTCGTGTCTTGAAGACGACAGGTGAAGGAAAGGTGTCCCTCGTCGCCCTCATTTCCATAATGACTCATTTTCTCTTCGCTGAAAGGCAGCACTTCCGACATCTCAAAAAAATGCGTCTTTTTCTCACCAAGGCGCACAAACTGAAATGTAAAAAGCCCGTCGCCAAGCTTGAACTCGTCCGTCTGTAACAAACAAAAGGGGGGGAAAGAAAAACACTTCTATCTGCTGACACGATCTAGCCCTTTCTGTTTATCCCGAAGACACGTGTTTGTCTCCGTTAGGTATGCACCAGAGATAACGGTAAATCAAAAAAATGTCCTCAATTTCCCCGCTCGTGGAGCTTCGGCAACATTATACAGAATTTCCAGAAGGTTGTCTTTCTCTCTCTCTCTCTCTCTCTCTCTCTCTCTCTCTCTCTCTCTCTCTCTCTCTCTCTCTCTCTCTCTCTCTCTGCGCGTATTGCTTTGGAAATGGAGGCGCGCGTACAAAGAGCCGTGGGGCGCCCGCTGGTTTCTAGCGGCTGAACCCGTCGCACGGAAAATCTGAGGAAGAAATGCAAATCGAGGAGCGATGCAAAATACGGATTCCGGGGAGATCTGGCGAGGGAGCTGCAAGGGGGGTTTTCTGGTGCAGACGTAGAGAAGCTTCCAGTTTGGTAGTCGTATGTACCACGCTCCACTCTTCGGGATCTAGATGCAATCAAACCAATGGCGAATTTATGTTCAGAGATGGTACAGAAATGTGAACCAATACAGATGTTTTGGAAAACGACGTTTGGGCGCCACCACTCGACGAGTTAGAGATAGGAAATCTTCCAACCTGCTTAGGTTTTTTTTTCTTTATGTGATTTATATGGTCACGGTGTTTTAAGGATGATGATGATGACAGAGGTCCTTGTACGTCCACCGAGTCAGACCTCACCAGTGGATGGCAGTGTTTTCATAGGCTGATGTGACTTTTGGCCCCATGGCGCACCTCCCGTTTTTAATACAGAGGACTGTTTCCACCTGGTTTCACTACAATAACTATAATATCACTGTGAAGGGGTTGGGTGGAGGTTGAAGATGCCTCAGCCAAATCCATGTTCTTGGTGATGTTCCAGGTATCCAGATAACTTAGTAGACATCATATTGAAATGTTTCTTTTGTTTTTGATTTTTTTAAGCACATAAACATTCTATTATTCTTTAAAAAAGGACACCTCCCGTATATTTTCATTGATAATATGATGATTCATAATTGTTATAATGTCCACTAAACCTGATATGATCTACTTACAAGTTACAAGATCAGAGGGAGGTTTTAAAAGTGGCTTTGTTAGATGAGGCCCCCTGTCTTTAGGTAGAAACTACATTTCTCATTGTGTAACCCACTGATGTCTGCAGTGTTTACATAAATCTGTCTTCAAGGAACAGCAGCACAAAAAGATCTTATGAAAGAGATAGACAGTAAAGGGCATGGAGCAGTGGACAGGTACTAAGACCTGACTACCCTTTCTCAAGAGGAACTTAACCAAATATCCTTGCACAGACAATGAAATGAAAGGTGATATCCAAGCCTGCAGCATAACTAACTTTGATATGCCGACGACTATTCATTGAGGAGGTGCGGTCATGAAACACCTACTCCCTGTGGACTGACAGAAGCCTGATTTTTATCAGAGGCTCACTTTTCACATCATAACATTTCAACTCTTTCAGCTTTCACAAATAATATCACAACATGTGGCTATATTGTCATCAGAGCTGGCTTCTTGATTATTTTAAGTCATTAAGTAATTAGTAAGCTTTAACAGACATGTCCATATTTAACACCATAGTCTACATGCACAAGGAAATATTCACTTCATACATATATATATATGCAAAAATAGAAAATGAGAAGTGATATGGGGGAAAAAAAATAAAATAGATACATATCCAGACCCTAAACCCAACAACCCCCACAACAATGCCTTTATATCACAACATCTTGGTATGCTACATGCTTAAACCTGTTGGAAGATTACAAGCTGAGAAGAGTCACAGTCAGTGAACTGACTGAGTAATGTCAGTTACACACGTTTCTATCTAAAGTTTGCTAACATTTGCTTATGTTAGCCACCATCAGCTGTCGGTCATACTGAACCAAGTAAGAATGTAACAGCTAAACCGAGTATATTAAATTGAGAAAATGTGTGTTTTATCGCCTATGAATTCATCTGTAAGAGCAAGAATGTTTTTTTTTCAATAGTCTTGTTTTAAATAACTTGCTGCATTACTTGATATTGGGTGCACACGTATTTCAAGTATTTCAAGTATTTCATGTATTTAATGTATTTAATGTTTTCATGTATTTCATGTAATTCATGTAAGCATTTCTTTAAAACATGACAACACATATTCATGACTAAGAGTAGGCTATAGCAGTCAGATATCTCCACCAGACCTGCATGGCTCTGGTTTGATCTGGTTTGAGTGACAGTGGCCTGGAAAAATACACGTGACTCCATAACTGTCATCAGATTCTGATTCAAGCGTCAATTTGTGCATGGAAGTTTGTGAATCAGCTTTTTCTAACTGAGCCCTGCCCACTTCAAACCAGTGGGAAGATCAGAGACAAGAGAAATCTCTTGTGTTTGTTAAATAACCAAAGTGTTCTAACCTTGGCAGAAAATTGCATGACTTTGAAGTTTTCAGGGCCTTCAAGGTGCACTGATGTACATATTAAACAAACAAATAAAAATATAAACTAAAAATGGACTCCTACACAACTTCACACATTCTCTAAATTTTAATATTTATTTTCATGACTTATATAATTTTTTAACAAGTTATGAACTTGACATCACTGGCATACATATACAGAAGGCTTATAAAGTGCCCACTGTAGTAAATCCTATAATTACTGTGGCAGGCAGAGACTGGGCTCAGCTAGATCATTTGAATGAGATGCATCACATTACATTTCTATTGAAAACATCATCAGAATAATCCAAGCTCTGCATATTTTCCACAGACCCATCTTTGACCTATTTCAGGCATAAATGGCTACGATCATAATCTTGTTTTTTATCATTATCTTTATCAGTATTTGGTGCAACGTAGGTGTGACCCGTAGATGGTTTGGTCTATCCACCGGCGGAATTTGGACACGGCTGTGTAGACTCCTGGAAACTTAGGATCACCGCAGCCATTGCCCCAGGAGACCACGCCGTAGATACCCCCCCTACACGCCAGTGGTCCGCCAGAGTCTCCCTGCAAGGACAAGACAAAACCCTCCATCTAGATGTCACAATGTACCTTATGAAAAAGCAAATGACCTGAGTTTCTTGTAGTTTATAGTTATTTAGCTATTTTAAAGTCTTGATTGGTGTTACAGTAATTATACAAAGAGTCTGAGCAGTTAGAAGCAGTTCTACATCCCATGTCTCAAATGCCCCAGCCAAGTTAGATCACTTCTTTATTGTAGATCAAGCCAAAAACAGTGTGAAGAGTATGAATCACAAGATGTGACTCTAACAGCATAGAAACAGACAACTTTATATTTCACAAATGACATGTGCCTTCATAATGGGAAGTCTAAAACTCCACATGAGCAGACATGTGAATTTTGTAACGTGATTTGCTATGCTATTTCACATAAACCACATTGGCCTATATGTGGATTTGTCACATGTCTGACCCTTACAAACAGCCTTTATGTTTTTCTTGTGTAAGAGGAAAAGACCAACAAACATTGGAAACAAATCTGTCTTTTCACAGGACGGTTTGAATTGGATTCACCAAATCTTAATCTCTAGCTGCCACTTGGAAAAAGCCGACACACAAAGTTGCCTACTGCAGGGTTAAATATAGCACATTTTAATTAGTCATTCAGCTCTTTACCTAAAGCTAAATATAGCCTTCTGGTATATCACACATTGAGTTTCATGTAATTTTTTTTATCACATCAAAGGTTGTGGCAGCAGTTCTTGTATGCTACCAGGTAACTGCATCAGAGCCTGCTGTTGTCGGTGAAATGACTGTACTTTAAATTACAGCAAGGTTTTCAGTTCTGGCGCTATTTCAGAGGTGCTTTTCTCTCGCCCTGTAACTATCATAATACAATTCCTGAAGGTGTTCCTACCATGTCTGCTTTATAAAAAGCTTGTGGCTGAACCAACCACTGACATGATGAACTGTATCCTCATTTTCTGTCATGGGGATGAGCTTTGCAAAACTGTGTGATTGTTTGGCTCAGGTGTGAACTGATGAAAAGAGGACGACCCTGCCTGATATGCACTGGGAACCAAGGCCAATACCTTGGAAAATGTATTGCATTTCATTTCATTAGATTTTTTGTTGTTCTGTTCATGTTTGTGCAAATTGCAGATGTAATTTCTGTGATAGCATTTGTCCCCTGTACCTTGCATGCATCTTTTCCTCCAGTCCTGTAGCCAGCACAGATCATGTTTGCCGTGATGTTTCCGTTAAAGGACTCGCTGCCGTTGCACCTTGACGTTGAAACAATGGGCACTGCAACTGTCCTCAGGGTGACGAGGTCCTGGCCTCCTTCCTGATTGTTGTAGCCCCACCCGGACACCCGACACACCAAGCCTTCGACCACTCCTGTCCCCTGCCTGGGGAGAGGCGCCAGCGACACAAATTTGTTCAGCACCATGGGGGCCCGCAACTGGACAGAGGAAAGTTTCAGAGTGCATGTGAAGAAAAAATACAACTTTCTGGTCAAAGATTATCAAAAAAGTGAAAATTCTGCTCTCTTTAACCGCATTTAAATATTTCAGTAAAACATCTATAACTACACTACCAACAAACGGCAGGCAGGCAAAGTTAGCGAGTAGCTGGCGAGGAAAGTGAGAATAAATGCTAATTTTGCCATCTGCTGGGCGCTTAAAACTGTGGATGTATTATAAAAACTGGCTATTGCACCCATGCACCTGGTGCATATGGAAAAAAAGGTTTCTAGTTTCCAGTTGCAAAGCTCTCAGCTTCCGCCAGAGCTCGGACTGCAGTTTGAAGGTTGCAAATGCTTTCCTGTACTGTACGCTGGGACAGCAGGCTCTAGTGTGTGACCTCCTGTTGCCAGTCAATCAGGCAGTGTGAAAACAAAATGACAAGATTGCAAGTTGTCGCGTTAATAGTACAGCAAACAGACAACTTTGAAGGTCTTGTAGGTAATTAGCTTAAAGGAAGGGGTCTTGAGGAAAATCTTATAAATACAATAATGTTGGTCTATGCAGGGGGATTTTTTCACTGCAATAATGTAAGAGGCCATTGGGGAAACTTAGATGCAAGGCTCAGAAGTGCTGTCATATCCAGGTCTTCTTTTACATCCATGGCATTTAATACATAATAATGTTTGCTATCAACTTAATAGTATTAATAATACTATTGTGTCAGTGTTGTGTTTATGATTTGTTCCGGTTATCCCAAGTGGCAAATTTCATTTCATTAAAATATAGTATATATTTAACATGCATCTTAATACATTGCTTTTCCTACTGAGTCACAAAAAAGTACAATTTTCTTTTCATGGCCACTGTAAAATAAATACTGTTGCAGTTTATTTTTTATCACTGAGATATAGAGTTACATAAATAACCACCCCTCCCTGAGTATAAGCAGTAATAAAGAAGGTAATATTTCTCTTGATAGTAATAGTAGCTACTTAAATGTCACCCACAGGATCTTGCATGAAAGTGTAGACACCATCGGTAGTTTAGTATATAATCAGCAAGTGTTGTAAAACATTTGCACCATAAATGATAAGAGCTGAGAAATAAACTTTTGATTAATAAGAAGTTAAAAAAATATGTCCAAATTTGTATTACAACATGCATAAATTATTACGTTTTAAGTATTACACTGTGGATTTGATTAGTTATTGCTGTAAGGCTAAATGTCTGCACTGTGTACCTTAATGAGCATGATGTCAGCATTGTTGGTGCTCCTGTTGTAGAGGGGATGGGTGACCATCCTGCGGGGTTTAGCATACTGCTCGGTACCCTCAAAGGTATTTATGATGTAGTCTCCCGCCACTATCATCATGTGCTCTGGCCTAAAAGACAGAGTGTTTCCATTTTACATCATATTTATCAACACATATAGTCCTAAGTGCATCGCAGCTTTGATATTTTATCATTACCGAGACATAGCACAGAACATGTGCACAGGACTATTTTCACCATCACAAATTGGAGCCATCATGACGGCGATTTATTATTCTGTCATTTTATATTTCAACATTTTTAGTCTCAATAGAAATAAAGGATAGGATATCAATATGCCAGGAAGGTGGGGGTGATCTGATATGACACACATGACGAATCATGAGCAGGATTCAAAGTCACATGAAGCCAAAAGTGTTGAAGTTTTGGTCTGCCAGGGAACAATAGCTTATGTGTGCAAGCAGGGTCGGGTCAATACAACAGAAATACGGCCAATTTCCTGGATCCAGACAAGATCAAACACAGACACACACACACACACACACACACACACACACACACACACACACACACACACACACACACACACACACACACACACACACACACACACACACACACACACACACACGCACTCATGATCTGCCAAGGTCAGCTGACTCGACCGCATCTGAGCGCTGTTTGACTTCACAGTGGCCAGTATACCGGTTTACTTTGCCTCCAGCCTCATCATCACAGTTTTGCCGTTACCTTCCCGTATCAGAATGGATGTTTGCTTTAAGGCATCTGTTGGCACCATCTGCTCACAGTATTAAATCATGCCAAGTTAGCTGCTACACAGTGATTTCTACAGAGTCCACTGAGAGAACGCCACAAGAATGTAACTACCCGCGCAATCGTTTGAGAAAGATATTTAAACTGAGCAAAGTTCAAACAAAACTGTAACATTTTAAGGTTTATGAGGGATTTATATTTGGCAGTGCAGGTTTATTTTGTCCATCAGCTTAAGATGGCAGTATTTGTCATCAGAAACAAAAAGAAGAATTTAATCTTCCCAACAGGGAAACCTTGACAACGTGGTTTTGTGACTTTTTAACCCAACAGTTACAACAGAAAGGATCAACAGCTTACTGATGACAATCATTAAACAATCTTACCCGATGTTACAGTGCGCTGCTGTCAGCACCCAGTACCTGTGAACCAGTGATCCACCACAGAAGTGCTGGCCCCTGGTACTCTGAAGGGACACAATGTATTTGATGGAGTTTGGTGCAGCAGTGTGACCACCTACTATACGGCCCTGCATGACCACACGGCCTATAGGGAAACAAAGACATTTACAGGACAAGGTGTAAAAAGGAGCTCTGGCAGAAGGATTTAGGGTTTTAATGTTGTTTATTGCTTTAAATTCTTGAAAAAAATTTCCCCTGTCATCTGAAAAGCCTCTTCAGTTCTGACTGGGCTGGTGGGGACTGACCATTGAACCACAAAGCTGATGGAGAGCGGACACTCCCCCAAAACATATTTCCCCTACTTATATAAAAACATAACCTTTGTGCTTTCATCTAAACTGCTAAATACCCAAAACATCCATTGTAAGAACTCTCCAGGTATGTGTTTCAGTCAACCTTAAAACCTCCATCTTTTAAACATGGAGAGTCATCAGTAAACAAAGGAAAAAATTAAAGAGTGAGGCCAATCTTTCAAGCCCATTGACTCTGCTTAAAAATTAGTGGTTTTCTGTCACCAGGGAGTCCACAGCGTAATGAAGGTAATCCAATATAACCTGACCTGCTAATGTCACCACCCCAGTCTGGCTCAGAAACTAGAGTGGGGGCTCTCCCTGAATGCCTTATGCAATAGTTTAACTGCTGTACCTTGACTTCAGACTATACAGGAGACATAACAGTATTGGTAAAGACTATTTCCTGGAAAAATCTAAAGTTCCCTACTGAATTCCCTGAAGAATTTTTGAAGAACACTGTTGAGGAGCAAGACAAGATAGGATGAGATAAGATATAACTTTATTAGAGTGTCTTAGATTACTCAAAAATAACAATAACATGAGAACATCGAGTGTATGGAGAGTAATGCTAACACTAGTGTCTAATAGAGTAACAAAAAATAAGTAAAATCAGTAAACTAAAGTAACATTGAACGATATCGGAAGCTAATATTGTACATGATGTTGAAAAAGTAATATTGAACATTATGTTATAACAACAAACTGCTGACCCTGTAAAGAAAAGGAGTTTAAAGGTAACATTTTTTACTTATTTGCTTTCTTGCCACAATCTAATTTGTTGAATCTGTACAAACACTAATGTATACTACTATTTTCAAATATTTTTACTCGGTCTTTATGTACCAGACCAGTTGCCAACGTAGACTTCAGGAAGTTACAGCTCCCAGCAAAGAGGCTCCGCAAAATAACCCTCTGTAAAATGTAGAATTGTTGTTTAGAGGTGCTGGTGTCCAGTCGTTATGCTAAGCTAAGCTAAGCTAACTGGCTGCTGGCTTAGTTTCATACTTAGTCAAAACGTTTATTGTCATATGCACAGATGAACCAAGTTTTTTCTTTGCCTTCCACTTTGAATCCCGTTGGAAACGTTAGGTAAATTAAATAAATACAGAAGAATAGACAAAGAACAACAGGTTAAGAGAAATAAAAAGAGAATAGAAAAATAACTGTGTTACAAAGACATGAGAGAAGTATGTTCTCATCTACAGCTGCGTACAAATGATCAGCATAAAACCTGCATATGTTTTCTTCTGGGGAGAGCAGTGCGCTACCTTAGGTGGCTCAAAATTGCCACCAAGCACTGCACTCAAAGTTCAAATTATTTAAACTTTGACCTCATTGCCAGTAACCCTCCAGAAGAGGGGTCGCCAGAAGTGATGATGACTTATATTTATGCTTTGCTTCGGATATCTCTGTGCCCTACCTTGTGTTTTTACCACAGGGTGGCTTAACCCTCAGGAAGAAAGTGATTATACCTATTTCCCAAAATGTTATATCCATGTCATAAGTATTCCTTTAAAAACGGGTTGAAACATTAAAGTTGGCTGCCTCGTTCATATGAACTGAGTGAAAGGCTACGACCATTAAACTGCAACTGAATAGAGCATTAAAAATGGAAAAAATCATCACGTATTTTGCTTGCGAAACTGAAAAACATGTACTCACTGTGGACTGTCAGGAGGTCCAGTAGCACACAACATAAACACGTGAGCAGGGTCATCATATCTGCAGGAGGTTTTAGGCCGTTATCCTACACATACCAGCAGCCGAACCACTTCAGCTAGATGACCAGTGTCCTCTGCTCCTGTCTGCCGGCCCTCAGCACTGAGCATCCAATCCTTTCTGGAAACAGTAGGAGTCAGTCACATCAACCTTTATCCTTCAGCTTCACCCTTCACCATGAAACGCAGGACCAGGGTCCAACACTGAAGCATTGATTGAAAAAGAAAGAGTTCACCTTCAAAAATCTGCCCAAGCACCCCCCTCTGCCATCCCAGCAACTATCACAACTCTTTCCCCTGACCCTCCGGACTTGTCGAAAGGCCTTACATTGTTGTCATGGCAACACAGAGCACTGTGCCGAGCAGGTTCATCTATACTGTATCATTGCGCTCAGTCTGTGTCATCATCCAGGATTATCCGTGCTGAAATGTTTCAATAGCCCACTGTGTGTGTGTGTGTGTGTGTGTGTGTGTGTGTGTGTGTGTGTGTGTGTGTGTGTGTGTGTGTGTGTGTGTGTGTGTGTGTGTTGTGCGTGCATGGCTTTGTTTTTGTAGCTGTGTGGAGATCCATGTCTGAGTCAAGAAAACACAAAGGTATATTATGCAGCAGAGACACACAAGTGTTCCTCTGTATGAGTATGAATCATTACGTCTGCAGTGATAATAATTCAATATCATCATCATCATCATCATCATCATCATCATCATCATCATCATCATCATCATCATCATCATCATCATCATCATCATCATCATCATCATCAGCCTTCTGGCAAGTCAGCATCATCCACAGCATGGAAGGAGAATCGCCTGACGTCCTCTTGTCCCACATTTAGAGCGGGCTGAATAATTGATGCTTCCCCCAGTAGAACAGGAGAGACGGCTCTGTGCGGCCTCCCACTGTCAGGTGTTTCCTGGACCGACACTCGCCTGACTTCACAGGCAATTACCTTCAAACATCAGGCTATTCTTTCTGTTTCATACATACAGACTAAGCAAACACAACCTGTGGAAATATTATTTATTTAATATATTTTATAATTAATTATATAATTTGGTATTTATAATGTGGGGACATTTTAAAAGGGTCTGTTCCAAAGACCCCCCATTTTTTCTTCTCACTTACCCCCTGTGGTATTTAGCCTTCCAGACACATTTGGTAACATAGTGGACTTTTACCTCAGTTTTATTTTTTACTATTTATTGTGTCTCTGCTTTATGCCTTGGTTTTATCTTGTGAAGCACTCTTGAAACTCAGTATGTAAATAAACTGTATTGTGACATTTTTGTTAAAGGAATAGTTTGGCATTTTTTGGGAAATATTTGCTTTCTTGACAAGAGTAAGATGATAAATTTTATACCTATCTCATATTATTTCTATATTTATAGGAGGTCACTGCTCCAGGAATGGAAATAGTTACAGCAAGAAGACAATCAGTTTTAAAATGTTTTAGACAGATTAAACAAACAAGAAAAAGTAATCTTTAAAGGCACTGTGAGACAGATTTTCTTTTTTTTAAAACTATAAAAAGGGACCAGGCTAGCTTCCCCTTGCTCTCAGTCTATATGCTAAGCTAACCATTAGCTTCCCACATAGCAGACGGGTGTGTGAGTAGCATCAATCTTCTCATCAAGTCTAAGGTTTTTTAACGCTATGAGCTATGGTTGATATGAGGATATCTATGAATCCATCATCCATCAGAGAAATGTCATACCATCTAACGTTTATCTTTAATTATAGCATGTATTCAGTCATGTAGTGGTTCAGTGATGGAAATCTTATCAAACAAAATCCATAGCTTTACAATATTGGATATCTATATAATTTCCACATCAATTACCTTGATTTTCTTTTCAAAAACACACATTCATATGTGGTTGTTTTTTTTTAGTTTTTTTTAAATTGTTTTATTTATTTCAAACATTATAATGATAGTAAATAAAATATTGCCCATCCCTATTTTTGGTAGGCCTATCACAAATTATATTCTATTTACTTCAAATTTATTGGAGTAGAGGTATAAATTCAACAGATATCTAAAAGGAAAACTGAGACAACATGCATAAGTATAGGTGAAAATGATAAATGTTTTTTGCAATTTTGACAAGGTGACCCTTTAATACATTATCCCCAAAGCAATTTCAGTCAAAAGCAGGCTGGTCAGTTGCTGAAGTTGCTTTGGGGATAATGATGACCAGGACAAATGAGAACATTCACAGGCTTATTGTTTAATACATTACATTTATAGTTGGTTGAGCTCAAACTTTAAGTTAAGATTTTCAATGACCAGCTGTTTTATTTACATGCAACTAATGTGAAACAACCCAATATGAATATAGTGATTAAATCAGTGGACAAATGAGACATATTCAGTCTTTTTGTATTAACACAAACGTCTGGATGCGGCAAACACATCCAACACATCCATTTCTCTGCAAGGCAAACACACACGCACACACACACACCCACACCCACACACACACACACACACACACACACACACACACACACACACACACACACACACACACACACACACACACACACACACACACACACACACACACACACACACACACACACACACACACAAAGACATGCTGTTTGTCATCTTAGCTTAGCTCCTGGGGGAGAGCGGAGCACGCTATCACCTTTCACCCCAACTGTTTGAACAACACCTTTGTGAGTGTAGACAGTATGGAGGCTATGAGTTACAAACCAAACGCCCCTATGTGTGGGAACTAAGAAATAGGGGGGTGGGGGGATCCTGGGAAAACTAAATGAGAGTGACACCTGGGGAGATGGAAAATGCTGAGAAGAGAGGAAGGACACTGCAGACAGAAGTTACAAGACAGTGTACTGCTGGATCAGAATTATCAGTGTGAACACCAGGGCCAGGCTGTGGCAGTGATGTGGCACTATTTGCTTTTATTGTTCTGTTGTTACATGAGTCGACTTGAGGAAAAAACTGTACAAAAGACACATTCAGACATTCTAACTCTCAGTCCAATTAATCAGAATTTGTGAGAAGAGGTTATTCCTTGTTCAAGCGCAGAATACAGGCTGTTATGTCCTGGTACGTCTCAAGTTGATAGCGATAGGGGATAAATATATGATACTCAGCCATCGTCCTGCCCTCTGTAACATCATAGGACACACCAACATCATATTTGGCGAGTGTATTCTATTATTTCTCTGGCTTGTTAGGTTTCATGACCGTAAAGCCTTACTTTGTCTCGGCTACCAGACAATAGGCTGAATCTGCGAGAACAAAGGCCTTAGAAAGGTGTAATGAGAGAGAGAAAAAATCACATACTGGGTCGCACTCTTGGCTTTCTGTGTGTGGGCGACACTTAGATATATGACGGACAATGGCAGGGAACAATGAGAATGGGCAGACATGGTTACACTATAAAAAGGACTGAGAGCTTCTCAAGCTTTAGCGTATGTCCTGGTATGGGAGTAGTGTGTGAGAGTGTGTGTGCCGGTGCTTGTGTGGATTCTTGGACTGTTATAACTTGACTCTTGATCAGGTGAGACAGCTTTGTATCGCATGGATTAACTTGATTGCTGTGGATTAAGGGCAGAGTATTTCTAGGTCACTGTCAAGAAGTATCTCCCTGTTTATACTTAATTTCTGACAATGAGTTATAAAATGTAAACCACTGAACAAAGGTCATCTTAGCTGTAGAAGTTCAAAGGTTGTAAGTTCAGGAATAATTTCTGGATATTTGGTATTTGGTAAGACTTAAACCTATAGCATTGATTCATATGCACACATGTATGTCAATAAATTATCTTTTGACCTCTATTCTTTCTTTCTTTTTGCTAGCTACTAAGATGAACCTGGCTCCATCCTGGCGCCTCTCACTGCTCCTCCTGTTGGCTGTAAACCCAACAGGTGAGGCATCTAAGAAAACATTTACAGGATACTGTGTTCTTAGCATTTAAACCTTCAGTCGCGCAGGGCTGACTTCATGTATAAGCATAGTAAAAAAGCTAGAGGCTTATGTTATGTTATTGAATAGAGTCTCTCTGTCTCTGTGTCTAATTCACTTTCTCGGCCCCTAGGTGTTCACGGGCAGAGGATCATTGGGGGTGCAGCGGTGAAGCCCTACTCCATCAAATATCAAGCCTCCCTCCTGTTCCTAGACTACCACTTCTGTGGAGGCACCCTCATCCATCCCCAGTGGGTGGTGTCTGCCGCCCACTGCTGGAGACCGTAAGTTACTGCAGTTTTGAACCGGTGGCACTCAAAAGGCCAGATGAAGCACATGCCGCACCTTGCATTAGAATCTCGAAAGCTTTATACAACAAATATTAGAATGAAGAGTTGTATTGTCCGATCTGCAGTTGATGAACAGGCACCATAACCAAATTTTTGTTTGCCTTGTCTGTGCTCTTCAGGAGTCACATGCTCCAAGTGGTCCTGAGTGAGTACACACTCAACAAGGTGGACGGCTTTGAGCAGAGGTTCAGAGTGTCTTTAGTCGTCAGGCACTACCAGTACCAACACTGGACGTTTGACAATGACATCATGCTGATTAAGGTGAGGAAATAAAGTCACAGGGTTGTTTTTTGATACACATCTAGATTTTATATATAGATCATGTGATTTTGGGGTTTGAGTCCAAACCGGCTCCAGACTGTTTTGGTTACTGATTGACACAGATGAGTCAGTGACCTGCAACATGATTCCGAAGCTGGCTCTACAGAAAAATGTCACCATGAACATGCAAAATAAACCAAGCAGACTCTTTATTATATAGCTGTACAGATATTTCTAAATTATGTATGGTCTGTCATGTTCCACATTTGTGCTAATTCTCAAGGGACCCTTTTCACAAATGTGTCATATTTTGGTACGCACAGACAGAATTCACAACATTCTAAATGTTTCTAAATTACAATAGCCTTTTTTATTTGCAGTTCTTACTCATTGCCACCACTAAATTCAAAGTAAAGGGTCGAGTCGACACATTCTGACTTTCAATCCCTATGGGTCAAATTCCTATAACAAATTAATTTTACATTTCCCATAATGGACCTCAATAGTCCCATAACTCTGATTGAAACGTTTATAAATTTTAGTCTCTGACAGCCAGTTGTGCATTAAGTATTCAGATCCTATAAGTAAGTAAGATTGCCGATACCACAAGGTTAAAAATTTTTACTTTACTTATTAATCCTGTTCAGCCTTCTTCAACTTGTGTTTTATTAATTGTGTTCTTTTCAGTGATAGCAGAAACAGCAGAGTAGGTAATTTAGAAGAGCAGTAAACCTATTTACTTACATTTGTATTTGTATGTGCATCGGAAATGTACAATGCTACTGACTGAATGATATGTTCTCTGTGGCTCAGTTGGACCGTCCAGCTGTCATCAACGCCAGGGTCGGGCCAGCCTCTTTGCCAGACCCGAACTCGCCGCCTTTGGCTGACCTGACCCGTTGCACAGTCAGCGGCTGGGGTGTGACGGGGCTCAACAGCTACAGACTGTCATCTGTTCTGAATTCTGTGAATGTGGACATTTTTACAAACTGCTGGTACTACTACTACTTCAGGATCACAAAGAACATGGTCTGTGCCGGCTCTCTCCGTGGTGGGAAAGACTCCTGTCAGGTGAGTGTGTGTGTGTGTGTGTGGGGGTGTGTGAGGTACAGATTTATTTTGACTCTCATAGTTACTGATAATCAAATACCTCTAGGTAATGAAACATGTCTAAATAAAATACATATCTTGCAGTAAAGAGGGAAATATGTAAAAAAGTTTAAAACGTGAAGACCGATGATGTAATAATGTAATACTGAAAAATACTTCCAAGTCACATGTAACATTATTGGGCAATATTTTAAGGGTAATGTTGATCATGTATTGTTATAATGAGATGTCACATTAAGGTTGTTACAGTATGATTTACTATGATATTTTAAAGTCTCCCTCCAGCTCCCATGCCAAAATTCAATACACAGGACTGAAGCAGGAATTTCTCTCAATTGAGTGACAGCAAAAAACAATTCATCTTAAGTATTTCTATTTCTGATGCTGTTAAAGCTGCGATTTTTTTGGCTACTTGGGGGCAGTGGGAAAAGGTGGAAAACAACATTGACATATTATCACCTTAGAACGTTAGCAAATGTGTTAGCAACAGTGGCAATAGTGTATTTGAAGTCAAATTTCTGGCCCCCTGACAAATTGTCCAATATTCATTCTCCTTGTAGCTCTATTTTGGTCTTTGCCAACTCCTGAGAAGAATAATCTGGCTCTTTAGCTATTAAATGCTCCATTATGTTCACCAACTACTCGCATTTGTTTTTCTGCATGCTGTTGGTGTTGTTACCGAAGCTCTGAGAGGCAAGCAAGATTTTTTTTCTGGTGAAAAAAACAGAAATGCAAAAAAAATGCAACATTCCTGACAATAACAAAATAATCTTCTACAATCTGGTGTCACACAGACATATAAACACCTGGAAAAACACTGAACACTACCTCTGTGGTAGTTCCCCCTACCGTAGCTACAGTATCTCCAGGCAGTACCTGGAGTAGTTTTTACAGCTATTTTTGCTGACAACAGCTGCCACCTTTTACTGGACACAAGGGGAACTGCAGTGCAGAGTTGAGTAATTCTGTTTTGTTTCTTCAATTACAACCCCTTTCACATTATTCATAGTCCTTTAATTCATTCTTTGTATGTAGATATTGATTAAAGATTTTTAAAAGCTTTTTACACCAACCAACCATTTAGGAAGAAAACAAGCACACATTTTCGGCTGTGATCAGTCACAACATTTAGATGGGGGGTCATTTTACATTAAATCATGTCACACAACTTGAACAAAAACTATTAACTATTTCCTTTTACATCCTCAGGGTGACTCTGGAGGACCTCTTATGTGTAATGGTAAATTTGAGGGCATTGTATCTTGGGGCATCGGCTGTGCCTATGCTTACTACCCTGGCGTCTACACTAAGGTCAGAAACTACCTCGGATGGATCAACTGGGTCACCCAGAACAACTAATGACAGTCTTAATAACAGGCTCACCCAAGACTCTACAGGGATTAATATTTTGAACCGGTCCTAATGGGCCTTAATGGGTATTTGTTGTTGTCTTTTATGCAGTACTTTTACAATAAAAATGATTAGATTTGCTTAAAAACGGATCTGTAACATACACCCCATGAATGTGAACTCATTGAAACACACAGGTGAAGGCGAAGTTACTTTTTTTTTAGTGAATATTACCAGAGAGAGTGGACTTAAGATCTGACGTATACTACTATAACTTACTAAATGCATTGAAGTGTTTTCCAGAAGTGATGTAAAACCATGTCACAGATTTGAGTGATTTCAGAGATCATTTTAGACTTTGAAGCCTCCATTTCTCCACTGAGTCAGAGCTCAAATTGAAGCTGGATTTAACAATAAAGATACTTATTTTATCACACTGTCCCCTCTGTTATTGCTCATCTACCACACTCTAATCTAAATCAAAAAAGGAACAAAAGTAATTGGCATGATTCAAAGAGGCACAGCTTCCCGTCTGACGGCATGTCTGCATGACAACAAAAACACCTAACGTTGCCTCATAACATGTTGACATCCTAGCTGTGATTGGCTGTGACTGCTCCCTCTCCCCCTTTCCTCTGCCCCATTACCATTTAAAACTGAGCCGCAGTGGAGTCATTCACTGACTCAAAAAACAACCTTGCAAACCTTCAGAGCAATCATGGACCAAGTCAAGTTCAGCAGGGATGTGATGCATATTAAGGACCACAGCTCCGGACACTTGTCCCAGGAAACAGTCAAGAAGCTGCTAAGCCAGTCTCAGGAGGCGAAGGAGCAAGCTTACTGTCCTTACAGCAAGTTCAGAGTGGGAGCTGCTCTCCTGACCCTCGACAACCGTGTGATTACAGGTAAGATATACATGAAACTTTGACATTTCATAATTTAAGGGACTGATTCTTCTCTTCTCTGCTTAGTTTACTGTTTGACATCATTTGGGAGAAGTAACAGAATTAAAAGTACAAGGAAATGGATCATTTGCTGAACTATGTTAATGATTACCTAACAACAGACAGTTTAAAAATGACTGGACTCAGTGAGGAAAGGTTTCATTTGAACATGTCAGCAGCTCATCATTTAAATCCTCACCAGGATGAGTCTTTATCATTCCAGTTGGTGGAATAAAATCAGATTTCTCAGGATCAACTAATTGAAGAAGAAGAAGAAGAAGAAGAAGAAGAAGAAGAAGAATTACTTTATTTATCCCGCAACGGGGAAATTGAATTTAACTTTTTTAAATTTGAATTGTAACTTTCCCATGAGCTAAGGTGTGTGTCAACAGCACTGTATTCACACTAACAGGGATGTCAATCATTGTCAACAATAAGGTAAAGAACTTAACTTTCCCATTCATGTTACCGGACAGTACAAGGCTTAGCTGGTCACGTGTACTTCAGCAGAAATTTGGGGGGGCCAATAGTTGGTAAACAGCTGTGAGTGCAAAGACCCTTGAGTAAATGTTTGACCAGGAGAGAAGAATCTAAATAGACGGCCCCTTTGATGGTGGAAAGGCCTCCTTTTGTAACTCTAGTCCCGCCCTCAGTGTCCTCAGTTCGCCCTCAGTCTCCTTACCGTGACACAAATACTAAAAGTAATTGATGACTATTATGTGCGTCCCTGGCAGGTTGCAATGTGGAGAATGCATGTTACAACCTGGGTGTGTGCGCGGAAAGGAATGCTATCTCAAAGGCGGTGTCTGAAGGCTACAGACATTTTCAGGCAATTGCAATTGCCAGGTAATGTATTCATCAATAAGTTCTCTATAATTACTATGAAACGTCAGCATCCGTCCTGTAAGTCATCATTTGGGTGACACCCAACGATGACTCACTTTTTGTGTTAACTTTCTTATTGAACAACAAATTATCAAACTTCCCATATTACTTCACACAACATAAGTCTGTGTCATTTAAAACGTCAATAGTTGGACGTGAGGCAAGATAAAGCTGGTCCTTTAATGGCCATATATTTACCTTCTGAGAAAACTGTGAGTGACCTACGTAGAATTTCAAAGATTAATAGGAAAAAGTCATTAGGGGACAGGAGGGAACGTTTGAAAGAACTGGGGAACCTACAGTATAATTAGATCCATTATTAACACTTCATCTCTAGGGACAATTTGGGGTTTTCATTAAAACAGTTCCATTATTTTAACACATTTAAAGGCACATGGGAGATGTTGGCCTTCAGGGTTTTCTTCCAGAAAGCCTTTTCTCAAGGAAAAAGAAACTACTTGTATTGGTTAAAATAAACTACATCTGACAGAAGGCTAACTTCTCCTGTGTGCCATTAAGACTTAAAATTGAAAATGAATAGATATTGATCAGGACTCAAGTTGGTTAAAAGATTCAAAGTGGAGAATAATATTAATATAAAATGTGGTGTCAGTTTTTTTGTCGTTTTTGTTCTTTAAAGTGCAAATGTCTGTTCGATGTTCGTACCTGTTAAAAGGAAGATTTTTGTCGCCACTGTGTGCACAAGATTGCTGGATAAATCTAAATATTATTATCATTAAAGATAGTGCGACTTACTGCTGCTCATGGGGGAATTGTTGGGTCTCTGTAAATCATGAATAAGCCGTGCGGTCGAGACTTACTCTATACTGTATGTAAAGTGTTTTGAGATAACTTTTGTTTTGACTGGGCACTATAAATAAAATGTAATTGAAAAAAATGTAATTTAATTGAATTGATGGGTTAAAGCAACACTGTGATACACTGTCCTTAATCCAAAACATCAAGAAGACGGTCTTTGTGCATCTCTACATTTGTCCTCATGTGTTCCTTGCAGTGACCTGAATGACCAGTTCATCTCCCCGTGTGGTGGCTGCAGGCAGGTCATGAGAGAGGTACAGTCTCTGCTGGTCTACTGGAGCTTTTAGTTTCCACTCTGGGATAATATATTAACTTTTTGTTGTCAGGACCATACGCAAAAATTAACAACTGATGCTTGCGAGAAAATTTGACTACTTGCTATATTTTAATTTCCCTCACAGTTTGGATTAAACTGGGATGTGTATCTGACAAAGCCGGACGGCTCGTACCTGAAGATGACTGTGGACGAACTGATGCCTGTCTCATTTGGCCCTGAAGAACTATCCATGAAGAAAGTGCTTGGCATTCCTAACGAGTAATGAGCCTGTATATACGCACGCACACACACACACGCAAGCAAGCTTGAATGCACGCACGCAGGCACTGTTTAGCAGTAGTTCTATTTATTGTTAGTATTTGTTCTGGTATTATATACTGATTGTAAACAATATTTTACTTAATGTATACTGTAATAATAATATACACATCAAGCAAACTGAATATTAGCCTGAATATGCATTGTGCCTTTATTACTGATCCATTTAATAACATTAAAATGTTGAATTGTTGACACAAGAATTTGTTTAAAGAAGCATGACAAAAAATGATGCATCATATCCACATATTTTAATAAATAAACTGTTTTTAAAGGAGTTTCTTTTTAATAATTTACACAATTTCTCACAGTTGGATATACAGACGCAAATGACATCAGAGGACATAAAAAAAGAAAAATAATTACAAATTACAGTGTACTGCAAATATTATTTGTTGAGGAGCAAATTATTCAATTACAGAGTAAAAGGAGGGGGGCACAGGCTAAAGCATTTCAGTTGCAAGTGCAAATTCCCTAAACATATTAGTGATTTTAGGTCTATGTATTCCATGCATTTACATTTACAGTGGTTTATGGGCAAAGGCTTTAAAATGGCAAGTATAATGTGGTAGGATTGATCTTTTCTTTTCCCCCGGATTCAGTTAAGTGACAAGAACTTTAAAAAACATATGTGAAACCAGCCCCCAAATAAACAACAAGTGTAAAGACAAAAAGGCAGATTTTAACATTTTGGATACCACTTACCCAAAATAATATTTAACTTCATCAGAATTCAAACTTGGCTGGGAGCAGATTTAATGTGAAACAAACCGCAGCAAGACGTGGTAACTTGGTGTGAGCAGAAAAACATCCGTCAGTAAAAACACACTAACGTGAATGGCGTTAGGTGACTAAGTTGGTTATTGTTGCTTACAATATTTTAAAGTTCTCTATGTCTTAACACCTGAAACAACAAAGGTTGTATCAGAGCTATAACAACAAACAAAGGTCATTAATGAAACTCAGCTGATGGGCTCCTTAAACAAATAATTTATCTATAGGGTAATATATAAACTCAGTGCATCAGGCTCAGTTTTCAAGCCTTTATTTCATATTAACCTGCTTCCACATACCGCTAGAGAAGTAAAAACTCATGATTGAGGGCTGTCAAATGTAAAGTTATATTCAGGCTCATAGCTAATTTTAGAGGCTGTTAGTGCTTCAAAGGACCTAAAGATGTAGTCTGTAAGATTTTCAAGTAGTTAATTGTCTATTAAGTTTCCATCTATTAAAGGGTGAGTTAAAACAATGGTGATTGATATGACCCACTAATGAAAGCGCTTGTACTTGCCTCTTTGCCGAGAAATACGACCTGAGTGTTTGTGGTGACTTTCCCTCGCTAAAATCAAATGGGCCGCAAGGTTAGCTTTCACGTCAGTCAGCAGCGGTTGGTCTGCCCAGTAAAAGTGCAATGAAAGGGAACGTTCAAGTCTGAAATCCAAATCAGGCTCGCTCTTATGTGTCTGACCGGTGCAGTAACATTTCATTACTGCTGACTCACAATTGAGGATCAACAGACATATGGAGCATGTGAAGGCACCAAGCTGCATCGCGGAGGTTAGAGCTGCCAATCTACTGATGTCATACAGCGGGGACTGTTCGTTTTTCAAAGGAACTCTGAGAGATGAAGTCCCAGAGGCTCGCAGGTGCTAGAAACAATGTACCTCAATTCTTACGGATTACAACTTTAAGTTGAGCAAAACAATTGTGTTTATTCTGAGCTGTAGGATTTCATTTGATGGCTGTACAGAGACAATAGTTACACAGGCACACACAAAGCAAGCTGTAGCTAATGTCTGTACCGTGATGCTTATTGGCCGTTTGTTGGAAATAAACAGTGGTAGTACGCCACCTCCAACACCATGTGTGTGTGTGAAGATTAACTGTGTATGAATGCACTGCGGCTTTTGCGGTTTTATCCCTATGAAGTCTTTTTCCTCCTCCTGTCTCTGTACAGAGGACATGAAGCGGCATCATGCAGCAAAGACTTTACCCTTGCCTCAAAATGCTAATTTTAAAGGTTTGTGGCAGCACACTTCTCTAAGCCATTAATTTCCATCTGCTTTACACTTTCTAACAGGTAAAATAAGACATTCTGTAAACAGGTTGCAACCGTTCAGCGGCAACCTACATCTTAACCTTTAACTTAAATTATGATCTGTAAACTGCAACATTGTTCTGCAGATTACTTGTTAAAGACCTTAATCAGGGGGCAAGACCACAAAGTGTATCCACTACCATCCGACCTTTCTTACTTTGACCTCTCAGCTCTCTGAAGAGTTTTCACCAAGAGAGGGCCATGCAGGGACCTGTAATCTGGGTAGGGTGCCCTCCATTAGCCTCTCCATCCACAGCCCCAGCCTGTCAAGCTTGTGGTGGACTTCTATACTTGTGGCCCTACTGGAGCCCCTCCTCAGGCCGGCCCCATCCTCCCTGGAGTGGGACCTGGAACGTGAGTGGGAGCTGGACCTGGACCTGGACCTGGACTTTCTTCTGCTGTCGGAGGAGAACGAGGTCTCAGATGAGGAGTCGTTAGGGTCGTCCCCTGTGAAGACGGGTCTAAAGAGGCAAAAGTATTTTTTGTGGCCGTTGAGAGCCAGGACATGGCCAGTGTAGTCTGGAGACTCCTCGTCCTCGTCCGAATGGCCCTCGCTTCGCATAGCGTCGGAGGTTGAGCGAAGGAGCGATGGCATCCAGTGGTGGTGCTTATCGGCGTTGAGGAAGGAGAAGTGGAGGGTCTGAGTCCTGTAGTGGCGGAGGGGTTTAGCATTATTAAATGGACTAAGCATTGGTCAAAGACAAATATGCAATAAGAGCATCTCGTGGACAAGATACATACTGAAGTGCATCATGTTTATATTATTCAATAAAATATACTTAGTTCCACAATGTACAGGCAAGTTACTGCAAAAATCACTAAGGCAAGTAGACACAAAATTACTCTGCATTCACAAGGTCAATTTAGGCTCTCTCTCTTTTTTTTCATATATAAACTGAAGGACACAAATAATAATAGAAGCTTACAAGAGGCTGAGACCTACCCAGAGAAAGAAAAAACCTCCTTAGCAAACTTCCTGAGCAGGGCATTCTTGGAGGCGTTGGTGAGCACCAGTACAACGTTGATGTGGCCAGGCCTCAGCTTGACCAGGTTGCTGATGTACGTGATGTCTGTCAGCTCCGTCACTTCCACAAAGTCTTTTTTAGGAGGACGGCTGCATGGACCAAAGAAAAAGATACCGGGAGGTAAAAGAAAAACAGAATTACTTTCATATGGATTATGGATTTTGGCCCTTATTTCTTTACAGTGTAGTTGTGTTAGGAGGGGATCGCTTCATGGAGAGGAGGAATGATCACAGCTATAACTCTCAAAGTACATGTGGTTAGTGAGTATTTACAGACAGGCCCATGTTAGGTGTTTGCACACAGCTGCCACATTTGGTATGGTACGATTTTATCTTTAGCAGATAAAGTACAATTATTCAACCTCAACTGCATGAGTTTGAGATACTGCATAGTGGATACAACTGTGGTATAAACTCTAAACCTGAAAATCCCAGCAAAGCTATACACTATCCTGCTGAGTCATGTTTGATTATTAATGAGGACATTGCTTACGGGGCTACACTTTCACATCTCAAAGACGTGCCTAACTTAGAGCAAACTGCAAACCCCCCATGGTTCTGTCAGTTGGATGAAGAGCCATTCAACTGCAAAATAAGTTTTAAAAACCATCATTCAGGCATTAAACTACCCTAGGTGTCCTTATTTTTTAGTTTTCTGCATCCATCTTGTGTTCACTTCATTTCACTACATTACCTTGAAGTACTAGCTCTGCTTGATGCATCTTCCTCAGTTTGCGGTTGCTCCTTTGGCTTTGGTTTCCGGGGATTGCTCTCACCTGGTTCACTAATGTAACAAACAAACAAAAAGGAAATCATCAATGTGGACACAAATCGCTCTGACTCCTTTAGGCCACAATATCCAGCCAGTATTTTCATCACCTGGAGTCAAAACCAGAAATAATGTAGAATTAGAAGACAAATAGGACACAGACTTGCTGAATACATTTCTATTGTAGAGCTAGTCAGAATAATTAACTATAAGATTATGGTACGTTTTAATTAAAGTTATTGCAAGCGAAAGGGGATCTATGCCCATTTTCGTACATGTTATTCCTTGTCTGATAGAAAACAGTCCAAAAATATTTGTAAACCTGAACAACTCTCTCCCAAATCCCAAAACTAGAGTGCTAAAACTCAACATTCATTGTATATGGAGTCACTCCAGACTTTATACTTGACATCATTTTTGAGAATTACTTCTCTGGTTTCTGGCTTTAAGAGAGAGTCACTCGTGTTCACAATAATGATTGAACCTTAAAAACATTGCAAAATGAAAAAGTGGTCATGCGGCTCTCACCTGAAGGCCTGAATGATGACGGTGCCAAAAAGAATGAAGAGAGCAGAGAAGATCAACGACAGGATGGGCATCATCTCTCGCCTTAAGGACATAAAAATGTTATTATTAAAACATGCAGGAGAAAACAGACAGCAGCCCATATCGACCAATAACACTCCTCGCAGCCTCCCTGTAACCTCTACATGTAGTTGCATTGTTGAAAGGCTGCATCAAATGCGTACCTACAGAACCCCCACCATATATTTATAGCAACATTTTGATGCAGAAGCATGACTCAGCCTCTGATACATTTCAGGAAGTCATAATAGACAGACTGACTCTCTTGTTTGCACTTAATGCTGCAGACTCTCTGCGACTTGAGTGTTGTCTTACCAGTTTGAGTAGAGAAGGTCATCATATATTTGAAGGATGTAATCGTAGGCAGCGTTCATCCACTGAATAATAAAAATCTGGGAAGGTAAAACAGAAAACAATGACATCAGCCCAAAAAAATGTTTCATTCTCAACAAACTAAGGTGAGTGAGTGTCTGCAGTGTCTTACGGGGGCCATCTCGTTGTTGAGTTCTGGCAGTGTGGCGTCTGAACTCAGGTAGGTAGGGTCTTTCTGAAGGAGCTCCAGCTGTTCGTGGAGGCGGTACTTATCTTCTTCACTGCCGTTCCAGCCACCACTAACAGAGCGGTACATAACCTTACCGCCGTGGCTCCGCCTCTCAAGAATCACCACCTGTCAGTGGCATCAAAAAGCACAGTCACTGTAAATTGAGGCTCTGCAGAGTCTCCGGATACACATATCGGTAATCTGACACGGATCGAATTTTGGACATAAAATGTTGCACATTGTCTTTGATGTTAGTTTGTCCTTTTTTTGTTCCGATGGGTTCATTTGTGTCATACGTTTGATTTTAGGGGCATTTTAGTGAATTTGTGTACAGGACGAGCATTTGACTGATGCATTATCTGTACACTGTGGATGTGTTTCTGCCACTGACCTGAGGTGAGAGTGCAGCCTGATTATGGAGCAGTGCCTGACAGAGAGGCTGCTGTTGGCGCTGGTAGACATATGCAAACCGCAGCACGTCTTTTCTGTTAGCCGATGCGAAATCCAGGAAGGCCTTATTGCCTGGAAGAAAGGCTTGGTCCTCCCCTGTAATCAGCAGCACACAGTACCTGCAAAACCATTTACAGTAAATCAGCAGCAGCCATACTTCAAAACATTTCAGTTCACAGTGACAACCGCTGTAATGCCTGACTAACGATTCTAATTTCAGCTTCTTACAGTTGCAACATTGTTTAAAAGTCAAATTCGGGCTTAGCTTATTTTCCTTTTCCTTTCTTTCTCAGACTTATAACACAGGAGGTCAATTTAAGAGAGATATCAAGTACAGGACCAGAGGCTAAGGGCTTCGCTCATAAAATGTTTTACTTTCTCCGTCTGTGGAACTGCTTCACAGGGCACAGCTCATCAAAAAGCTGCTGGTTGACCAGCCGTGGCACCTGCAGGAACTTGTTGTTGGAGACAAACTCATCCATGATCTGTCGCTTCATCCCTCTGGCCTGAAAGAGAAAAAGCACAGTGTGTGCTACAAATGATTGATACTCATGTTTAATACCTTGGACGGATCACTTTTTTTATTTTTTCGCACCTGGATGATGTCAACAGGGTTTGCTGTATCCTCCTTAAACAGCAGCATGGTGGGGGCGTACGTGTTTATGTTGAACTGCCGCAGTAGCCGAGTGCTGTGCGTTTCGCCCTGGTCCACATAGCCAAAACGTACGTAGTCTCTGAAGGCAAAGGCTGTTAACTGGAGAGTGGAGTGGGAAGAATGAGAGCGTCAAAAATAAATACACTCAAATGAAAAGGAGAAGAAGGTGAAAGTTTGGGGCAGAGTGAAAGCTGCTTTTATATAAACATTAGTCTCTATCTCTTTCTCTAGCAAACACATTTGTTGACATTACCTTATATTGAATATTGCCAAGGAGGTTTGACTGTGAAGTTAAAAGGGTACAATTCTGTGTAACGAAGAACGAAATTCATTCCTTAGGATTCATTAGTGAACAGAAAAATTAGAAACAGCTGCTCTGCTCAGACGCCACTGCAGCGCTCTCGTGTATTGGTAGAAACCGCACCAGATCTCAGAATATTAACCAGGTTGAAGAGCCACACTGAACTGAAAGTGTGTGTGTGTGTGTGTGCGTGTGTGAATGTAAATACATTGCTTACTTTATAGAGAAGGGGAACAACAGGGACTTGGTCAAACAAGAGAACACTGGGCTTATTTTCCACATGCCAGCTATCCAGAAACTCCATGTAGTTGTTATCTGTGATCTGGAGAAACATTAAAAAAATATATTCTTGTTCGATTAAATCACATTGCACCGCTTCACCTTTTGTAGAAGGTTGATGATACACATGTAGCAGTAGTATATTTGCATCAGCTGCATTTACCTTTCCCACCAGTTTCTGGGGCAGCAGGTCTTCAATGAACTGTCGCAGATGCTCCCGTATCACAGCCTGATGGAAAAAGGTCACCCTGCCGTTCACCAGCCCGATGATGGAGGGAGCGCGGTGAGCTCCAAGCTGGTTGGCCAGGCGACGCTCATAACCCAGGTCCACAATGCCAATGCCGACACCTGGTGTAATAGTAAAGAAAATAGACAGCTTGTACCGGATAAGAGTAAAACACAAGTGCTCTCACAATGAAGGTGAAATACCACATAAATAATAAAATATTAAAAACCAATATATGCAAAAACAGAGAGTTGCTTTCCAACTGACGCTTCTGACATCATAATGGTGGCATAACTGTGGGCTCACACACTTTTAGTTATTTGAGGCAAATGTAGCAGAAAATGCACCTATGTTCCAGCAAAAATCCCAACATACGCAGTGCAAGTAGGGACTCGCATATTAAACTGAGCAGTAAAATAATAAACATGAGAAATGTGAAAAAAGTTAATTCTCTATTTTACAGATACACTAAATATCTCTAAGAAGAACCCCTCCAAGGAGAGGGAGTTTTACTTGAGTGTTTGAAATAAGTGAGGGACTGCCTAATGGATAGGCTTCATAAAAGATGCATACATCTGTTTCTAGTGTCTCACAGAATCCTGTGTGTGTATACCACAGCGACAAAGGAAACAGGGCAAATCAGACTATGACATGACCAGGAAAAGATGTCTTAACTTGATTTTCAACACTGTAAGGCCGTTTTAGCAGCATCGGGCAGCTTTTTGAAATGTATTTCAATGAGAGAGAAACATTTTTCTGCTCCATGCACCTCACGGTTTTGCAGGACACCCTCAACGCCGCATGTTGAAAAAGTTGGTGGAAAAGAGCCCAACGTCATTTAACTTCACAGCAAAAAAACTGTTAGACTTAGGACAGGTGATTTGGCGGTGGCCAAGCAAACCCAACAGCAAAACACTCTGAGTGTCTACAACAAAAAAGGCAGTGTGGTGCATTGCACCTCGCATTTTAAACCTGCTGTGTCTGAAAACTGCCAAAAGGGGCTTTTTTTAAGATGGCTTCACTTCTGAGATGGGCATGGGATGCATTCGTCAAAATTTTTATATGAACAATGGGAGAGACGGCTGTTTAACGTGAGAGGTATTGCTTATAACGACAAACCCACACAAAAAAACAATCAACAATACAGTCCTGTTCAGCTCTATGTAACTTTTAAGCATATTGCAGCTCATTGATTTTGCTTTTGCAGTTCGCAACTTTACTGTTTTGTTTGAGTCTCAGTCTACACACATTGTAAGCTATCTGTCCAGCATCAAAAGGCGGACAAAGTGAGTGACTACCTAAAAGTATAAAGCATTTAGAAGCTACAGACCCAAATATACACTCAATTTATAAGTTACATCTGAATAGTCTCAGATAAAAATAATGTAATCAACTGTCCAGCCATTAAGTCTACTTCTATGATACCTATAATTTTCGATTTTTTGACAGTCACAAAGATGTTGGTTAAATTAAATGTATTAGCATTAAGGTCATAGTTAGATAAGAGGTGACTGTTATGCTTGTCAAAACATTTAATTGTACAGAGCTAACTTTAGGCTACAGCTTATTAAAAACTGCAGACATCCATTCTCATCTATACTGAATAAAAATTCCATCCGTCATGACTGTTGACTTTAGCATAGTAAAGAGAATTGGGTACATAAATATGCAGAATATTTTTCAGGGCACTAGTTATTATAGACTAAGGGCGCACTCACACTGTCCTTTCGCACCGCGCCCAGGGCTTTAGGGAACTTGTCCCCCCCTCCCTCTCCCCCCGCTTGCCAGCCCGTTTGTACTCACACTACCTGGGCCTTGCGCAAATGCTTCTTTCTGTACATACGTCGTCACGTCGTAACACGTCACACGCATTGATGAAGTCATCGCAATGCGTCGCTTTGTTTACAAATCTTTCCATAGACCTCAGAGTTTTTGTGCGTCTTGTCGACTGTTTTTGAATATTTTCATCCGACCAAATCTGCAGTAAACACTCCACCTCCGCATCACACCAACGTGAACCTTTCGCCGCCATTGTTGTTGTTAAATGTCCGCGCATGGTCCGTCCTTCTATTGTCTATGTCCAAACAGACACACATAAATTACATCAGAACCGCCATAGGCCTCATGCTCGTACACGTGCGCACTCTCGTGCTCGTACATGTGCAAACGCGCACTACAAAAGCCCACCTCTCTCAGACGGGCTGTGGACGGCCAGCTGGCCGCAGCTATGCGCGGAGCGGTTGCACGTACACTGGTCAAACGCACTAGGCTTTAGCCGAAAAACCTGTTTTGGCCCGGGGCGGAAGGACAGTGTGAGTGCGCCCTAAGGTTGAGATTTAGTATGTAGGGTAGTGACTAATAAATAGAATGAACTTGAACTTAAAATTCACCCTCAGTGCCCGACAATTGTAATATTGGGTTGAATTTGCCCCTTGACTTTACTCTTTGTTTCAGGAAACCAACAAGAACAAATACACCCAAATTAATAAATAATGAAATGGCTGCCTCTCTGTAAACCATCTTAACACTTGGAAATACTTTGGCCTAATGACCTGCAACTGAGCAAATTACGTTAAGATGCTTTTAGGAAAACCGTCCTCGTCTTCAGAGTGTGGGGGTGTAGAGACTGATGGGAGTCTAGTTAATGAAGACTTACCCAGTGGCTCTAGCTCCTGCACTGTCTCCTTCCACACAGGCTCAATGTGGATGCATGCAAAGCACCACTCAGAGGTCACTTTGATTAGGTATGGCTTTTTGTAGCTGTCTGGAAGGACGTCACTGTTAAACTGTGCATGGTTCAGCAGGTACTTGCTGTCCGCAAAGTCCCTGGACCTGGAGGGAAATAAGAAAGTAAGCCTTTATTTAGAATTTAAAATGTCCTGAGAGTAAAATGCTGATTAGAGGAAAGAGTTCCTTCCCTCAAATACTCTACCAAGAGTGTCTACTTAAGCATGCAGCAATGGGACATGTTTAAGACAGTGTTTTCTGATTCCAAGCACTGCCTAACTAAATGACAACTACTACTTTAATGATAGAGATAACCAATCTGAACCTGTACCTGGGGAAATGGAAAAAAGACTCATCAAAGTAAAAGCTGTTGTGGAAGCCGCGAAAACCGTGATGCTGTGACTGGCCGAAGGGCTGGTTTTCATCCATCTGGCCATAGCGGTCAAAGTTGGACCTTCGCTCCTCGTTAGACAGAATCTTTGCGTGAGAGACAGGCACAAGTGAGAGGAATGTGATGTTAATGCTATAATAACTGCAGAAAGACCATGATACAGAAAGTGAAACAGACTGAGGGAGCCACATAGA
This sequence comes from Echiichthys vipera, assembly GCF_963691815.1. Taxonomy (NCBI): domain Eukaryota; kingdom Metazoa; phylum Chordata; class Actinopteri; order Perciformes; family Trachinidae; genus Echiichthys; species Echiichthys vipera. The sequence continues at coordinate 31,010,611 of NC_139825.1, read as the reverse complement.
ACAATAATTGAATATTCTCAGCTGGAGCTTGTATTAAGTAGAGTTAGATGATATATTGTTGTGATGCATTTTTCAACCCACCTCGTATGACTTGGAAACCTTGATGAACATGTCCTCGGCTTTAGGGTCCTTGTTCTTGTCTGGATGCCTTAAAAAAAAGATCAGATCATTATTTATTAGTCCCAAAGTGGGGAAATGTGTAGTGTTACAGCAGCAGAAGAGGATAGTGCAAATAACAAACTACAATATATAAATTAGAGTTGTTCCGATTCCGATTCCGATACCAGTATCTGAAATGCCTCTGATACTGCCGAAAATACTGACATCGGTATCTGCGAGTACTAAAGTCCAGGCACCGATCCGATACCAAGTGATTATTCGAAACAGGGATCTAATCTAATCTAGCTCTGTTAGCTCTGACATGGTTCTTCTTAATCTTTAAGTTTAATAATTCTTAGAAGTTCATGTTAATATTTATTTCTATATCTATTTTGTCAAGCTGATGTTGCACTACTGTTTTATACTGTTCGATTTAAAAATAAATGTAAAAATAAATGGCTTCCATTTGCTGTTTTCATTCATGTTTTACAAAGGGTTACAAAGAGCCAGACCTTACCACAATGATAATCATAGTCATGCAGGCGTATTAAGATATGTTTCTTCTTCTTTTAAACACCCTGGTATCGGTATCTGTACTTGGTACGGGCCGATACACACAGCACGGGGGGGAGAAACAATGGTATTGGAACGTGTAAAATATAAATACAAAATATAATATTAATAATAGCCTATGTACACAGTACAAGACAAGTAAGGGTCTGAACAGATGAATGAAAAAACAACAACAAACAAAAGGTAAAGAGACAGTAAAACAAAAAAAGTGAGAAATAAACAGACTGGTGAATGGCGTGTGTATGTGTGTGTGTGTGTGTGTGTGTGTGTGTGTGTGTGTGTGTGTGTGTGTGTGGGATCGACCGATATGGATTTTTTAGGGCCGATGCAGATACTGTTTTTTTTTTCCATCAGCCTTAACCGATCATCGGTACGAACTGAACCAATATTTTGAGCCAATGCTACCTTTTCTCCATCAATTTACACAATGTTGATAACAAATGTTACGAGTCTCAATTTCTAAAAAAAAGGAACATTTATTGAACTTTAAAAAAGGTTTCTACAGCAACACGGAGCTGCCTGTGGATGCCTGTCTGTAAATAATGCAGGGAAAAAACCATCGGCGACCGCAGCATCGACCGATACCGCAAATATCGGCCAGCCGATGTATCGTCTAGTGTGTGTGTGTGTGTGTGTGTGTGTGTGTGTGTGTGTGTGTGTGTGTGTGTGTGTGTTTTCAGTGCTGATTGTAATGTCTGACTGCTGCAGGAAGAAAATAACTGCGGTCTGTGTCCATGGAGGACATTATAAATAAACCAATAAAAGCAGGGTTAGCTTGTACTGTGATGGGGTAAATAACACGCACTAGACCCGGGATCAAACATGAGTGGGGAGGGTCAGTCTGCTGCAGCCCAGGTGTGCTGGCCTCCTGGCAGGGTCTGTCAGTCACTCACCACTCTTTGGCCAGGTTCTTGTACGCCCTTTTGATCTCTGCTTGACTCGCGCTCCTGCTGACACCCAGGATTTTGTAGGGGTCATTTTCAGAGGCTGCTCTCGCCGACTGCACACTCAAAATTAGCATAAAGATGGCGAGCAACACTGGACTTGTCCGTGGATGTCGGAGGATCCTCTGGAGCGTCATCGCTGGTTCCTGTCCTCGAGCCGCCCGGTGAAGTAACGTGACAGAGGTGATCTGTTTGCGAGCTGACCGCTTACATGACACGGCCTGGTCACTTCTTCAACTTAACTGAAACACAGCGACATACTGGGGTTTTGCTACGATGAGGCCACTATTTTTCGAGCTAATGCAATCTGTTAGCGTCATGCCCGCAATGAAACAATACACTTCCGCTTACGTATTTCAAAATAAAATCTAACCCCATTAACCCTAACCCCCTGCAGAAACTCTGAGGACCCCCCCAGTAACTGAAAATTAATTATTTTTTGGCAATTAATTAAAAGCAAATTGTCTACATTTGGGCCTATGTAAAATACTATACACACAGCTGAAAAAAACAATATGGGGCTAATTTCACCATTTATGCGTGCGTTTTAATGCTGTTGAACTCCTTTATCTGAGTCCATCGAGTCAATGCTTTGCCTATATTGACTCTGGTTTTTGCCTGTCTCCGGTCACTCAGCTGCTGGGACAAATAAGCAGCTGCAGGATTGGCAAACTCCATTTCACCAGTGCCAGCCTACAGTAGCTGCACCCAACAACAGTCAATCCTGGCAACCAGCAGTGCCCAACACAATTAGCTTTACAATGTAAACAGAACGAGACAGAAAGTCATTGTCAAACCCATAAAAAATGTAAATATTAATTCAGACTAAATATATATATTTTTTATGGAAAAGCAATACTTTCATTCTGTTTCCCTCAAAACGCCCCGTGGGTGTATTTTTTTTTTAATATAGCGTTTAATGAAGATTCTACATATTCAACATTTAATGCATCCAAATTATTAAATTTGGTTGTGAATATAACTTTGCAAAGAAAAGGAAAACATATCAATCAACTTGGCATTATGGCTATGCCAACTCAATTTCGATGTATTGCGGTTACAGATTTCTAAAAGACTACGTCTGTGCTTTTATTTTGAAGCAAAGAAATATAACATCCGCCCTTTTTCTGTGCGCATGCTCCAGTCAGCAACTGTCCTCCAACTGCTTCCCCTTCTTTTCATTCTCCTTCATCAATTCTCTTTTTTTTTTACCTTTTATATTCTAAATATTATTATTATTATAAAGATGTAACTGTGATGTCATATCAATTGTTGGTTAAAAAACAAAAATATATATATATTCATATATACAAAGTTAGTCTTGGTGTTAGCCGATTTCCTCTGCTGTAAGTTGTATGCAATCTGTTCTAATATCAATTATATAAGAAAAAAAACCTCAATATAATGTTTATTCTGTGTTATTTTAATTCCCTTCTCTCGGGGGCTTCACTTCCGCTTCCTCTACGTCACTGCCACACGCAACCAACTCACCAAAAGACAAAAAATGAACTCGTAGGTCTCTGGCTCACCTCCCCCTGCGCACACTTTTGCCTGCTCATTGTAGCCTGCCTCCCCGAGCCGCTGCACTCGGTGTTTCCGTCTGATGCTCAGCCCAACATGAGCGGCCTGTGTGCGTGTGTCTGCAGAGGAGCGAGCTCACGAAGTGCGCACGGGGTCTTCTCTCGGTAGCTGCAGTAGCGTTAGCCCTGCAGAGCTGCAGCCGTCTGTGGCCCGCTCTAGCTCTATCACTCACGGGACAAGTACTTCTATATTGACCAAGGTAAATAACAAACCATCTTTACGTTATTTTATATATATGTGTGTGTGTGTGTGTGTGTGTGTGTGTGTGTGTGTGTGTGTGTGTGTGTGTGTGTGTGTGTGTGTGTGTGTGTGTGTGTGTGTGTGTGTGTGTGTGTGTGTGTGTGTGTGTGTGTGTGTGTGTGTGTGTGTGTGTGTGTGTGTGTGTGTGTGTGTGTGTGTATAGTGTACAGCTCAACTGCTAAGTTTGACAAGCAGCTGAGCTGAGGTTCTTGCTCACGTCACTATTAATCAAGGCACAGCCTGCGATTCAAACGCAGAAATGGTAACCTCACTACCATCCTTTAAAACACAAGAACTGAAGGTGCTAACACCTATTTAATGCCGTTTACTATAAACACATTGATATTAGATAACACACTAGTCATCTTTTCTGGTGCTCATAAATGTTTGTCTACATATTTGATTTAATTGTATTAAAGGGAAGAAGCAAGCTGCAGAGAATAGTAAACCTAGCCTCAGAAATCATAGGGATGAGACAGAAACAATGAAGTTGTATGTACGAGGAAGGGCTTAGGAAAAAAGCTGTCAAAATACTAAACCATCCCTCTCATCCACTCAAGAGGGAGTGTGAACTTCTTCCCTCTGGTAGACGATACAAAGTGCCTAGGGCAAATCGTAATATATTTTTTAAATTCCTTCATCCCTAATGCCATTGGAGCACTGAACACAATGTCCTGTTGATGCGCTTTTAGTGTAACTGCCACTGCTGTCCTGCTTTTTGCCCTGAAGCTGTTTGTGTGCAAGTGTTGTTGCCGTCCTGCTTGTTGTGTTTATGAGACCAAAGACAATTTTCCACATTGTGGACAATAAATGAAACTAACTAACTAACTTACTTATTGTGCCATGCATAATCAAAATGTCCAGCCCATAGGGGCTAACAAGACACCAGTTTTAACACAAAAAAGACCAGAAAACAAAAGTAGATGCTTGACAATACTAACGAAATAAACCATCCTGACGTTTGTTCCAGGCTTTTGTAACAAAAGAGGCTATAACCTAAACGTCAGTGCTCCAAAACAGTCCCAGAGTTTGAACAAATATTTCATTGAGAAAAGGTATTCTCAGCTTGACATAGGCAACAAAATGAAAGGAAATTAGTTGCATGTGTAATATACAGCCGTAACACAATCTATAGAAAATATGTGTTGTGTAATTACTAACTGCGCCTTCATTCAGGCATTTATGTCGTTTATTTTAGAATAAGAAACACACAAACTGCAGATTTGTCAGTTATAATCTACCTGATACACTTTTTCTGATAATGCTTGCAGAAAGAACGGCTGGATTCTAATTTGGGTTTTTCAATAACCTGATATTTTGAACAATGTTTTTGTGTTTTTTACCCCAGACTCAGCACCATGAATCTAGTACGTCTAGTGTGCCGCCACAAGACAGCCCTAGTCATCGGCACTGTCTGCAGCTTTGCTGTAGTTCTGGTCTTCTTGGCCAAATGTACCTCAGAAACCCTGAAACAGGGCCACCAGGATCCTCCAGGCCTCGCCCCTCTTGCCGATGCTTTGCAATCCCATCCCGAGCAGAATAATCCCCCTTCCACATCCAAAGACCTGTCAGCATTTGTCGTGGTCCTCATCACAACCGGACCGAAGTACACAGAGCGGAGGAGTATCATCCGCAGCACCTGGCTGGCCAAGCGGGACTCTGATGTTCTGGCTATGTTTGTGGTGGGAACTCAGGGGCTTTCCAGTGACGACCTTCAGAACCTTAACACAGAGCAAGGGCGACACAAGGACTTGCTCTTACTGCCTGACTTGCGAGATTCTTATGAGAATTTAACACTTAAGCTGCTGCACATGTACTCCTGGCTGGACCAGAATGTGGAGTTCAAGTTCGTCCTTAAAGCAGACGATGACACATTTGCTCGCTTGGACCTCCTTAAGGAGGAGCTGAAGGGGAAAGAGCCAAATCGGTTATACTGGGGCTTCTTCTCAGGTAGAGGGCGAGTGAAAACAGCTGGGAAGTGGCGGGAAAGCTCTTGGGAGCTTTGTGACTACTATCTGCCATATGCACTGGGTGGGGGCTACATCCTCTCCGCTGATCTGGTACGTTATGTGCATCTTAATGCCGGCTACTTCAAGACGTGGCAGAGTGAGGATGTGTCACTGGGCGCCTGGCTGGCACCAGTGGATGTTCGGCGGACGCATGACCCGCGCTTTGACACAGAGTATAAATCGCGTGGTTGCAACAACAAATACTTGGTGACACATAAGCAGAGCTTGGAGGACATGTTGGAAAAACACCAGACTCTACAGCGTGACGGCAGGCTCTGCAAGGAGGAAGTCAAGCTGCGACTGTCGTATGTGTATGACTGGGGGGTGCCACCTTCACAGTGCTGCCAAAGGAAGGATGGCATTCCTTAATTTGTGTCCTTTTTACAAGGCCATGAAGTTGGTTTCTGATTCTTAAGTTAAGGGAGAATGTTTTTTTGACTAATTCTTCAGTGTTACATCGTTTTAAAGTTACATAACAGGTTCCAGATAACATAGTTGATGCCTTGATATTGACAGAAACCTCATTTCACATTTGGACAAATTTTTTCTGGCTGCGACAAAAAAGCTAGCTTAAATTGGGTTTTAAACAGTCTTAAAAGTTTTCATGTTTATTTATAATAGGTGTTGTGTAGTGGCTTTTGAGCTACACCTGGGCTAAAGTGCTGGATGTAGGAAAACCGATGCTATTTCCTTCAGCCTCTGAAGTCTCCATGTTAGTCTGGTCCAAGTTTAATTAGACGTGTTTTGTTTTCACAAATCAAATTAAGGTTTCACAAATCTGAATAGGGGCCAGTCTCCATGTTAATCTAGTCCAGGGTCTGACAAGTCAAAATGCAGTCATGTGTTTTTTTTTATCTTAATTAAATTTTTATTTATTGTGCCAAATCATAATTTAATCATAATCATTTTTTTCCCGTTGTTGCAAATAGAATGACGTTTTATACTATGTTAAAGCTTTTACTGTGATGTCTTTTACCAGCTGAACAACTTAAAGTGGTGTAACAATGGGCTAAACATTATTACTCCTTAACTCTCGAACAGGAAGTTAACTCGTGTCCTTTTTCGACCAGTAAACTTTTTGGCCTTTTGTTTGGACCCATGCTCTTGTCAGTGCTTTCCTTACCGCCAGTTTACCATGCCGGTGGCCTATTTCTCTCCTCTGTTTGTGCTTCTTCTGCTGTACCTCTTGCTATATATTTTCCAACACTATTATGAGATATGTTTCAAGGTCATTTCAATGTAGTAGATAGTACAGGGAAACACAGATGGAAGAATCTTACCCTGCCATAATGATGTCGACGTTATTTTTTTTTTGTGAAAGTAATTTTTTATTTGTATTTTATTTATTGTTAATTTATTCTGAGGCAAACATAAAACACTGGTATTTCAGTTGGGACAGAAATACAGTGGCTGTGGTTGCTGCTGGTCAGTGTATTTGTATTTATAAACATATTCACAGAATTAATGGACAAGAAATGTTCACTTTTTAAATGTAAAAATTTTGTTCATGGGCAACGGTACGACAAGGTTTCATTTGCTTGAGGTACAAAGAATGTGTAAGAGAAAATGGTTGATTGTGTTTTATTCAGCAGGCCTTCTTATTACTATTACATACTGGAGCTGATGTGGTTATTGCTATGAGGATATTTATATTTCCAAGGCAACACTTAATGTTTAGGTCAGTACACTTGCTGTGCAGACATATCAAGTAATTTGTGAATGTTTGTTTCGCAGCACACCTCAGATTGAGAAACTTGATATAGACTACCAGCTGGCACTTGGTCACTTTTTAAAGAAAGGAACGTTTTAAAGTCCATCAAATTTTTTCTTTCCTTTCCTGATGTTAAACTCTCCAACCTGAACGTACCCTGTGATGTCAGTAGCTGTATCCCAAAACTTGTGAAATGCGTACAGCGTTGATTACTATGTTGGAGCACCAACAGTTAACGAATGCTGCAAAAAGAGCTACGTCCGAGCTTGTTTTTATGACCGCTGTTGTATCTTTGTGAACAATGACACAAATATTTCCTCACTGTTGTCACGAGCAGATTCAATACAACCTAAGTTTCAGTGTTTGTTTTTACGTACATGGTTAGCCTCCCTGGATGTTTTATTAAAAACATTTAAATGTATTATTGTCACTTCCATTCTTTTAAATTCATTGTTTTAAAGCATATGTAGCAGTCAAATGCATATATGTTAATAAAATGTTTTTTAAGCAATACTAAATAGAATAATCTAGCTTTCTATAGTCGTAATATTTAGGAATGATTCTTGTGTAGAAAAACAAAACACAATGGCTTAATATCTTTACACAAATCAGTTTGGGTTTTTTTTACAATTTTTCCAAACCAAGATTTTTCAAACTGAATTCAAATTATCCCTTATTCATAAATAATACAGATGCATTTTGATTATTCCAATCTGACATATATGCATTTGTAAATAAGGGGTCGGTAGCAGAACTTGTCTGGATTCCAGGTTAAAAGTCTATGCTTGTCCCTTTTGCTCTGGTGGTCACTGGGAAAAAAGTTGAATACTTTTCAGGGTTCCTCTCACATGAAGAAACTCTGGTACGTTCTGCAGGCCCTCACTCCTCTTCTTCTCCTCTAGTTCGTACTGCAAGACAGGAAACATCGGTTTTTGGACATCCTCCTTAATAAGATTGGCTAAGTATCTGCTATCGGCTTTGACACATGTCCCAAAAGTAATGTTTTCCCCCAGCTGTGTGGTTTTTCCATCTTTGTTCTGAACTAACATACTGTACTCACAGCTTGTATTCTCTGCTGCCTTGTGCGTAGCTTCACCTCCAAGTCGGAGGGAGTACGGAGGGCCAGCTCCCTCTGCTTGTGTTGCTCTCTCCTTCTGTGTTCCAGCACGCACTGCAGCTCTGGCTTTTTTCTGGGCAGTAGACCGCTGGGGACACATGGGGAAAAAAATACTGAAGATGGATCACATAATGAAGATGCAGACAGTTTAAAAAGGACACCACTTCACAAACCACTTCAAGAACTACAGAGAGAGTTCTGTTGGTTTTGTTGCAGTGGTATAGATTATCTTTTCTTTCATCAGATACAGCAGTGAGAGCACTGCACCCCCCCTGATGAGAGTTTAGCAGTGATCTCAATCAAAGCTGAACCTTTGACTTGTTAGACACTAACTAAACATGTTGCTTATCCCCCGTCAGAGGAAGCAAAAGAGGCGAGGTTTCTCTTATTGAGGTAAGAGACAAATAAAAATTCTGAACTACTGCTTTCGGAGAGAAGTTGCAACCTGTGTCTCTACTACAAGTCCTGAAAAATGCATTCTTCTCATCTGCTTCGATTGAAGGTATACAACACTCTGGGTTATGTTCCTTGACTACAGCTGCCTGATCATAAACAGCAGGTACAGAGCTCAGTGTTTTTCTCACCTTCTGTGGCAGAATAGCAGCTCTTGGTGAAGGGCTCTGTGCTGGTGAGAAACCAGGACGGGATTTGGCAGCTTCTCGGCTTGGATGAGGTCACCACCTTCTCGCTGTGGACTCTCAATCGCCTGGCGTGGCAGGACCATCCAACACTGATGTCTGTCTGACACACATTAACACACGCCAGCACACACAATCGCATATCCTCATGTGCTTCTGTTAGTTCATAAATGTAAAAAGACAATTAATGAAATGTCTTTATTTCCAACATGTTAAAAATATTTTTTCTCTTTCTCTCTCTCTCTTGATAGATAGAAAGATCTATTTATCTCTCTATATATATACAGATGGATAGATATATGAAGCACCGTAGGAAAACAAAAACCCAACATGAATATATTCAGTAAACAAGCAATATGCAGTATACAACATATTGCAACCCAATATACAAGCAACACAAATTTTGATATTTTATATTACATGTTCGAAAAGGAGCAGGAAGAAGTTTGCATTGTTTGTTCCTAACCCTTTATCCACTATTCATCATTATTCATAAACACTTATCCTTATTTTATATACAACCCAATATGCTATAAATATAAACACTTATCCCTATGCAACCCAATATGCTGCTGAATGATGCTGATTATATGTATTATCGTAAGAGTGACTTTTAAAGTGATGGCTAGAATTTCTGACCAAATGTAAAGATAATGTTTTTCTTTAAATTTAACAACTGATTGATTTTATCTTACCTCTTTTATCCCAGAGACCCATTTTTTGTGACGCCTGAATGAAGACCAGCAGACAAATTGGTACATTCATATTGCAAAATGCACTTTGAAAACTGAAATGATGTAAAGATATTTCATACATTTTAGTGCTCAAAGCATACACATACACTCTGACCATTCTGCCACCCATCAGCATATTGTAACCATCAAATCAAACAGGAATCAACACACTTCGACGCGCTCACATCCACAAGAAGCAATGTCATAGTATTTTGTCCCTGGAGGGAGTTGTGCATTACATTAAAAGATAAAAGTGATTTAAAAAAATGTCAAAAACAAGAAGTTATGTTGTTTATGTGTTTCATGGATAAAAAAGGACAAGATTAGTGACTCTTCTTCTCTTATCTATTGCCATGCCAGAGGCAAGAAGTTATGTAAAATCGAGTCAACATGGTTTGTGACTATTTTCAGCACGACATGCAAAGGATTTAATGTGAGCTTCCTGTTATGGAAATTATTTTAACGAACTTTATCATGTTTTTTTAACTCCTAATGTTCTTGAATTCTTTGAAAACCTGAGCCCAGAACAAACACTTCCCAACTCCATTAAATAGACAATGTTTTCAATTTCAAGATATGACGGAAACAAATACTACTTTACAACAGAAGTAATGATAAAAACAGTGACTTACCTGCGTGCTTTGGTAGAGACGCATTGCTGAAAAGAGAGGTGTGCAAACGTCTGTACTTGCAGAAGCAAATGCAGAAAAAGGAGCACAGGATGTTGTTCTCAGTGTGCACAGCAAGCTGCAGTCACATTGAGGCAGATCTGAACAGGTGTGCTACACACTGTCCTGTGATCAAATCTAATTAACTGTCTTACGACCCTTTGTTCCAGCCTTGTTCCCGTAGGGAGAGAAACTTCTGTTGTCTTGCAGGAACAACATATGGAGGGATTAGGATAATGTAATGTAATGATTAGGATAAAGCAACATGTAGAAACATGGCTTTTGCATCTCTACTTTGCGGATCCATCATCACACATTATATTCTACTTTAGTGTTAAATCTAACTCCAACCTGTTTTTTCCTTAAAAGTAAAGTTGCACACCACTCTCCTGCTCCCTTGCGGATATATTTAAGTACAAGTACCACTAAAACATAGGTCCATGAGGAAATGTTTATGGTCCTTAGGCTAAAATCAGGTCAGTGTAGCAACAATTGGACACAACAAATGTGGGTTACATGGGGTCGCTGACTATTTCAGCCCTGCAGCAACACTAAACAGAGATGTAGGGATAAAGAAAGTGCAGATGATAGTGGTAAGAGGATGTTCCAAATAGTGGCTGTGATGCAAACTATGTGCAGAAGCAAAAGTAAATTAGGACTAATCATATGTGACATATAACAGATATTGACATGCAATGTGAAAGTAAGTATGGATGCAGTTAACTTGAGCAGAAGGTAAGGGTTAGACATGTGTATATGCATTACACAACTCAATATGACAAAGTGTGAACAGATGCATTTGTACATGTCATGCAGTATCATACTGTTATAGAAACAGTATTTTTCTTACCTTCCGGTGGGAGTCTATCCGGTGGGTTTGAAACAATGGTGGTAGAAAGGAACGTATGGGCAGTATAACATGTAAACTGTTAGATATGTACTCAACCATAAGTAAAGTGTATAGACTGATGCTGTATTGGTTGGACTGCAGCAAATTGTAAAGTAACAAAAGGTGGGTTGAATGGATTTTAAATGCAGTTCAGGCACGCTGATTCAGAACCCTCTTGGATGGCTGAGACGGAATCGGCTGTCAAATTGGTCCGTGAAGGACCTCGGGGAACAAGGTGGAGGTGGCTGCATGGTGATGTCAGCTCAGTGTAGCGTGGGCGGAAGCTCAGTTTAATCCTCATCCGTCCCTCTGTACCGCACAAGGTGTGCACAGGTTCAGAGCTGCAGCAGGGCCAGAAATTTTCACCACTTTGATAATCCTGCCTTTGTCCTCCTTCTTCTGTAGATGCTCTCTCAGAGTTGAATGTGCCGGCCCCATCCTGTGAGAAGGATTCTGCCTTCTCATGGGCAGTATGTCTAGCCTATAAAACGAGTCCTGTCCATTTTTTGGCAAGATATACTCCAAATAATATAACAGCTGAATTTAAATGTCCTCATTATAGATGGTGATGTGGTCAGGATTACCTGGAGAAAAAGAATATACAAACAAATATTTAAATCTGTTTTTTCTTTTTCCAAATAAGTCTTTGTTTTGCTAACTCGGTTGTCTTCCTATCAAAAAATTAAATTCTGTGCACTGAAGCCTACTGAGATTAATTTTGTCCTGCGTTACCATGGTGAAGTAAATTCATGGGGTAGGGTTTCTTTTTTTCTTAAAAATGCTGGTATTGGGTTTTTGTTATGGCATGTTCTTTGTCATGCTTTACTTATATTGTACGACATAATGAACAACATGGAGAACAAAGTACATGCATGGAAAAAAAATAGCTAGCTATTTCATTGTGTAAAAGTACATATATGGTACAAGTGCACAAACTAAAAGTGTCAGATGCTTGAGACTTAAAATTATATTGTTAATCAATAAACTGATTTATGGATAGATTTCATTGTCAGGTGCAGGGAGCTGTTATATTATTCTTTTAGATTAGATTTTTTAAATTGCACAATGAAAAACAAACAAAAAACAGCATAAATAAAAAATACATACATGTGAAAATTAAAAAGAAGGATGTAAAAAATAATGAAAAATAATTTAATCAATAGAGGTGTCTTCATATATTCCAGTAGATGGCAGTAATGCCACATAGACAGAAACAAACATAAATCCTAAAGGAAGATTGTCTGCCAGCGAAACCGGAAATGTCAGCCGAGTGAGAGTGGACTGCGATATTTCTCCACTTTACATGATGGACTGCTAATTTCAAGAAGAAACAGTCATAATACATCGTTTAAAAGCAAACTGCGAATATGACAAATGGTAGGTTTACTGTGTTATCCAGCTTTCTAACAAGTGTCGGCAGCAGAACAGGACATATAAGTTACAAAGCTAACGTTGATGCTAACGACGAAGCTAACGTTGGGTTAGCTGTAGACGTGGCCCCGGGCTGCACCGCTAACGTTAGTCTACAAATTATAACCAGTGAAGTAGTTGTTCTTATTACAGGTTAGGTACACAGTTTTGCCCTCATTCGTGATGGCTCTTGTGTTTAAACCTCTGGTGTTGGTAACATCGTATTTTTTTTATCAGGCTACAAGGTGCTTGTTCCCTGTGACTGTCCGTGGCTAATGCTAAAACGTCTCTAGATAGCTAACCAAGACCACAACAACAGCACATCATGTTAGCATGTAAGCTTTCTGGGGTTAGTCCTTAAATATTAACCTTTTATTCTGTTTTTCTCCACTGCTCATGAGATTTTAAACGTTGCTGAAACTGCCACAAACTCTGGACTTTTCCAGTCAACAACACAGAATAAAAGGATAGCCCACCATATGATTTCGTTTATATGTTACTGTTTAATAACTTTAAATAGTGGAGACAATATCTGACATAACGCAGAAGACTATCAACACACTAAGCAGAGACACCTACTACAAATATTGTATTAAATCGAGTTGCATATTAAACTGGGCCTAACAGCTACAGGACGACCTAAAGCCTTTACAGACAGCTTTTACAATACTAAGATATTACAATGGTCATTATTAACATATTTATTAGACATCATATGTTAATGTTAAACATACATTTGGAAGGCACATTGAATCCTTCAGCTCAAATGTATCTGTGCATGGCCGTGTAAGTGCCTATAGGCCAGGAAGCCTATTATCAAGGTTTCGTAAATGTTTTTATTTATCTTCGCTAACAATATGTGCATTCATGTAAATGTATATTTTTTAGATGCATTTGTTGGAAAAAAAACAACGCTGGAGAGATCATTAAACAATTTGGCGGACCCCCCTGTTGAAGATCTCTTATTTAGTATATTAATAATAAAAGAATATGTGTACTTACAAATGTTTTTTTTTAGCAGTTGCTGCATTCTTTACTCTTTATGGAGCTGCAGCAATTGCTGTATGGAGTGGAGTTAATGTGCAGTACTGCAGCAAGAGATGCTTCTGTATGATGAAGTCACTGTAGACTGGCACATTTTCCATCCATTCATTCATCTTCAACCACTTGTCCCCATCGGGGTCGCGGGGGGGCTGGAGCCAATCCCAGCTGACACCGAGCGTGAGGCGGGGTACACCCTGGACAGGACGCCAGTCTATCGCAGGGCACATAGAGACAAACAGAGACAGACAACCATTCACACCTACGGCCAATTTAGAGTCATCAAGAGTATTCTATTTCTGTGGCTCTTCTGTTTAATTAAACTATATTTTCTCCCCCTTCTGCGACAGTGTACTCTTTCGATGGCATCCTGGTGTTCGGATTGCTGTTCATCTGCACTTGTGCATACCTTAAAAAGGTGCCTCGTATCAACAGTTGGCTGCTGTCAGAGAAGAAGGGAGTGTGGGGCGTCTTCTATAAAGGTATAATGAATTAACTATATGCTGATTTTAAAACACACCTGTGATTTTCTTCATAAAATGTCCCTTTGGAAATACCTAAAAGTTGAGAGCTCATTCTTTAAAAAATGGTTTCATCAAAATGAAAACCCTGAAAGGGTAGAAGATGTCAATAGCGTCTTTAAAGTCTTTTTTAAATCTTTTTGGGGAGAGCGGGTCCATGGCTTACTGTGAAACCTCAATGGACCTAAGCCATTGTTAATGTTAGTTTCACTTGTGCCCTTCTGCTGTAACAGGTAATGTCCACTGTGAATTTTTTTTTTATGTATTTATTAGGGCTGTGACTTTTGCCCCAAAATCATATTCGAAGTTTGTTTGTTTATTAATATTAATATTCCAATAAATTCCAATATTTAAATATTTTGACATTTACATTTCTCTAGTAAGACCTTACAACACGACTGTTTTTAATTAAAAGTCCAGGCCTCTTAAGTGGCATGCGTCGAGAGTGACTGCTGTTAAAGAATGTTGCCCGGATTATTAGCATCAGTTTTTCAATGCTGAGTGAAATACCCCCATTCCTGACTGACGCTAACGTCACCTACGGGAGCCCAGATGGACAATAACAGCCTTTCTAATAACCTCAAGATTCACAACTTCACCAGGCGTGAAAAATCCTTGGCATCTGTATTTAAAACGTTTACAAGCAAACACATTTACAGAATTGAATAATAAGGGCTGCCTAATATTCATTCAAATGTCATAATTTTTTTTAATCTTCAAATTATATATTTGAATACCAAAGTTTGGGAGTCAAAGCCCTAGTATTTATAGGTAAATGCAAGAGAAAAAGTTAATTTAATCTCGATCATCATTTCATTTCAGATTTAGTGTTGTGTCTTACATAATCAAAACAACAGAAAATGTGTCACTGCCCAAATATTTACAGTCTTCACTGTAATGTTAGACACTGGTGACACATCTGTTTACATGTTTGCTATATTCTCGTTGCTCTGTATATCTACAGATGATCTGTAATTTACTTCACTGATCCTCTTTATCCTCCATCTCTCTTCTCAGCTGCGATAATTGGGACACGGCTTCACATTGCTGTGGCGATGTCCTGTTTGACCATGGCTTTCTACGTTGTCTTCTTGAAATGATAGTCAGAATGGACTGGAAATGACGCTAGATGGGTGCAGGCTGGGGGGATGGACTCATCTCTGTGGTCATGTGCTAATCCTTGTTCGAGAACACCTCATGGATTACGTGACTGATGAAACCCCATTGGCCCTGTAGACCCATGTGAAAGACTAGCCGGTGCTGCCCCCTTCTGGTGACTGGGTACATAACTCCTCCCTTGAGGAGCATCTGGAATCTACTCCACAGTTATTACAGAGGAAAGGGTCGGTTGGGTCACTATGTATCATTCTATTGTATGGTAACACTGTTGGTTGTCTCCATCAACACCCCCTTAATATTTATATTGAAGGCTGCAGAAGATTGATGGGTAATTTGTGCATTATACGTATGCCTGTATACAACCTGAAATTAGCATAGCTGTATATATTTGGAGAAGATATGTATGACCAATAGAGATTTTCCAGAGGTTATGTGTAATCAAAATCACTTCTGCTTGCTCCCAGGTATGCTGTTTTTTTCTGTTTCACCTCTTATGTCAAGGGTGGAGGGAAAGTTAAACATAGCTAATATATAAAGATATTCTTGTGTACACTATATTTTACTTTTTTGGATCTCTTACTTTTTTCTCAACTGTGCTGTTTGGCATCTCTAAATCTTTGTTTAAGGTTTGAAATACACATTTTGCACAGGTGTATGTTCAAAATGTACCATGCCAACTAATAATAGATAACATGTTTTAAATGCCACAGATTGTTAAAAATTTAACTGTAAGAAATGTAGGAGTCAATGTTCTACCACAAATGAATTGCAGATAAAATAATATCTTTGAAAGAGGAATATCTCAATATACAGTTAAATCAGACTTGCCTGAAGATTTAAATGCAATGCCAAATGGGGATGGTGCTTCTCATTCCCATTAATTACATACTGTTATTTTGAGTATAATTGTGCTACATTATTTTATATGTTTAAAATAAACATGTTTTGAGAGGGGATACAATGCAGTTTTGAGCAAACATTAATCTGACCATTTTTGTGTTTTTTTGTCTTTAAAAAAAAGTCTCAGTGGACATTTATTTTTTATTCTCTTGTGGCACTAATCAACAGAAAAGAAAAAAAGGAAAATTCCCCAAATCAATTCAAATGAAGTACAAACCTGAAATAATTTAATGTATACATATTCACAGTGGTAGTTGACGAGGTGGGTGTATTACTCAGTAGATGGGTAGGTTACTGACGGGGAAGTGGGTATAAGCTCCTATGTATTCCTGTGGCTTTTAAGCGCGGGTATACAGTTAACTGCTAGAAAAAGAGGTAGTTATACCCTGTATGCCCACTCTGGCGGACCACATTAGGACTGAGTCATTCCTGGCAATTAATGTAGTTCTTTTTAAAGCCATCTTTTATTTACTTGTTTATTTCGGGCACGTCAGTTTCAGATCAATCATCAACACACATTACCTTGGTTTAAATCATACAATTCACATGTCCGAAAGGGAAAGCGGGAGAAGCAAAAGCTTATCTAGTCCCAGCCCCGTTACCCACAGAATACATTATCTTCATGATGTTATTTTTCTTATGACATTGATGTAACATGTTTCAACAACAGGTAGTAATCAGAGCTGCAGTCCAGCTTTAGCTTCTTAGTGTATCGATTCACAGGATTCAGCTGACATCTTCGGTAGTGACTTGTGATCTCTCACAATTGTACCAACAAAGACAAAAAAGGACAAAAACATATTGCTTACGCACAAGTTGACATTTTCCTCGTACTGTGCTTTTCAGTGTCAGCTATTGTCTGGGTACAAGTGTGCATCTATGTGCAGCATAGACCTCATTTGGGGTTTTCTTAAAAACAATAAATGATCTGATCTCGATTTCAAGTTTTTCTCCAAGAGACGGTATCTCTGTATTTCTGCTGCAGTGGAACCCCATAGACACCCCCACAGCATAAGGCTGTCCCATCATGCATCATGTTGGGCTTTACATGAGTCTGCTGACCTGCAGTGTTGGACTTCCTCTGAACACAGCATGTTGTAGAATAGTCAAACATATTTATTTGGTTAGGCTATAAAACTTTCTAACACATTTTCATTCTCATTGTGATTTAGTTGAAAAACTTATAGTCCAAGGGTGTTAATATATGTACATGCATTGTACATTATATTGTACTGTATATGTATCATTGTTATGCAGCATAGTTCAGTCGCAACCTCAGATTTCTTTCTCTAAAAAGTAAACATAGGTGTGATTGTACTGCATTACGTCAGTACATCTGAGGTACATATAAACTATGATTAAACACATGGGCAGATCCTGTGCCCCACATTTCTGAAAAGCATGAATTGCCCCCCCCCCCATTCAAATACCCTAAATTATTATAAATAATAATAAATGTATTTTCAGACTTCACATTCTTCACATTTTAGATTCACATCTAAAGATGGTTCAAATGGTGGAACAAATAATGTCTGACAAATGTATTTCTACCTCCACATCCATCTCTGCTCTCCTCCACTACAACACAAATGAACGGGTATTTTCTTACACAGACGCTGATGAATAGAGGCTTCATATTTTGATATTCATCCTTATCAGTGAATCATGCATAAAGTAGTCCCACACACTGGGAGAAAAGGAAGATGGTGAGAAGAACTGGGGTTGAGTAGACTTTACATGCCCCAGACCCTTAAAATTATTATTTACTACATAACAATTAAGTAAACAGTGATACTTTGTTGGCTGTTGAGGATAAAAAAGCATGACAGATAAGCACAGTCAATTATTCCACGAGAAGTACTTTTTGAATGATATAGTGAGTTGTGATTTATGGTGGCATGGTATGAGTTGCATACGGGGGAAAAAATCACTTTTGAGTCCCCCCTGGATGTAAATCCTTACATCCAGTGGCAGATTAAGGTGGTCATGGGCCCCTAGGCTACTGTTTATTTGCCCCCCCCCCCCCCACATTATTAATCAGCTTTATCAGGAAAAAAAACACTAGAACAGAAGACGAGAAAAATCCTGTTAATTTAGAAATTTTCTTCAGTAGACCTGGGTCCTGTTGTTCTTTCAGTCGTTTTCTTTTTCGTGCTCCTCCATCACATTTACTTTCTGATATGTTGCTGCTGTACTGTTTAGTCACAGTGAGTGACGTATCATTTGACAACAAAACTGACCTTATAAATGCTGATTGGGTAAATGTGTCCCACATCTTTCCAATCAGCGACTTAATCTGTTTAATAATCTAAGGGCCCCAATAGGAGGCAAGGTTTTTTCCTCCAGTGTAGTAAATATAGTCTGGCCAATCCTGGGCCCCTGCACACCTGGGGCCCCAAGGCTGCAGCCTAGGCCAGCCTGTGCATTAATCTAACATTGGATCTGCCCCCCTGATGAAACGGGTAAAACATATTCACTCTTCACTGACAAAGGGAGATTCCCAGTTATGTCCTCAGTGGGAGCAGGGTATCCCCATGGACATAGAAAAAAAGACTGGGTAAGACCTGGATATCCCCCTGGTGTCTACGCAACCCACAGATCTCGCGAGAAAAACAATTATTGCCGGGAGCGCGCAATGACGAAGGAACGTACGCGTTCACGTTTCCGCGCGCCCAGCAAGGCTAGACCACAGGACTGAGCGAAACATTCAGCGAAAGCTAGTCTCGTCTCCTCCAGACCCAGACCAGCTTCCTGACCCAGCGCGCTTCTGTAGAGGAAGTTGTCTCCAAAGCGCATCGACCCGCGCGGAGAGGAGTTTTTTTGCACTACTGCACCGAATCTGCACGACTGGGGCGGCTGAAGTTTTGTGTGATCGAGACTTGACTCGGTGCTTTTGGTTGTATTAGCAGCAGCAGCAGCAGCAGCAGCAGCGGCACACCACGTCGTGCCACACGGGGAGGAGAGGAGAGAGAGAGAAGGCAGAAGTTTCCGCTGGCTTGTTTCGTCGCTACGCGGCTGGTAAATCCGCAGGAATGTCGCAGAAGGAGCGACCCACTTTCTACCGACAGGAGCTCAACAAAACCGTGTGGGAGGTCCCGGAGCGGTACCAGCACTTATCTCCCGTCGGCTCCGGAGCTTACGGATCCGTATGGTAAGCAATTGTTGCAGAGTACACAGCACGATTGCACAACGGCCGAAAGCGGGTTCCCACCACCCACAGAGGCCCGTCAGAGGTGCCTCCCCACGGGGCTGCATCAACCTGTAAAAAAGCTGCCGGTGGAATAAAAAGGGGAAATGTCAGTTGTGCCGTTTGTTTACATTTTTCATACTTCGGCTGTTACGAACCGATGACACATCGTGCACGCTTGCACGCTTCAGGGTGGCTCGCATTTCTTCGGCGGGTGGGGATTTTGTTTTTGTGTACATATTTGCTTTGCAGTCGTTCTTCGCATTCGTCCTGTAAACACATGCGTGTACCGCTAATTTCTAGTAAGCATGCACAGCTCTGAAGTCAAGATATACCGAAACGCCAGTGTTAAACATGCAGTCTGGGTGCTTTTCTTTTTTAATCGTTCATCAGTCTCTCTTCTGAAGAAGGCCGAGCAGTGGCATGTCCACGCTTGCATCATCTGCTGAAGTGGTTCCTCCTCGTGAGATACGACCTGTGCTCATTTGCCTTGAAGGTTAACCAAAACACCTAGAGATCGCCTCCAATTACAATAGTATTGTTAGTCCTGCTGCACGTACAACCTGGTACTTTACACATCCGCACATTGCATGCATTATGCATTTAACAGTTGGGTGCAGCCTGCAGAGTACCAGAATGTCACGTGTTTGTTTTTTTTTTTGTTTTTTTTTCAGAAAGTAGGCCCCCTCGTGCACAGTGAGAGCTTTCTATAGGAACCCATCCGACGACTATGATGACTCTAGAATGATGTCACCCTTTCTCCCGTTTGTGGCACAAGCATGACTCACGGTCCCGAGGTTAGGTAGTGGTCTCAGCTGTGACGCCTGTTTAGTCATGGATGGCATCTTGCATTAATTTTGACTTTTACTGTTAATTTTGAGTTGACCCTACTCACACACTTTTAACTTAGTGGTGATATTAGTGATGAATGAAGGGCAAAGTGTATTTTGTACTTTTGTACCGGCAGTGCACATAAAGGCATACATGTGAGACTAAATACAGTGTGTGTTTTTGATAGCATGCACTTTTATCAGGACCAAAAGAGGGCTGACAAGTAAAACTGTTTTTCTTCCCTTAATTCGATTTCTAACCTTGTTGTGCCCCAGATCTGAATCCATGTTATTTAAAAGGCAAATAGTTCAAACCGATGCAACTATTAATAATAACATAACAACAGTTATAGGCTCTTGCTTCATTCATTTTCAGAATGGGTGTGGTGAAGATCTGATAGGCAGGTAAACTCTGTGACAGAACGAGGGTCAATTGGATCGCCAAAATTTGACTGAATTCTAATCTACAGTTTTCTCTTTCATCTTTTGTCGTCAATATACTTCTTTATCCTGCTCACTTTCTCACTTATACACACCGAATTCTGTTTTTGCAATGATGCTGGTAAATTGAATAACACTTTCACTACATCTCATCTCATCTCATCTTCAACTGCTTATCCGGGGTCGGGATGCGGGGGCAGCAGCTTTAGCAGGGGACCCCAAACTTCCCTTTCCCGGGCCACATTAACCAGCTCTAACTGGGGGATCCCGAGGCGTTCCCAGGCCAGTGTGGAGATATAATCTCTCCACCTGGTCCTGGGTGGACAACAACTGTAAACAACTGTAGCATTCTTTCAAATCAATGCAGTTAACTTTTTTTAAATGGGAAAGTGGACCTCATCATGACCAATTAGCTTAACTGCTTAACCAAATTGTAAGCCTTCCAAAGATTCCAGAAAAAAGCCAGATTCATCATTCATTCATCACCAGCAGCTATTATTTGCCTCAGAGGAAATTCCTCTGTTTTACTCTTTATCTGATCCTCATCAAGAGCAAGAAGCTGTCAGCCTGTCTCTTGAAAACATCATAGGACCACTAAGCCTTTTGAATACTATAACTTACAATCAATTCTGCAGGTCCAAACAGCAGGGCGTCATTATAACCCTTCTGAATGTATCTGAAATGTATAAATAACCTCACAGCAGCACCTACTCCAGCATGTCAGGCTGTTGGTCAGCTGGACAAGTCTTTGTTGTTGCTGCCATGACATTTCTCAGGCTCTCGGCTTGAATTCTTCTCAACTTCTAAATACCTATATGAAAGCATGTACTACGTTGGGGGGGGGGTAAATTATTTTCCACTCAACCTCACACTCGGATACAGGATACAAGGCGACTAAGATAAAATCAAAACACTACCACTTTCTCCTTATTTCCAACCTCTATTGTATTTTCTTTAAATGTCAGACCTGGAGGCGATCCAGGGTTAGTGTGGAAAGAAGGCGTTTACAGTGAGTGCCGCTGTCAGGGATTACAGTATGAACTGTGTGCTGAATGCTGTGTTCCGTCTGGGTTTCTCAGCTGAGAAGAAACAAGTATCAAACATACTGGCTCAGAGGGCATGTACCAAATGCAAACGTGTATTTCGGGCCTGTGTATATGTAACGTGAAAAAATTTAATTTCCCCTTGCGGATGAATGAAGGCTTTCTTTCTTTCTTAATTAAATCTGTCTTTCTTAGCTTAGTGCAGGAAAATCAATCATGGCTAACAAATGACATACGAGCAGACCAGTAAATCCATTGTTGCTGAACATCATTGACATTTAAAACTGTCTGTGATATTTTGCTTAGACAACAGCTTTTGTTAAATTTATAACACATAAAAATTGTCTGTGCACAGCCCCAGCTTAAGGCGCTGTGGTAAAAATGTGTCTCGCTGTTGCCTATGTGTCCTTAAATATCTTGTACACTAAATCCTTTTTAATGCCTCCATGACAGTCGTGGCCGTAGGCATTGTGTTTTTCACGTTGTCTGTCCGTGCATCCGTCTCGTTCTCGTGAACACAATGTCTCAGGAACACTTTGAGGAAATTTTCTTCAAATGTGGCACAAATGTCCACTTGGACTCAAGGATGAACTGATTAGATTTTGGTGGTCAAAGGTCACGTGACCTCACAGAACACGTTTCTGGCGATAACTCAAGTGTTCCTTCTCTAATTATGACATTTAACACAAATGTCTAATAAGATAAAATAATGACGTGATGACATGTTATATCCAAAAGGTCAACTTCACTGTGACATCATAAGGTTTCTGTCCATTATTCAACGCCATACCTCAGGAACACAAGGGTAGACGTTCGGATACTGACTTGGTGACACTAATCTTGAAACTGAGCTAACTGAATAGATCTTCTGTCCTGCCGGGTTGAAATGTGTTTGAAGCATCCACGTTTCTAAAAAAAGAAGTACACTAACACCTTGTTATTATATTGTTTCAAAGTCTTCACTCAATATATTATGCAAGTCTGGACAGTTTGGACGTAAACTGCAACTTGACTGTTTGGTGGAGGCATTCAACTGCAATGAGTTAATTCTAGTCTGTTACATTTATCTTGACAGCTTTAACAGGTGCGTTTATGGCCTTCATGTCCCGTAAAGTCTTTTTTTTACTTTTTTGCTCTCTCAGTCAATATGCAGCCTTCCATATTTACTGATACTGATGCTATACTACACTGTCACTTTATATCACCACTACATCACTTTATTTATTTATTAATGGTTTACTGTAACTATCTGCTGATATACTTACTGTGCTTTAGGAAATGCTGCTACATTTCACTGTGGTTTACTGTCACTTAGTTCTGTAGGACATGCTGCCACATTTTTAACATTTTTAACACTTGTAACTTATCGCTCCTTCTCACTTATTTAGTTTGTACTTATTTTATTTCAATCTGCTGCTAAACTGCACGCTGCGTATTGCTGTATATTGTATATACCTACGCTTAACCACGACGTCTGTTGCACTCTGTCACACTTGGTTCATTGCTTGATTTATCTGACGTTAGCTTTATTTTGATTTGATTTATGTTTATGCTTATTGTTACTCTGATCCTTAGTCCGCCTTTGTATCGAAACTGTTGCACAATAATTTCCCTCGGGATAAATAAAGCTTCTTGAATCTTGAATCTTGAATCTTGAATTCAGAAAGGATTCTATGATGAAGGTAATGTGGTGAGAAGGTGCAACATTGTGGCAAGTTCTGGCTGACGCACTTGGTTTTAACCTCAGAGAAAATGTGCACCGACATGTCGACCCTCCAAACAAACAGTAGGGCTTAAGTTTAAAACCAGCCATTTTACATGGCTTTACCTCCAACATTCAGTCATGTGAGGCGCATGACTAAATGAATCTGTGATGTCAGAAGAGTAAAACCATTGATTTTTTGGTAGAAGATTATGTTCAGCCTTTAGAACCCCCAAATGTCTTGCATTCAGACGTCACGGTTGCAGAGATACCCAATGATAGAACTTTTTGCATTAAAATATTGTAAATAACACAATTTCACCGCTTATAAACTGACCAAGATATCTAGGAGGCCTTGGGGAAGACCCAGGACCAGGTGGAGAGATTATATCTCCACACTGGCCTGGGAACGCCTCTGGATCCCCCAGTTAGAGCTGGTTAATGTGACCCTGGAAAGGGAAGTTTGGGGTCCCCGGCTAAAGCGTTGCCCCCGCGACCCGACCCCGGAAGAGCGGTTGAAGATGAGATGAGATTTAGTGCCCTTTTGATAATTGAAGTAAATATGGATGATGCCGTGTAAACATCTTCATCATCTTATCAAAGGTCATAATGTATTAAAACTGAGCCAGGTTAATAAATCATTAAGCTTGCCACGTGTACCTTAATAAAAACATCAACATTAAAACCCATTTACCTTTTATAATATTGTGTGAGTGGAAAAGCATCACTGTGCCATAGGTCATTGTGTGCATCACAAAACATTTACTGTTGTAGATGAAGGTTCATCATGATAGTGAAATCTGATGATGTGTCCCCTCGCTACAGGAAAGCCACTCCGGTAACGTTGAACTGATTACGGCTGAACATTAAAAACTCTCTTCCCCTTCTTCCCATTTATGTTGCTTTTGAGTCTGTGATGTTCTACCTGACGGTCGCTTGTTAGTTCCTGTCATAACCATAAAAAGATTAATAAAGCAAGTCTTAATACCCACAGGCCCATATAATTGCTGGTGTATTTTCCATGATGACTGGGTGCAGATTTGTATGGACAGATTGACTGTTTTTTTTTCTTAACACAATTTCTAATCAAGCTGGTGTTAAAAGCAAGCACAGCACAGATACCTGCATCTATGCTCTAAGAAATTTAAACCAGTCGATGGAAAAGTGCTGTATTTTGACTATTATGTCAACTAATGAGGTTAGACCATAAAAATAAAAGTATTCATTCAAGAACGCCTAACACATAGGAATATAATTAATCACAGCCACACTGACCAGGCTGCTGCAGAAGTGTCTGCATCGCTTTTTTGTTAATCGGCCTTGTGAGTGCAAGTCTCTGCCTATGCTGATTATCACATCCGAGGAAATCACAAAATAAAAGGATATTATTGTATTTATGTGGGTGGGATTCTTCTTTGACTCATGTATGGATGATGTGGCTAAGTAGTTTGGCCCTAGATGCTTTAAAAACCGATTGTAATCTTACTTTAATCATTTTAACATGCTCTGATGTTTTGGTTATATGTTCTCATGCAAGGCTGGTCTTCAGCATCCAATATGGTGCTGACTTTTACATCAGATTAAGCTGAAAGTACTGATCATTAGATGTAAAGGGGATTTGAAAAAAGTATTTCTTGAGTTTGTTTCTAAGATGACAGAGCAATACTACAGGTTAGTGTTAATGTATATGTATGTATATGAATGCTTCCAGTAGCCTAATGTAAATTATAATCACTCAAAATTAAGCAACAAGGCTCTTCATGTGTGTGCTAAGCTTTTATAGTGCTAGCTATGTTTGTCGCCATAAATGCAACCACATTTCAGACTCTGATAAGCAATCTTATTCATACATATGCATATGTGCAGATTGGACAAGGTCAAGAAAAACACAAATGCATCGGTCGATTTAAGCTGCACAAAAACGCATCACTGCTTTTGTGACTAGTGTTTATTTCTCCAAGAGTGGGCGATGGTGCAATTGCCTTTATCCTTTGTTGTTTCTTTAATTTCCTCATTTTGAAAGTAACCTGAGTCGATGGCAAGAGGGAAGAAATGACACTCACTACACAGACATTTCCACAAGCCATTTAAAGTGCACATTTGCCCGTATGCTCCATCTGTCTGTCTGTTAGTCAACATACTGCCGACCAACACTCACTTCCCTGCGATCCCTGGCTCATAACGCATGCTCCTTTTTTACAGCCCACATTTTTATGACCATTTGTTATTGCACTTCCATTTATTACAGACTAATTGGATGGTGTATGCTTAGACCCTTGTTGTTTGTCCTGCAGATTAGCATCAGTTTTTTAAAGGCAGTGTGCATGTTTTGTTTTGTCATTGAGCTTTGGTATACTCTGTGTTTACTGATGATGGATTTTCCCTCTCAAGTGACACAAGTTGTTCTGCAAGCCTGGAACACAGAGTACAGTTGGGTGTGGGAGATTATCTCCGACGTACTGGAAAAAAGCACACTGCTTATCTTAATGTTCTTATTATGGGTGCGTGGCACTCAGGACTATAACTTTGTGCATTTTTTTAATTCTAAACTGAGACTTGGGTATACTGAATTTCCAATCATAGGCGGTCGCAAGGTCGATATTTCATATCTCTCTCAGATTGTGTAATAAGTCCAGAGGAAATTACTCTCATCTCTTCCTGTAACACGTAGTGTTGACATGGCCTTGAACCAAACTTTGAGAGGCCACAGTGCAGCTGAGACTGGGTCAGTAGTTCAGATAGGGTTTTTTTCCCACCAATATATGAATGAGTTTCAATCAATCCCTGCAGGTCTTCTGGTGTATTCGGTAGTTTTTGGAAAAGCAGTTTGATGAAACACAAAGAAAGTCACATGTTTCTCCCCCACATGGTTAGACAACAAGAAGAGGAAACAATACTTTTCGGCATATTGTTTTTCCGACTGATTTTGCAATCATCCGTTTGTGATGCAGTTAAAGTGGTTGACCTAAAAGGAATGTGGTTTATTGTGAGTGGGTTTTGTTCCCTCTCAGACAGAGAAAATGAAGCAATGTCACAATACTTGGGAAAGCAAGGCCCATCTGCTTTTCTTTCCACCACCTTCACAATGTCTGTCTGTGGAAAAGCGTGTGTGATTTACAGGTTAAATCAATCCTATATCATAGTAAAAGGATGGTTACCGTCTATCTTCAGAATATATTCTACAGTTTATAGTTACAGTGCTTAGTAATTGCTTAATTTACAGCAATAGAACTAGAGGGCATTTCGCTCTCGGCTTTTGTTACACTGTCTTTGTCCATGTTCTTTTTTACCACACCTGTTTTTTGCCTTCTTCTTTCTATTACACTGCCTCCACAGTAAGGCTGGGCCATATTGAAACTCTCCTAATGAGGATTTTGCTTTTTTAAAAAAAAAAAAAAATCCAAAAACGTAGATTAAAAAAACAAAACATAAGAGATAGACACATAGATATCAATTTTCGTGGACCTGAGACGCATGTGCAGAGAGAGACTGAGCACAAAATTCATAATTGCCATTACATAATAAGACATCGTTCTGCTATCGTGGCTGCGAGAGGACGTTATCGTGGCGGAGCAATACCGCGTTGAACGATAATATCACCAAGCCTTCTCAACAGGGACAATGATGTATTGCGTTACATCCTTCGAATGAAATTAGTAAAATAAATGGATGAATGATGACTAAAGCAAACAGGCACACTCACATAGACGGCTCTAGCAGAAACATAGAACAGGTGCTGGTTTTGAGTTAACTTATTGTAGATATGCTAAAACCAGCTATTATTTAGTTTGTTCCTGTTTCATTAAACATTTCACAACTCAATTTTTTACATTCTTATTATTGAAATACATTTGTCTAATGATGTTTTGATGGATTGATTTGCAAATGGACATGTTGTAGCCAGCAGTTGATTTCATTAACAACGTTATCAAACGGAGCTGCAATAACAGATTTCCAAGTGTCAAGTGTCTTGGAAATGATGTCCTAAGCTCAAACAGTTGAGGTTACATTTATAGTACCAATTCCCTGCGTATCCCAGTGTAAACCACATTAATATGAAAACTGATTGTCTGAACACTGAGTTTTGTAAGCAAATGTTCACTGACCAAGTTTTTGTTGTTGTACACAATGCAGCTGATATTTGACAACATGTTCGCTCATGTTTGCCTGTACAGCCTTAGGCTGCAGAATATAATACATACCTGAAAACCTGTCGCTTTTCTGCTGATAGTGTTAAAATATCGCCTCATTCTCGTGGACTCAATATCATGTCTCGTGAGCTCAGGGTCCTGTCACACCCCTAATTCTGAATGTATGGTTTGTTAATATATTGTACAAATTAATTTATATATTATTTACTCTAAGGTGTTTGCATGTCTGATAATAAGAAGGGACACCAAACCAAGAGCTCGGTGTTATGCAGTTATTTGCTTCGTTTAGTCCACCTGCAGCCTGATTAAATGTATTTTATATCTGTGTACTTTTTACCAACAAGGTCTAACAAGTTTCAAACACTGTGTCTTTCAGTTCGGTGTATGACGTGAAGACAGGCCTGAAGATAGCAGTGAAGAAGTTGTCCAGACCCTTCCAGTCCATCATCCACGCAAAGAGAACCTACAGAGAGCTGCGGCTGCTCAAACACATGAAGCACGAGAATGTAAGTCACCTGCAACCATCTTGCCTCGATCACCCGGCCTTAAATCTCCGGTCATGGCCTTACTTTTGTGTGCGTGCGTGCGTGCGTGCATGCCTGCGTGCATGTGTGCATGCGAGTGAGTGAGTGAGTTTGTATGCATTGTTCTACAGATTAACTCTTGAGCAAGGATTGCATATGTGTGCACACAAAGCTGCGCATGAGGAACTTTGCACAGCGAGTGCTAACATGCTGAATCGCGCACTATTCACCACTGGTTACACGGTCACTGTCTGTATCCTTGTTGACCTGTAGCTCAGGACTGCAGCTATGTGTATGGAGACGCACGTGACACAAGACTTGGGGAGCTGAAGCTAGAAACTAAAACCAGGAAACACCTGTAATGGCAGAACTCAAGATTTCTGCAAATGAATGTCCAAATTCTAAATGTAGAATAGATCTTTGAGCTATCAGGAAAGTTCCAGTTTACATTCACATGGAGTCCTTTTGTGAAGGTAATGTCATATGCACATGGTAAACATAGAACGTAGTCACAACAATCTACGGTCGCCATTTAATCATCCACACAGACATGCATACACCAATAAACAGACATCTACTCTGTAAACTGTAAAGCCGACCTCACGCCTCACCCCCCTTCCATCTCACCGTGAAAGCCCTTCTAACCAACAGAAATTTGACAGTATAGGCAGATTTATGAAATAGCAAGGACTCATTAAGAAGTGTAAAGTGGTTTCCTTCTTGTGTTAGTTTCCTGTGCGACAGTGTAACACAAACATAAGCTGAGCAGTGAGTACACTGGCCCTTAAGCAAAAGGGAGGGGGCGTCTGTAGTCTGTGCGATGTCCTGTTAAAAGAGGCTCTCCCTGCGAGTGATCAAAGCATCTTGCGCTACACCGTTTTGTGAGCAGTGAGTCACCAAACAGGTTTACAACTGCAGCTAGATTCCGCGGGTTCCGTTCCTGTCAAACATTTTGACGCTGCAGCAATTTTGACTCGTGCCATTTTACTTAAGTACTTAAAGCTGACGGGTGTAGTTCCCCTCCTGCAATTTCTGCTTGTATTTTGTGTTTCTGTGTAGGTGGGTACTGCTCATGCAGACGCTCACCCACTAACACAGCTCCTGCTTCCTGTGTGATGTCGGTGCATTCAGCTAACACTTTGACCAAATAGTGTCGGATACTCTTGTGTCATGTAATAGAGGTGGTTACAATTTCTTTCAAGCTGAAGTGCAGGTAATGGGCTTCTGCGTGATGCGCGTGGAGCAAGTCCACTGGGGAACAGTGTGTATTAGTAAGACTAGAAGTTTCTGTTTGTGCTGCGGTCTTTGTAGGGTAAAAAGGGGGACTTTTACATTGTAAAGAGTTCACTCAGTAGTTTGAAGTTGGCCATTGTAATAGGTAGAAATAGCTTGTTTATGAGAGCACACTGAGGGACAGGGTGTACTGGTGTTTTCTCTAGTATCAACCTGCAGTGAAGCAGTTCTAGGTGACGCACGCACACAAAAAAAAGACCCTGTTTCTTGAAAAAAGTGTGGAAACCCACCAGCAGCAATTATTTTACATCACTTCCAAACAACATTTCTTCTGCTGGATCGTGTTTTATTTCCCTACTGGAACAGCTTGAGCTCTCTTGTGAAGCACTTTGGAAATAGTGTTGCATGGTGCACTGGTAAATACCTCAGTGCATTCATTTGGCTTTACATGGTTTTACTAGGATTATGATGATTATGCAGAATCAATGCCTATCTGACTGTGTTAAATAAATGTCAGTGTTGTATAAAAATGTAAGTAAAAAACTGACTTGTACAACAAAAGCATGTTTTAAAATCTGTGTGTTAGCCCGCACAGCTTATTTAAAAGGTTATATTGCTGTTTATGATCATTAATGAGCATGGTGTTGTTGCCAGGTTCTGTTTCATCATAACAGGAAAAATTGCATAAAGCTGTGCTTTTTGTTCTTAAATCATCAAAGCACTTAAATAACTACCTATGCTTCACACAGAGAGGGATTTTGTGTTGTGCTCACACTGTTGCCAGGAGACTCCCTGGGTTTTACGATTTTAGAAAGCCTGTGTGGACCAATCAGCTGTTTGTTGTGACTCCAGCCCACCAATCAGCTGTGGTTGTGTGCCCTGTGTGGGCAGGCCGCTTCTGTGTTATTACAATCACTATCCTGTCTCTCTCCAGGGGGCGGAGGCAGGGTTGGCACTCAGGGCTACTCTCTGCAGTATAGGTGTACATGTGTGAATGTGCGCATATACATGTACTGTAGATACACAGACACAAACCTATGATTATCCTTTAATATGATTCCTGTCTTTGTTGTCTTTCTCTTTTTTTTGCTCTGTTCAAACCTAAAACAAGTCTATTATGTGAACACAATTATTGTCCAAGTCTATCATACTTTGTCACTTTCTCACATTATTTCCTGTTAGACAGTTCACACTATATTGCAAATGGCATGTTCAGAAAATTAAAGCGACTTTAATCTCGAAAGCCATTGTAATATTAATAAAACACGGCCAAATTTAATAAAATAACTTGGCATTGTTGGAACAATCATGTGAAACCAGTTAAATGTAACCCTACATGAAACATTGTCCCCCCCCCCCCCCCCCCCCCCCAAGTGTCTTGATTTTTTTCCCCCTTTACACTTAGACACAACATATAACGCTGCTGGTGCCTGTCCTGTCAGTATGATGCATAAACTTTACCAGATAATATTCACTGCTTCCCCTGAAATCATATCTGTTGTGGTTGTTATCAGCCTCATTTATGCGACTCAGCCGCCTGGTAACCAAAACAGAGCATGAGGATAACGTAGTGTGCGTCACTATGCATAACAAATCAAAAACATACTTTTGCTTTTGCATGTATTAAATGGTTGTTTATCAAATGAGATGGCATTTTTGTTCATTTTTAATTTCTGTCATCGAAATACATTTTGTTAACATTTTCTGATCTTTGACTGCTCTTTTTGTCTTCAGGTGATTGGCCTATTAGACGTTTTCACACCGGCGACAAGCTTAGAGGAATTCAATGATGTGTAAGTCACCTCTTTCTTTCCCCTTTACTCCTATCTTTTAGTTTTTCCTCTGTCTACGTGGTGTTTTTCTGTCTTTCTCTGCCTCTCTTCTGTCTTATGCTCTCTTTAGTTTTCTTTATTCACACACGCTGAAACCTGTGTTGCACACTAGTAACTTCATGTGAGTCCAGCACGAGGCAGGTTTTTACCAAGGTGATTGTAGGGGGGAACTTGTGCACTATGCATAGCTTCTGTAGTCTCCATGGTAACAACCATGGAGCGAGCGAGCAAGCGTGCGTGTGTGTGTGTTCAATCAGTGTCCTTGAATTCTCAGGATGGTGTGGCGTCATCAGCACGTAGCACATTTGTGGTAATGTGAGATGAAGCTACTCAGACACAACGGCTTCCCTTTAATGTGATCAGTACTAAAGACAGAAACAATTGTGAAACCAATTTTTCTACTGCACTCTCTGCAAGAGAAACCGCTGCATACAGATGTTCACAGACCAGCCAGCAACTGGTCTCTTACTCTTACTGTACACTTCTATTAGATTTGGCCTTCTTCAGCTGATTGTTGGCTGTATAAACATTCCCCTTTCAAGAAAAAGATAAGTGAAAAAATCAGACATTTTCCTGTTCCCACCCTTTATATTAGTTTATACTCATTTAGATAAAGTTTATTAATTATGCATGAACCACTGGCTTTTTGTTTAAGGTCCTTTATTGTAAAAAGTGAGATTTCGATGTCTTTTCTTTTTTTAATAAAAAAAGCCAAGGTGTTTTATAAATACTGTGAAAGTTTCCAAACGCTCAGTCCACAGAGAGAATGCACACAGCCTGTATTCAGAAACTGGACCTTTTTAAATGAGCGGCGACTTCCCTGTGGTTGTGACGTCACAACTATACTATATATAGGTAGTAAGTGCCGTTACAGTCATTCCCCAGTTTGGACGCTGAAACGGAACATTTCAGACTGAGGGTGAATAAAGTTGTATTCAGACAGAAAGTACCAGAAAAATAAGTGTTCTTTGATGAAAATCAATTCAAGAAAGCTGCTGAAGACAAAGCTCTGCTGTATGATTTTTAGGTACTTGGTGACCCACCTCATGGGTGCAGACCTCAATAACATCGTCAAGTGTCAAAAGCTGACTGATGACCACGTCCAGTTCCTCATCTACCAGATTCTTAGAGGCTTAAAGGTAAGAGCTTAATGGCGCACTCACACTTACCCCAGATGATCCGTGGCGTGCTTCAGCGTGATAGTCCCCCCTCCCTCTTCCCATGCAGCCCAGGCCTGCCTGCACTCACATTACTTGAAATGCCTCGACATGACTGCTTTTTGTTTATAGACGTCATCAACCCTTGGAGTTATTTTTGTTGTCCAACTGATTTTGAATATTTTCATCTGACCAGATCTGCACTAAACATTCATCCTCAGTATTAAACCACCGCGAATCCTTCGACGGCATCTTTTTAAGTGTCCGTCGCGGGGAACAATATACTATTTTTGAGTATATAAATAGCCGCCAGACCGGCATCAATGCTCCTGCCTGTACATGTGCACCCGTGCTTTACTAACGCTCATGTCTCTCAACCGGGCTGCGGCTGGGAAGGAGTGGAACAGTGGTACACTGGTCAAATGAACTAGACTTTAGCCGTCATTGTGCTTGGGCAGGGTACAAATTGACAGTGTGAGTGCACCCTAATGCTGGTGCTTCAGTCTTTGTTGATCAATGGGTTGTTTTACTAAACTAATCTAAAACTGTCTGAAGTGAAGGGTTCAACCTCTCCTTTGTCAGTGTATTGAAAATACAAAAATATTATTTTTTGTCCAATTTGATTGAGTCACTGCAGAGAGATATTAGAGATTTTGGAAGAACCTGTCTGCTAGTCTGGAGCCCACTAAATGAGAACTGGGCGATTGAAAGACTTCAGTAATCTATTACTACTACCTATTACTGAGCCCTCTTTGTGATTGTAAAACTTGATTTCTGTGTCTGGTATAGGGCATTGTCAAGATACTGCCGGGTGGCAGAATGTGAGCAGCTTCCACTGACCTGAAGCTGACCAGTTGCTACTTTAAACAGTGTTACACAATTAAAAATTAGTTGTCGTATTGATCATTTGCTTTGACATATGCAGTGTTAGTCTTATTATTGAACTCTGCAATATGTGCATAAAAAACCCTGGGGAAATAGCATATACAACAAATTGTGCTGTTATTTAAGATAAATGTCCATATCCTGTTAGTTTTTCAGTGATCAACTAATGATGTAGGTAAAAATGTAGCTAAATAAATCATCATTATTTTGTTAATTTCCCCACAGTACATCCATTCTGCAGACATCATCCACAGAGTAAGTTATAACTGTTCAGTTCTTAAGTCTGATTGATTCTCTTATTCACAGAATAAATGTCTTAATCTCCTGAAATGGGGTCAGCTACAAATGCTTTGTTTCATTAAAATTGCTTCTGTATCCTGTCTTGACTTCTCCTTCTTCAGGACTTGAAGCCCAGTAATCTGGCTGTGAATGAAGACTGTGAGCTCAAGGTGAGAAATGGTCCACTTGAAACAAGGTTCACCATTTATTTTTTTCATGATGATACTGAGTGGAAGTTGTTCATCGAATCACTTTTGTCTTTCAGATCCTGGACTTTGGTTTGGCACGGCACACAGACGATGAGATGACGGGCTACGTAGCCACGCGGTGGTACCGAGCCCCGGAGATCATGCTCAACTGGATGCACTACAACATGACAGGTACACATAGATATTTAACTAAAGACCTAACTATGACTGTATCTTGCACAGTTGCAATGCTATCGAGGTGCAGACGACAAACGCATACTTGGCAAAATACTCAAAACCACCTCTGTGCTCTGTGGTAGTTCCCATTACAGTAGGTCTCTTAACTACCACATTAGTTTTTTTGTCAGTAGTATACATTGCTGATGTGTGTATAGTAAATATATATATATATATATACAATATATATATATGTGTGTGTGTGTGTGTGTGTGTGTGTGTGTGTGTGTGTTTGTGTGTTTATATTTATATATATATATATATGTATATGTATATGTATATGTATATATATATATACATATATATATAATTTCACCAGGTAAATGTAGCTTTTTCTTCAGTGGCATTGCTTGTTGTAGCGTACATTATTACACAAGAAATGCTGAGGGCAATTATAGAGAAACTAGGCCAGCTTTTCAATTTTTTAAGGTACAACAGCCAAAGCACCCAAAGCAGTTACATTGTGGTGTTGCTATAAATGGTATAATTATGAACAACACTGTATGTTTAAGGGGTTCTGACAAAATTGCATGCAAAATTGTTGAATTTGAAAACGAATATTAAAGAGCCTTGTATTGAACATTACAAATGATACAACTTATTGTTAAATCTGCTGTATCATGGTCCCATGAGACGCCTTATGGGTTTCCATTAGGCTTTTTTTTAAAAAGCTTGAGGAAATGAACATAACTGATACTGGATGTGAAACAGACAAGTTTGATCATATTCTACTCACTATCTTGCATGTTTTTTTTTTCATTACATGTGATAGTGGATATCTGGTCGGTGGGCTGCATCATGGCTGAACTACTTACTGGACAGACGCTCTTCCCTGGCACCGACCGTATCCTTCTACCGCTGGCAGTGCCATGCGAGTATAAAATGTCCTCTTAGAGTCAACTTGTACTGTAAGGTCTTTGGTAGATCTGGAAGAGGTAGTAGATGGATGCATACTCTTCTTTCGTGTTGATACTTGTAAGAGAGTTGTTGTTCAAGCTTCTCACAAGCTCTTGCTTTGTTGCTAACATCGCAGTGTTTCCAAACACACACTTACAGTCTTACCCACATGAAGCTCACTCAGAAACATAGCTGAGTATTGACTTTTGTGAGCTGCATGCCAGAACAGTCAAGAAAGCTTGTGTGAATATGTGCCTGCATGTGATGGGATTTGAAGAGGCCCCTGTGGTCTATGACTCAGCGCTGCCCACTGTCCACTGCTTCTTTCAGATCCAGAACACCTTCCTGTTTCCCTCCCACAAAGCCTCCAGTGCACAGTGGCAGAACATAACAATGTTTTATGAAAAAACAAAACAAAAACAACACAGGAAGACACTGTGTAATTAGGACACACACACGCACACGCACACGCACACCTATCTTCAAATACAGATGTCTGCTGTTGCATATTGTGATTCCTGCTCTGAATGATTGATGAAGCCATTCACTTGTTCACTGTCTGCTCTGCGGTCCTTAAACCATTACAAGACAAATGGACTCAAACCACTACAAGGCAAAAGCAAGAAAAAAAAATTCTGACCAGGAATTTTCAATTGTCAATTTAGTATCATTTTCAAGAAGTGCAATAGAAGTTACAGTGCAGTACAAGCAGTTAATGAATTGTTTTGTTTACTGAAAAGCAGCAGCAAACAGACAAGTCTTCAGTCTTCGTTTAAAAGAACGAAGAGTTGGAGCAGATTTGTAGTTTTCTGGGAGTTTGTTCCAGTAGTGAGATATATGTATGATGTATATGTATATATGTATATATAGGAGCTTGATCCAAAAACAATCAAGGGTGAACATCACACCTATTAATAACACATACAGCTATAGGTGCTTGATCTAGTTGTGTTTGGTCGAGTAGGTCACTCGCATCAAACTGTGAGCAGTTCAGTGACTCTAAAAATGCACTTTAGCCTGTTTGACTACATATCTGGTGCGTCTTGTGTAAGGTGAATCAGATTAAACTATTAAGCCATCATTACAGGTGTTTTTTCAAGCAAAACTTCTATACATTTAGATTCCAGCTTCTTTAAAGACTCCCTGACTAAATTCAATTTATATCCGTAATTAAAACAATCAGTACTTGCTTGCATTTTGCCTTTTTTTTCTTGCCTGGATACTTACAAATGACCAAATATTGCTTGGTATGCAGTCTAACCCTTGGTAATAAATGATAAAGTGGTTATGCATTATTCTTTTAATCTATATTCAACGTCCAAATGTCGGAATCAATATCTATCTATTACACATCACAGTGTGTGACGCACAGCACAGATTTGAGTTGTTGTTGACTTTTTATTTTAATTCTTTCTTTTACTTTTGAGTGAATAAGAGGATATTTTCTTCAGCGATGACAGCTTTGACTGTTGTACCTCTCACCCAATCTCTCCTTATCCAACACCCTCCATCCCTCCTGTTTTCCTTCATGCGAGTGTGGTAGACATTGATCAGTTGAAGCTTATAATGATGCTCGTCGGAACCCCAGAGCCTGAGCTCTTGATGAAAATTTCTTCGGAGTCTGTGAGTGTCCAGTACCATCCCACCCGGTCCTTTTGGGCTGCTCCTCCTGCCTGTGTTTGTGTTGCCTGGGAAAGAGTGACACAGTCTACTTTACTACTTTGTATTGCTGCTGCTACTACTACTACTACTTCTACTTCTAAGATGCTCCTGTTTTGCCCTGAAATTGGGCTTTTTTTTCTTAATGGCTTTATTTGCTCTTTACCACAAGGCTGTGATTCCCAATTTCTTTGTAGCATGTGCTATGAAGTCTTCCAATCTCTCCATACAACACAGTAGGAGGCCTCTATTGTAGCGCTTGGTTACAGCATCCATAAATCTCTTTGAATACGTTATTACAGGTTATACTGTAATTAGGCATGGGTTTCTGTATATCAAAGCTCAAAAACTGTCTTCCTCCTCTTAAATCTTCTTCATCTTCACCTTGCTGCTTGTGTGTGTGTGTCCATTTCCACCCCTCCATACACAACCTTTCATACAGTCTATGTACACAACCTACCCTAACCACCACCCACACTCTTTCCATGACTCTTTTCATAACCTCCATGTTATGATGCCCCTTGACTCGGAAGCTATAGATATAAACCAGCTGCAGCAGATAATGCGCCTGACTGGGACGCCACCCGCTTCCCTCATAAGCAGGATGCCCAGCCACGAGGTGAGACACGTGCCCTCCACCTGCCCTCAAGACCCCCCACCCCCTAGCTGAAATCAGGGCCGAGCCTCAGTCCTGTTTGCAGACAGACAGTTGGACTTGATGTGTAGTTTTTTTTGTTTGTTTGTTTTGTTTTCCTACTGCATTTGCGTGTTAGCCTCTGCTCTGACTCCACTTACACAATGTTTCCTCTCTGGCTCACCGTGCTTGTCTCAGCAAAGCTTCCCAGAGTGCTTTGCCAGTGTATTCTGACTGTGCCATTTGAATTGATTCTGAAAATTAGGGCACAATGTTTGTGTAATGAGTGTGGTTTTGGTGGTAGTTAAAGTGATTGAAGCATGTCTCACTGGAAGGATGTACATTATTAATTAGCAGATACATTTAGTACATCAATGTTTGGTATGTCTTCCATTTTAAGCTGTAGCACAAAGTGTAAGCTTATCTTTTATCATTTTGTTAATATTTTCTCACAGGCGAGGAACTACATTAACTCACTTCCCCACATGCCCAAGAGGAACTTTGCCGATGTGTTTATTGGTGCCAACCCTCTTGGTAAGTTCCTTTTTCAGCATCACACTAGGCTGACACTAATCCTGGCTCACTGAGTCCCTCTAGTGGTATCAATAAAGTCATTGTGGCTCTTTTGGGTAAGGGTTATCCTCGATTAATACACATGTTTGTCTGATTTAAATCATCCGCTGAAATAGAAAACAACCTCCGCAATGTAATAAATGTAATGTTATAACGTAGATAAAGGTTTGGATGGATTTGTTTTGCCTTTCCTCATGCTCATCATTTTTCTCTCCTTGCTGTGTTCTAGCGGTGGACTTGCTGGAGAAAATGCTGGTGCTGGACACAGACAAACGGATCACGGCATCTGAGGCTCTGGCCCACCCGTACTTCGCCCAGTACCATGATCCAGACGACGAGCCCGAAGCAGAGCCTTACGACCAGAGCTTTGAAAGTCGCGAGCTGGAAATCGAGGAATGGAAGAGTAAGATGGCACATTTTGGGGCCATAACCTGTACTGCTTGGAAGAAAATAGGTCGATGCAAGTTGTGTTTTTAATAGATTGTTTCAGAAATATACCTCACACGCTGTTTATTGTCTCTCAGGGTTAACCTATGAGGAGGTACTCAGCTTTGAGCCGCCGTCGTTCGACGGGGACGAGATGGAATCCTGAGGAGGAGGAGGAGGCAACTTTTCTTCCATCTTTTTGTTTTCCAAGAAACACTCTTTAAGGACTATCAGTCTCTTGTGACTATCCACCACTTTCCTCTCTCTCTCTCTCTCTCTAACACACACACACATACGCACACCCACGCACCCACACCCATGACATTTAAGTGCCTGCCGTCATTCATCTCGGGGGGGGACGTTGATTTATCAGGGATAAAACTCGACATCCTGTTCCTTCTGCCCCCCTCCCCCCACCTCTCGCTGTTTTTGTTATTCTGCATCCCAAGGCCCAGAGGCAGACTTTAAATTTGCTTTTTAATTTTAGTGAGTTTTTACCTCAGACATACATTGATCCCCTTTCATTCAGAAACCTAGAAACTACAGGAGTAGTGTCAGTATCTTGGAGGAATTAAACTCCTAATATGTATTTTATATATATATATATATATAAAAAAATTGAAAGTACCATTTAGCAGTAATTAATATTATAGGGAAAAAGTTTGATTTGAAATGTTTCAAACTGTGATGTGTCTAAATTTTATCTTCCTCCACACATTAAAATGAAACGTTAATGAGAACATTCACAGGCTTATTAAAATGAAATGTTATTTCTGTCATCGCACATAAAAGTGTAAATATGACAACAGTATTTGTACATAAGTACTTCAGTAAAACCAGTTATCCTATCTGTGTAATAGTCATAATTGCTGAGTCACACCTCGGCCGACCCCTTCGACAGTATGAATTTTACTACTAGAGTTTAGCCTGAATATAAAAATAGAATATAAAAGGATACACTGTGTAATTTAATACAAGTATGTATAGAATAGGCTGAAATATTGGCATGGCAAATTCAAGGCTTCATGTTTCTTATTGTTGGATTTGAAGTCTTAGTGTCCCTTCTTTTTTTTTTAACATAAATATAAGTTTAGAAAGTATGGAGACTTGTGTCCATTTTCCTGCTTAACATTTAGTTTCTACTCTTCTCTCCATATCAATTCTTCCTTAAGCGCTTCTGTTCTGTTGTTTCAGAAGAATGTTACAGTCCCCATTATCACAGCCTACACTTTCGCATGATAAAGCCGAATTTGGCTTCTTTGTTTATTGAATTGTGATGTCTCCACCCACAACACCAACTGACAATGTACTTTAATCATATTGCATTTATAAAACACAGTACTTTTAATGTTTATTGAATGTTGGGGGCATCAGTCTGCCCTGTATTTATGACCTTTTGTTATGTTGTATGTATCTCGATGTAAAAGATAATATTTGTCAGAATTGAAGGTTCTTTTTTATTATTTATGGAAAGCTTACTGTATCAGACACCAAATGTGTCGTCAATAATCTCAAGCGTCAGTTAAGCCACGGTGACTGCAGCTACAGCTTGTGTATCAGCCAGCAATATTATTGAGATGTTGCACGGCCAACCATATATATATAATCAGTTTGATGCTCATTTTTTAATTGTTTCATTCAATTTTACGTTACTTTAAAGAAGTTCTTGAACATTTATTTATCTTATTGTGTTCCCTGAGGTACTGCCCTCCAAAAGTATCCTATTTAGAAAAGGAATTCAATAAAAAAAAGCAAAATATGTATTACAACTATGTCAACATTTTGTATTAACATACAGACCACTAAACAGTAGACTCTCATTCTGAATTGTACTACTTCTATGTGAACTATTTGACATACAAGCTTTATCAACAGTTGCTCTGGCTAATATCAACCAAACAGTGTCTTCACAATTTCATTTGCAACAGCTCGTTTTCATGTAGTGCATTTTTCTAATGTGTTATTTTATTCTTTGTGTTAAATCAAGAGTTTATGTTGTTCTGTGATTCTTGTAATGATTGTTTTTGAGTAATTCTAGAACTATATTTGTCGTTCATTTGAATAATTTAGCAGGGCACATGTTTGTGGGAAAGAGTGTACGTTTACTCACTGGATGCTGAAGGGCAATGCTGAAGCCTCATTCTTTGTAGTTCAAAAACAACTGCACACATTAGATATGATATTTATCTTTTTCCAATACAAATGTCAATAGTTAATTTGGTTATTGGTTATACTTTTCTTTGCCTGAAATGTGTTCATATCTTTTTACTCAGTGCATTATCACATGTACCAAGACAGCACGCCACTCCACTTGTAAATACCAACATTAGACAATAAAAGCTACTATTTTTCAAACCTGTAACAGTGTACATGCAGTGTGTTGTGAGATCTAGCTATCAATATGCCACTGGGTGGCAGCACCGCGCAAGTAGAACAAAACCTGTAGGAAATGTAGGAATCCCAGTCCTCGGTGTTAACACCAAGACACGGAGATCTCCACTAATATGGCATGAGGCCTAATATGGCTGGGGCCCTTTTGTGTGGAGTTTGCATGTTCTCCACGCTGAATCAAAATAATATAAGATAGAACTTTATTTATCCCGAAGAAAATCCTTGTTCCAGATTGCTCCAAAGTTGCAGTAATATTACAAAAACAAGAACGATATAAGCATCAAAAAAGGTGAAATATAAAAAATAAAATGTCTAAAATTCAAAATAAATAATTGTAATGTTGGACTCCCAGTTAAAAATAAAACGTTATTAATTAATAGAACACTATAATAGAAATGATGGCTTAAAGCAGACTTTTGAAAGGAGAAATAACATTCTTCCTCTTACAAGTGCCTTATTTCTGATCTGGTGTGACCTATGTTAACATTTGCATTTAAAGGGTTTAAATCCTGGAAATGATTGAATGTTTGGTTTTGAGCAGGTTTGAGGTTGTTTAGGAGATTTATGAAATAACAGCAGAATAAATATTGATATGTGATGATTTAATAGAGTATGAAAGACATGTAAGAGTAAAAGACATTGAAATTCAAAAATGTGTCCAAAAAGAATTCCTGCCAAAATGTACAGTGCCTATAGAAAGGTATGATACCCTTTTAAAATAGTGACTTTTTTGTTTTGCAGCCTGAAATGATTATAAATTTTAAAAAAACATTAAATTGAAAAAATTCCTGAAAATTAATAAACAAAAATAAAAAACTAGAAAAGCAGTGTTGGAAAAGTGATGAGTCCCTTTAGAATAACCATTATAAACATTCTCAGGTTTAACAATCACCTTCTAGATCACACACAAGTTTTTGATTTAACTTCAGAATAAAATCACCTGTTTCTTGAGGATTCCT
The DNA here is from genome assembly GCF_963691815.1 of Echiichthys vipera. NCBI lineage: Eukaryota > Metazoa > Chordata > Actinopteri > Perciformes > Trachinidae > Echiichthys > Echiichthys vipera. The sequence goes on along the minus strand of NC_139825.1, from coordinate 30,969,189 downwards.
CTCCTAGTGCATGGTAACACAAATAATTCACCACGGTTGGAAAGATGCTTTCAAAAGAGCTCTGGGATAAAGTTGTGGATCGGCACAAGTTAGGAGAAGGATATAAAAGATTTCAGAGGCTTTATCTCTCCCTCTGAGGACCGTTCAGAGTATTGTCCAGAAGTGGAGGCCTACAGATCCACCCAGACCTTAACTAGATTGGGCCGTCCCTCCACACTGGAGACCGAGCCAGGAAGAGATCGATCAGGGAAGCTGCCAAGAGGCCCATGGTGATCTTGAAGGAGTTACAAGTCTGAACGGCAGAAGTTGGTCGATCTGTTGTGAATGTTTGGCAGGGCGAGGAGAAAGAAGCTTCTTCTGAACATATGTCACTGAGTCTCGTAAAAAAAAACATACTGAAGATTCTGATGCAATGTGAAAAAGGTTTCATGGTCAGATGAGACCAAAACTGAACTTTTTGGGCTGAACTCTGAACTGAAGAGCTATGTTTGGTGGAAACCAATCATAGCACACCACCCAAAACACACCATACCTACAATGAAGCATGGTGGTGGCAGCATTATGTTGTGCGCTTGTTTCTCCTCAGCAGGGACTGGGCAGTTGGTCAGGATTGAAGGGAAAATGGATGCTACCAAGTCCACCCAAATTCTTGAGGAAACCTGCTGCCCTCTGTTAGACACTTGAAGATGTGCAGGTGATTCACCTTCCTGTTAGCCAAAAGATGTGTGTGTGTGTGTGTGTGTGTGTGTGTGTGTGTGCGTGTGTGTGTATGTGTGTGTGTGTGTGTGTGTGTGTGTGTGTGTGTGTGTGTGTGAAACTCGCGGTGCAGACCGTGACATGACGACACCGCCCCACTGAGGAGGAACTATGAAAAACTCAGCTCAAATGTTTTGCTAGTTCTCAACAATGTCAAAGCCTGAGCTAACCAGTTTCCTGTCAACTCACCTGCATCACTAGTTGACACCTGGTTGTTTTGGAATAAATCTGTGATTTTTGACCGTTTTGATGCACTCTCCTCCAGCATCTGCTTCTTCTTCATTCTGGCCTTTTCACCCCCTCCTTTCTCCTTTCTCTTCTTGCCCTCCATCAGGTGTAACTGAGCAAATCAAACACACAAATCTGATTAATTTTCCACTGTAAGAAAATCATCTAGTCCAACCTTGCCCTCTTTCTCTATGTCTGACCAGTCTACATTAATACATTAATTTATGAACAAAAAAACTAATTAAATCGTTGGTCATTTTATATTTGTGGTCATGAAAGTTATGTAATGTCTGAATAAAAATAATTAGATCAAGACAGGAGGCTAAACAAAAATAGGTAGGCTGGATTAATGAGAGTCTGACACTTTTGCAGCCATTATGTACAGACACAACAAGTGTTAAATATAGTGGTTGGACTCTCTGTATGTTTGGTTTATAGAGATCTTAGGGATATTTACAGGAACTTGCTTGATTCTGAAGAGTTTAAACTCAATGTGCCGCAGTCTGTTGGCCGGTTCACTTGAGTTTATTGGCCGCCGGCCCGATAGCCACTCCTCCCCTGATGTGCCCATTATCGGTTGACAGTTCCCGCACCCCTACATCTCGACTCAGTTGGCTCGTTCCTTTTCGCGCACTTTAGAGTTCCGACATTTCCAACAGTCCGTGAACGCAGCTCATTCTCCTGACTGGTTGTCAGCATGGAAAGAAAAGGTAACGTCGCTATACTTTACTCCAAAAATGCCCTTTTTACACCTAGCACTTGTAACGCAAACACGCGTGTTTCTCCGGGACATTTCTCTTACATATTAATCACGATGATGCTTTTAGCAAGTGTAACAAGCCTCGTTAACAGCAGATGAAAAGTAAAAGTGGACCATGCGCTCTGCCGTGTGTGTGTATGCGTGAGTGAACGGTGTGCTAGCTCCAGCTATCGCATTAGCATCTCATCTGTGGACAGGCACGCGACACAACTTCCAGGTTAGAGTAAAAAACAAATAAGCCACAGTGTCCCCAAAACTATAAAGGGGATCGGGGTGTGATAATAGATAAGGCCCTTTGTGGTTTTCGCAGAGAAAAGCACCAAGTAACTGTTAGCAGCTAACTATAAATGTGTAGGAACACGCAGCCAAGGCCGGTTTAAGTTACCTAGCTTTAGAGAGGCGTCTACTCCAGTTAAGTAACCATAGCTACTAACATTTACTAATGTAACTCATAACTTAGAGTTTCTTTACACCTGCAGGCCCGGAACACACCTAGCTTTGAGAAACAACACAGTCATGTTCAGCAATCATAGCGAGGTAAAGAGATACGTATTTGTGTTATATCTGTATAACCATATGCCTGTTTTCGTATTACTTTTAGTAATCGCAATGCAGGCAAGGAAGAAGAGGGCAAAACCCAGGAAACCTGGCAAAAAGTAAGTTGAAAGCACTGCTTGTTTGTCTTCATACACAGTTGACTGCCCGGAAACACAAAACAGGTTCACTCTTTAAAACTGCGCATTTGCTTTTCCTCACTTGGCTGTAAACCTGTCAGCTTTTTATATAAATAATTGAGGGTTTTTCCACTTTAACATCATGAAGCTTTTTTGTTAAGACATCGCTATTGGTGGCTGCAACATCAATGTATCTGCAACATTGTGACTTGCAACCTCTTTGCATTTTAATTTAAAATTTGATGCACAAAAATACAGAAAGGACTTTGAAGTACTCAAATAGTTAATTGTGTCAGCAAATAGGCTATGTTCCACTGTCTCAAACTATGCAGTGTTGGGTCCTTGACTTTGAGGGAATTGGACCTGAAAAGTGCTTGAATTTTATGTTTAAAGTAACTGGGATCCCTGCTTAATCTTATTCGAAAGCATGTTAATAGCGTAAAGATAGTTTGAGTGCTTGTTTTGCAATATGAGCCATTTTGCAAATTGCTCACAACGACTCTTGAAAGTGGATTTGAATGAACATTAATAACTTTAAAGATATCATAAGATTTATTTTTATTTTTTTATTTTTTTACCAAGTCTGTAGAGGTACACATGGTGTGCCATGAAAATCATCTGAAGTGATCAAATCAAAATAGTTTATCCTGAGCTTTTGACAGAAGTCAGGGAGAGTAGAGGGCTTTCTGTGCAAATTGATCAAAAATCCTGTGTAAATAATTCAAATGACCTCAAGGCACCACATAACACAGTTTTGTGGTTGAAGTTGCTACGGCAATATGAATGTGAACCTAATCATTTCAACATTACAACAACCCAATAAGCAGCTCAAATGTGCTATATATTTAGTCTTTGTGTATAATTGAGGCAGAGTTAATTTAGTAAGTTCTGCCATTTAGTTAGAAATTATGTTTTCTTACATGAATACACTAAATGTAGTGTGAAATAACTTCCCATGTATGACAACACTTAATACTCTGAGGTCCTGTAAATTTACATATTAAACACACATAAAGGCCTGAAATAGACACATATGCAAACAGGACCTACTGTATACCCCCCCCCCCCCACACACACACACTTGGTTCATATGTGGGACATTACCTCTTAATTTCCTTCATTAATCCTCAACTACCAGTCCCTACTATCAGTCTTGTAAGTTTGCCTCTCAAATCTTTACAACCCTGTCTTGCCACTTCTCTCTACATCTCATGCGACTCCCCTTCACGTGTCTGTGCCTCAGTTAAGTTTTCGGTTAAAGACACATAAATATACCTCCATGCTTTGATCCCTCTCATCTGAATAATCGATAGCTGCAGAAATAAGGATCATATAATCGCCATAGTATCGGCTCAGCTTGATTGGAACCTCGACTTAGGTAAGACTAAAACAAGTACCCGGTACTATCCACAACTTTTGCCAATGGAAAACCAAAAAGGGTTGAGTCAAGTCCGTCATTATCTCCCACCCGTGAATGTACAGACGACTATCACTTGGTTACTGTGACCCTGACAACAACTTTAAAAACCTTAGTATTCTCACCTATCCTTGAGTCATGAGGAGCATCTTTTTTTTTCCCATGATTTATTTATTTATTCATTCATTCATTCCTGTTAGTTTTAGGACACCACCTTGCACCTGTCTCTTTTTCCTCGTGCAGTGTCTTTGCCCATCTCCCCTTCCAGTTTAAAATGCATGATTTCTGTCAGTTGCCATAAAGCAAGTGGCCAGCATCTAAGCATAAAACAACCCTCTATCTCTCTTTCCCTTACACCCATTACACTCCTTCCCTCCTTCTCTCTCGTGTCAGTCGCTCTGTTGTGGCTGCTGTGCCGAGAGGACGCGCCAGCCACTGTTTAGTCAAAAGAGCCAGGGGAAAGGAGAGCAGACCCGGGCCTAGACCTAGATTTAACTGCACCTTTGCCAAGTTTAGTTTTGTTTAGACTAGTATAAGTTAATAGCTTTAGCCAAGTGTCCTCTGGGTCATGTGGCTCCTGGACTGGATATTCTCCGTCAATACAGTTGTGATGAAGCTTGCCAGCGGCCTCACATGCAAGTGAGTAGTGCAGTAAGTCTCCTGTTCGTATTTGTGCATGAGAGAAAGGAAGCCAGATTGATGGAAAGATGTAGAACTCAGACTCTGCTTGTGTCTGCACTGCTTGTTCAACATAGTAGTGTGAGTTTGGCTGACTTATTGATGGGCTGATCCATTTTTCATTAAGGAGCAGATGCTGACTGTTGCTGCTCTGAGGTATCTTACCTGCATGTGTATTTTCTTTGTGTGTTCAAGCGAGCGGGCAGAGAACAGGACTGATGATGTCCCTGGTGGATTTGTGCTGCCAGCTTTTGAAAAAGCTCATCGCTCCCTTTCTGCATTGCGATATCGTTTTTTTTTTTTTTGCATGTTCACTAAGGACTCCATGTTCACTCGGGAGACTTAACAGGAATAGCCAGCATTGCAGAGTATCTACCCACACATCTCTACTCTATTGTATTTTGCTTTTATCCCTCCTCTTCTCTCCCTTCATAGCTGCAATTCATTACATAACCCATCATATCTTGTATCATCTGCAGCCCACTACAGCTCTGTCTCTCTCTGTTGCTCTATCTTGCTCTGTCTTCACCCTGCAGGTGAACCATTACCCTTCTTACAAATATATGTTGCGTGTGTGTGTTTATTGTGAAGGAGAGGTGTGTCACTCTAGGCCATGAAGATGCTGGGTTTCCAGATTGTTGTACAAAGATTTTTTTTGTGGACCTAGAAAGCCTGCAGTAGATAAACTGGTGCTGTAGTATACTTGGGTGCAGTGTCCTCTCTGTCTCATTAACTTGGTCAGTTTTGCACAAGTTTTCACATCCAGCAGTTGTTGGAGTTCTAAAGGGAAGGTGCTGCAGCACACTCATTAATACTTTGTATGCATTGCATCCTCAGTACCGTTACCTAGTGCTGCTGTTTCATTCTGCTGCCCAGGCACTTGTCATTGATTTTATCTGGAGGGAGGGAGGAGGACTAAACTTTTTGGCCACACTCCATTGCCAAGAGCCAGTTCGTACTTTGTGCCCATGTTTATTTTGCTCTAGAGATCTGATATGGCTGGATGAGCGGAAGCAATACAACAAGGAGAAACCAGGTGACACTGACACACCCTGTCATCATGTCAGATGTGTGCACAGCAGGAATGGAGATGTCAAGTGATTGTGGCTCTGTATTACATTCAGGAGTCAGTGAGACAATCACTGACTCATACGGAAATGCGAAATACTTTCTTTTATTATCTAGTTTGACAGTTAGGCATAACTAAAAAAGAACATAAATAAATCTATGAATGAATAACAAGTCCTTAAAAAACAGATTTAAGTAAAATAAAAGACAGACACAGACAAGAATTGATTTCTGGTTTGGTCCACTAGTCTAGCATACGAATCTAACATAGTCAGAGCTAATGTTAAAAAATAATGTTGCCTTTACCTGATTTGGCATTTTAGGCAGTATCAGAGGTATTTCCAATACTGGAATCAGTATCAGAACAACTCCAGGGCAAAGCAACAGTCCATTTATTAGGCTCTTTGTGTGTGATACAGTTTCAGCATCAGCTTATGAAAATGGTTAAAAGATGTGTAAAAGTACAACCAGTTTTGTAAAAGGAAAGCAGGGACTTAAACAGTGGGATCTTTGTTGTTGGACTTAATGAGGCTGCCGGTATTTTCTTGGTAGCTCTCTCCTAAACTTACCATTTTCATTAGTGTCTTTGTATTACTTTATCTAGTATTCTCCTTTGAGAGAAAGAGACACAGAGGGTCTCAGCGAGCTTGTTTTTCTAACGTGAAGTAAAATGTATTACTAAATCACTGTTTCCCCTACCATTATATTAGGGGGCGCCCCGTCCCCCTTGAAAGTCAAGTTCATTTTATGTAATTGTATTTTCTGAATAGCGTCAGATCACAACATGAGTCATTTAAGGGCGCACTCACACCGTCCGCCCGTACCGTGCCCCGGGCTTTAGGGCGGGCTTTAGGGTACTTGTCCCCCCCTCCCTCTCCCCCCGCTGGCCAGCCCGTTTGTACTCACACTGCCTGGGCCTCGTGCAAATGCTTCTTGCCTGCCTATACGTCATCACGCCATAACACATCACACACATTGATTGACGTCATTGCGATGCGTCGCTTTGTTTACAAATCTTTCCATAGACCTCTGAGTTTTTGTGCGTCTTGTCGACTGTTTTTGAATATTCTTATCCGACCAAATCTGCAGTAAACACTCCACCTCCGATTCACACCAACGTGAACCTCTCGCTGCCATTGTTGTTGTTAAATGTCTGCGCATGGTCCGTCTTTTTTTTTTCTTCTATGTCCGAACAGGCGCACATAAAATGACGTCAGAGCCACCGTAGGGCTCGTGCTCTTGCTCGTACACGTGCGCACGCTCGTGCTCGTACATGTGCAAACACGCTTTACAAAAGCCCACCTCTCTCAAATGGGCCGTGGACGGCCAGCTGGCCGCTGCTAGGCACAGTGCGGTTGCACTCACACTGGTCAAACGAACTAGGCTTTACCCGTAAAACCTGTTTGGGCACGGTACGGAAGGACAGTGTGAGTGCGCACTAAGGATATCTTTCATATAGAACAGCTTTACTTTGTCCTTTTAGTAAACAAACAAACAGCCATATGTTATTTATCTTATTTACACGACAGCATGTAAATACTGTCTCTTCATGGTTGCGTGTTTACAATTCTTAGAAAACTTGGACCGCTTTGGAGATTACTTACTTTTTCAAAGATGGTTTGTTAAATTGTTTGGGAAGAGGCTCCACTCCTAACGGGGGGGAATTAAACTTATCAGAGATCCTTTATTATTTAGTTCAAGAAGATGATTCACTCCTACAAAAACAACTAAAACAGAATTAAACAAACTGAAATTCTTTATTTTGTGAAACTAAAAAGTGATTTTTCATAAAACTTTGGACTGTTTCTGTTGGAGAATATTATTTGGACCTTTTGGACAATTATTTAAAATACATTTTCTGAAGCCGAGTGTAGCTCATTGTGTATTACACTGATGGAAACTCATGAAAACCTTGATTCCTTTAAGTTTTTTACGGTTGGCACGCAGTTAAGATGCCGTTTGAATTAATTATCAAGTCTACATGTTTTTAATATCCTGTTTAACTGAATATTATAACTGCATATGTCGGCAGGTGTGTTCATTTGGTTGAAGTTTTGAAAAAGTTTTGTGCAAAGTTATGGCCAACAATTATGAATTGAAAAGGTACATTTCGTTACACACTAATTTTTTTAATTTAGGAAATTATTACATTCCTCTCTTTTCAATAAAATTTGACCCTGCTGAGATAGAAAGTAGTTTGTGTGGATCTCATGTGTCGCAACTAATGCCCTCAAATATGATCCTCTATTTCTCACTTCATACATATAAACACATTAAAACCTTCCACTTATTCCCATTTTTCTAAACAGCCCTCCAATATTTTATATAGTATGAATATGCTAAACTTCCTTACAAATAATAACAGCCAAGCTTCCAAACAACACATTTTTGCGGTGCTCAACCTCCGTAACCTGCACCTCCATTTCTTTCTCGGAGAACCTTGCTTTTCCTCCTTCTTTTGTGTCAATCTAACATCCTTATTGAGATAGCGTCCATATTCATGAGCTACTTAGCATATGGTCTATAGTGGTAGGAAAAGTGGGATGACACTGGGTGGAGATCGTCCCAGCACAAGACTCAGCATGTGGGAATGTATCAGTATTTATAAAGGAAAGATTTATAAAGACCAGTTTTATAAAGCTCCTATTTTTTGCAGCACATTCATGGTTTTGTGGGAATGCAATGGTTTGGGAAGGATTCTACGCACAGTTTTATAAATGAGGCCCCAGGTCATTTTTTGCACCGGTGTTTTCTCATCTGCAGAAACTGAGGATGTTCAGAACACTCCATATTGGGTGTCTTTGGGTGTGTTGCAGGCAGAACTTGCAAATTGACTTTGCAGATAAAACTCGGATCAGTTGCCTTCAGAAATTATGTGCAAAAAATTAACCTGAGGAGGCTGCACTGTATTGATTTATTGATTTATTAGTCTTGTCTACTTTGCTATCTTAAATACTAAAATGTTGGTTGTAACTTACTGATCAGCAGAACATCATCATCAGGCTCCACTGCTAGCATGGCAAAACCCTCAGACATACTAATAATATTAATTTAATGATATATTACTGACAAAAGCCTGAATGACTAACATACTCATATTGGTACTTGATCAACATAATGAAGTACTTGGTGTTTTAAGTTGGCCCTGAATAAGGAGATGCCACTTTAACTCTGCAGCCCTCACCAACTCTTCAAAAGGCCAAAGTTACACAAGTATAAAATATTTAAAAAATAAATCACTATATAAACTAGAGGCCATGTTGCGAACTAGAGGCCATGTTGCGATGGGATCACACCAGCTGCGATGCCAAATCAGGTCAGGGGCATAAAGCGGTGAGGCCCCCCCCCCCCCCCCCCCCAACTTATTCATGGACACATATGAACACAAAGTCGAAAACTCCCATACTATGTCACAGCAGTCTATTGTAGGTCTGCAGTTTGTCAATGCCTCAATGCCTTTTTTACATCCCTACATCCGGCCCCCTGCTTGGGTTACACCTGTTATTAAACTGGGCCTTTCTTTTTGGTGGCACCTGTAAAGTTTTGTAACTGTATCTTGCACAGTTTTGACGCTACTGCGCTGACAAACTCTGTCTGCAGATAGACTGAAATATAAACCTCTATAGCAGTGCCGTACAGTAGGTGTCCCCAGGACCACGTTCTACTGTGATGACGCACATACACACACAGACTCAAAAACTGATACCAGCAGTGATTGAGAGGGTGATCAAACGTGGGCACATGCCTCTCTGGTGGAGGGGTGTACCGTAAAAAAACATAGCACAAGCCTTTTTACAGAGTTCGTCATTTTTAATTTCTTTAAGTTTTTAATGAATCCAGATAAATTTAATGCATTTTTTAATTTTCATGGGATGATACTGTTGTCGTTCCTTATTGATTCCTCTCATATCTTTCTAAGGGTTCAAATTTTCTTTGTTGTGAAGCAGAAATGCATAACCTGGGCCACCTCGCAATTAGGAGCAAATCCTGCCGATGCTGGAGCATAATGTGTTTACAACAAACAGAGTAGCATTGCAAAAAATAAAAATATAAGTGAAACATTGTTGGAATGGCAGCCTACGAGATGAAGCGGTTGATGATGATGAATAGACAGAGAGAGCGAGAGATAGGAAAGAGGAATGGTGTTGTTTTGGTCAGGCAAGGGGGAGGACTGGGGGCTGATGTCGTCCCTCACCTGCAATGCAGTGCTAAGCCACATCACCCAATCATCTCCCAGCTGTCAGTGAAGGGGCCGGGCCAGCGGCTGACGACAGCCAAGGAGAGTTCTCGGTCAGACAGAGAGAGAGAGAGAGAGAGAAAGAGAGAGAGAGACAGCGAGTGTGTGGGAGAAAAAGTGAGAGAGGGAGACAGCGTGCGTGCTCCAGGACTCAGCCTTAATGTTTAGCCTGCAACGGATCCTCCACATTTCTCCTCTTATTTCTCTTCTTCCTCCCCCCTGTGTTTGTTTTCCCACCACTTTTTCCATCCTCTTTCTCCCTCTTTCTCCTCTTCCCATTCTGTTAGCCACCCCCTTCCTCTAAAATCTCTGCTTTTCAGTTATCAGCTCCGATCGCTCTCTCCTCCACTCTACTTTTCTCTCTCCATCCTTCTCCCTTTCCTTCTTTTGGTCCTCTTTGTTTCTCCTTGCTGATGGAGTGGGCACGTTTTTTATAACACCTCCAGTCTCTCCTGTCCTCCTCCCTCCATTACGTCCCATGGGCATCCGTGCATCTTGCAGGTAAGGTGTGTGTGTATGTGTTGCAGAAAACCTTGAAATACCCTGCTCGTTGTTCATGTTCACATTGTCTGTCTGTCAGAGGACATTGAACTGTCTCTATCCAACTGCTGATGTACCGCACGATCATGTGCTGTCTTTTGGCATTACCTGTGAGAATGCTCATGTTGGGCTCATAATGTTTTGTAATTCAGATTTGCTAAATATTTTCTTTATTCCTTTCTTATGGATATTGTCCCTGTTACCTCCACCATTCTGTCCTTTTTTCTAAACTAAAAATAGCATTAATTTTGTCAGCTATAATAAGATCCTGTCCTGGGATCAAAGGTCCATGTGTCACTTTTTTTAGCTCAGTCCTTTATTTATTTAACGGATTTTAGCCGATAAAATGTCTGAACATTTTAGTCATAGTTAACATGAACCATGAACATTTTTTTTTGTCTGTTTTTAAGTCTAGGAAAACTCTTGAGAATTTTGTCTTTTTGTTTAGTTCTGTCCAGTGAAAACTTTGTGAACATTTGGTCTTGTTCAGTTCAAAAAAGTAATTGAACCTCTTCACATGTATCCCCCATCTCCGCTCACATTAGCCACAGAAATGTACAGTGGATTCAGTATCTACTCTGTCCGTGCGGCAGGTGCTGCAGAGAAGTCAGGTGCAAAGCACAATAGTAAAAAAAAAAAACATCCCACATTCAATTACATGGATGCATGAATGAAGAAGATTCCTTTTAAAATGCTTTTTAATACATATCAGTGGTCTCATCTTTTTCTTCAGCGATGTGAAGACATTTTTTTTTTGCTTTTGTCTCAACTTTTCATAACATGAAGAGATTCAGTTTCTAAGTTTTTTAATCATCTCGTGTTTGGGAAGAATATATTTGAAGAAATATGCTTGAAAAATGTTTTTCACATGTTTTGGTATCAAAGTTACCACTATACTAAATTCAAGCCAATTCAAGCCCACTTGTACTTTGCCGTTACCGTTTTTTTTGTGTTTTTTTGTGGGGAGTTGTCTTCCACTTCTCAACTCTTATTGACGAGTGTGTTTTGATGTATTTGTACACTGTGTGGATGCCAGCAAATGAATACATTAAGTGTTATTTTTCCTCCTTTACCACACAGTGACAAAGCTGACAAAGTTCTTGCTAGTAAGTGCTGAAATTGCTTAAGCGACAATCACAGTCAAGTCTAGAGAAATAATGAAGGCAGCACATTAATCTCTAAGTATAATGCTACAGTGAGAGTGAGTGAGAGCACCAAACCCTAAAAACACTAAAGCAGTTTTGATGTCTACTCTCCTTAATGCTGCTGTCAAACACAGGGAGACCCAAACATTATTTTTGATTGAAAACATGATTTGCAAAGTGTTACATTAGTGTTACTAATGTTAAAGCATAATCACAGAATGAATAATATTCAAAGAGTTTTTTGTATCAGTTTTTTCTCCAAGGAGGATGGCCAATATTATTGGTTGATATTTGGATTACCGTATTTTCCGCACTATAAGGCAGTAGATATGTTTAATTGGCTGCATATATATATAATTGGTAATATAATCCTTACTTTAATTTGACTTTCTTGAATTCCAAACTCTGTCTTGGAAAAATGGTAAAGGACCTAATTTAATAATTAATGCCTGCACTCCTGAGTTCAGCTCAGCATTGTTAATTGCCTTTTCCTCCCTCAGGAACAAAAGTTGAGTTCTGAAGGCGGCTGATCATGACACAGCTTTGTAACCATCCAAAGATGCATCCACATTTGTCCTCCTCCTTCTGTTGCTTAGTGTTAAGCCAATGAACTGATTAGCTAGGGATGCTAATCCTAATTAGTTCTAAGTAATTTTTGCAAGCAAGTCCCATAAAAAACCACAACCCAAGCAATCAATCTGACTTTTTGTATCCACAATCACATTTTAGAAGACATGGCAGTAAACACAGTTAGGAGTGTTTGCTCTTAACTGTGTTTACTGCCATTTCATTTTTTTTCACAGGGTGTGTGGCAAAGTCAGCTTCTTAGACCCGCTCATAGCTTTAGAGATAATATGTGACTTGCTTTAATTAGCTCCAAATCCTCCCCAGCACCATCCCGTGTTTACATTTTGACTTGGTAATTAAAACTGAAACACCAAGTCAAAATGCGTAGCACACAGGACTGATGTGCTTTGGAAATGAATCTGCTCAGAAAAACTAAAATGAGAGCTTTTGTATGTGAGGCCCCTGTGTGTTTATGTGGATGAGTGCAAAGAAAAACAATGTTGTTTGTGAAGTAAATACTTGTCTTCTGCACTGCATACAGATTTTTGCTGCAAGCTGTTAGCTGTTGTTAGCTGTTCCTCCCTCCACAGTGCACCACGATCAGCCCTCTGCAGTAATACAGCGAAGCATCATAAGGACTCCCGATCTTTGCTTCCTCAATAAAAAACAAAGATGGTGGAATCATAATCCTCTGAGTCTGAGCAAACATTCCTGCACTAACACAGTCTTGTGTACTCATTCTCTGATCTTTCTTGATTTTGTATTTTATGTAGGCTTCCTTTAGTTTTTGTACAGCTGTTGTGTTGTAACAACATTACAAAGCAAGCGACAAGCAGAAGAGATGGTGTATTTTGTTGAGAGATGAAAAAGAAAGGTGTCTGTTTTCAGCATAGCAAGGTAGTATAAATGGTATGTTTTTGGTATTTGGACAGACTATGATGAATACAAGATGCCCTGGTCCATCTGTCCAAGCAAAACATCACAATGCGTTGTGGTGTTCTTAAAATTGGATTGATTGGCCTACAGGGGGCGCAGGCTAGTTTCTTTAGCTGCTGCTGATGGTTTGAGGGGTGTAGACTTCGGTGATTGACAACATGTTTGTTACTGTGTGATATTGATTGCGGTCTCTTCTTTCAGCACCACGGACAGCACCAAGAGGGTAGTTGGTATAGCAAATTGAAAGCTTTTTAGTTTGTATTTACTAAATGCATAACAAAACAAGATGATGATGATGATCATCCACTGACATCAGGACCATCCACACGTCTGAAAATGTGGCTGAAAACTCACCTTTTCAGACTGGTGACCGGCATGTACATGAATCAGTACATGTAGCACTTGAGGCAGATTTACCAATTTGATCTTAATGGTTGAATGCACTTATTGCTTTGGATAAAAAGCACCTAAATTAATTTAATGTTTAATGCCTTGACAATATTTTGTTTATTTCTGTGTGTGCAATTTCCACATGGCATGCTTTTAATAACTGTCTCAGGTAGCGTATGTGGTGTTCCCAATTAATCGTTTGTGCAGCTGGATGCTCTCCGCTGGAGCGCTGGTTGTAGTTGCATGCTGCATGCTGCACTTTCACCATCTGCAGGGGCGTCTTGTTTTACTTGTTAGACTTCAAACTTGACTCCTGTGAGTGTGGTTCTTTTCATTGAACCTAACATGGTCTCTGTTACTCTCCAATGAGCTGTCCTATATCAGCAGCTTAATAATTAATTCTGCTTAGTTCAGATTCACACAACACAACAATTCAACAATAGAATAAATGTTTAATTGTATTACGTCTTGGTCGAACAAGTCCCATTGTTGAGGACCGTTTGGTTTAGTGCTGCTCAAGCTTTAGTAGATGGATTTGAAGAAAAATAAAACACACGTATCCCCTTCCTTCTTTAGTGATCTTTTTAAGTAAATAGTCTGGAAAAAGACTGACATCCGGCGTGTGGCCATCTATGGCCACACACAAGGGTACCGTCCGCTTAACTCAGCCCAAGACAATAGTTATTGGTTTAAAGTTTTCCCCATCCTAGAATGATAACCCAGTGTAGCCAGAACATAATCCAGCACAGTAGTATGATTTGGCAATGCAAGGCTTTTAGTAAATTACTTGAAATTTCTTTTTTTCTTTAAAAGATGTCTATTTGTTGCTGCTTTCTTCTATCCCTTTGTGCTTATATGTAGTTACAGAAATATTAAAGTGACTCCTGATCTTTGCTTGCTTATACTTTTGTTGAACTTGAAGTGCAATATGAACATAACCATTCAAGTGAAAATGACAGAATTTCACTTGAAATGAACACAAATGTATGCACTATTGTATTCTAGAGTAATGGAGTTTAGAGGTTGGAGGAGTCCTATTTGTTAATCGCATTAAACTGAGTAGCAATGTAAAATGTGATGTGAAACACAGCAGCAATCTTCAAATCATATTCCCTCAAAATATTTCACATCAGATTTTTGGGAGAAATTTGAGGTAATATGTGCTTATTATTATCGAAATAAAATAAATATTGAATTATATGCCATCCGAATGTTAACTCTTTCCTCAGTGTCACACATTTCTATTTCTCTCTGAGTCACTCTGAAGTCTTTCACCCCCTTTTCCATTGTTGCTCTCCCTCCCTTTGCTCTTCCTTTCTTCCTACCTGTCTTTTCAATTTCTTCTCTTCCTTAATGCCCCCCTCTCTCTGTTTGTCTTCCCCACTCAGACCAGAGCCTCATGGCCGTGGAGGCGGCTCTCAGCCAGGTCAGACAGACTCTCCACTCCCAGAGCAGGACGAGGAGATCCTGGGCTCTGATGACGATGAGCAGGAGGACCCCAACGACTACTGCAAGGGTATGTGTTGTATATCCAAGCCAATAAAACATAGTAATAGTACACTGACATAGTTACTTTGTTAGTGTTAACGTATATTTTGATAATAATAAACACATGAATTTGGATAAAAACAGGGTTTAATAACTAATTTGGAGTCGACCTAAATGTTTTTGTGTTTTAATGTGTGGAACCGTTTCTGTCTTGCACTCCAGCTTTTGATTCATGTGAATTCACACAGTGTCATTCACATACACTCTGTAAACAGTAATTCAGCGACATTGTTTAAGTTCATCTTTCTTTGGTCAGGTGGATATCACCATGTGAAGATCGGAGATCTGTTCCATGGCAGATACCATGTGATTCGTAAGCTAGGCTGGGGGCACTTCTCCACCGTGTGGCTGGCCTGGGACATCCAGTAAGTTTTGCTCCTAAACTTCACTGTCTGTAATTTATAGGGTGAAATTTGCAAAGGTCATTAGGTGGATATCACCAAGCCACAGCTGCTGCCACGTTGCAATGAAGTGTGCTTTCTTAATATTGTAGTAATAATATTGTAGTAATATAATTAATATTGTAGTACTTCCAAGAAAGAAAGGTCCATCATATGCTGTGTCCCAAATCCAGCACTTCCACCCTCAAACTGGCAACGCACTCAATTGCCGCCATTTTGTCTACGTAGTGGAACAAGCGGGACTAAATTCAAACTGGAAAATGGCAGAACAGCAGTGCAACAGAGATTAGATTACTAGATTTACTTTATAAATGTAAAAAAAGGATCACAGGGATTTTTGGCGGTGTGCTGAGCCAGAAGAATTGTTGGAAAAGCTCTTGGAAAAATAAACAGAAGAAGAAACACGATGTCGACGTCATTTCCTGTAACTGCGGGCGGCAGTGTGTGATTTGAGACAGCACTTACTGGGGAAAACTCACTGCAATGCGCTATTTGGGACACAGCAATAGTGTGTGGATTAATAGCAGCCATGGAGCGCTGTGTGCATGCATAAGTATGTAATGCTTCACGGTGAGAGCCAGGAATTTCAGCCACATTGCTGCCTATAGACGTGATATTTATAGATTATTTGCTTAGAAATTCTGTAACTCTAACCGGCACATATTGATTACCATGGACCTATAATAAATTATGGTTATAGGTTCTAGTAAAGACCTGATCCTTTTTTTGTTTTATGGGTATATGCACTGAGAAGTCTGATGTTCCTGTAATTGATATGAGTTGACACACGTGGTTGTGATGAGCTAAATCACTGATTTTGTGTGTGTGTTATCAGGGGGAAGCGCTTTGTGGCTATGAAGGTTGTAAAAAGTGCTGAACATTACACAGAGACTGCTCTGGATGAGATCAAGCTGCTCAAATCTGTAAGGTCCCCATAAAATTACATATTTTCAGTCTGGCTCCAGTGATTCAAGTGCCCACAGCTTTCACACCCTTGTGTTTTTTTTCCAGGTGAGAAACACAGATCCCAGTGACCCCAGCAGAGAGAAAGTGGTGCAGCTTCTAGATGACTTCAAAATTTCAGGCATGAATGGCACTCGTATCCTTTGTTGTTAAGAAGTTTTTGTGTTTCTAATACTCGCAATACACATAATACGATGTCCATTTTGATCACACATTTTGATATGGAAGTTGTAGGTTTTGCAAAGCAATATCTTGTTTATAAGCTAAAGTGTGCTCTTGCTTAAATGGTACATACTGCCCAGTTTTCTGACTGAACCAGCCAATAGTTAATATGGTAGAAGGTTTTCCAGTGCTGTCGAATGATGGAAGGGGACAGTGCAAAAGCAACAACTCAAATGCTCGCATCCTTCTATTTTCTCTTCCCTTCTGTTGCTGTCTCAATGTAATGCATTGAACATACTAGGGGTGACCCCGAATTGTCGAATAGATAGATAGATAGATAGATAAATAAATGAGGTCAGATGCTTGGGTTCTTCCAATAAACCGTGATAAATAGCCTATTTGGGTATAAATATAAGCCTATTAATAAATATTGTTGCTATGAAAATAACTTGTGCCTTTTACTTTGTACTATCCAAGATCCGCACCGTCAGAGCGCATCTTGGCTGGGCCTTAAACAGTCTGCTACTGTTTAATTATCAGCATCATTTAATTCGAATATTTGCCCATTTGTTGTTTTTCATTATAGACATTCAATCGGACAGTCTAAAACAGCGCTGTGAAAGTGAAACTACAGTTCTAAATATACCGTCAGCTATTGTCAAAGAAAGATACAAACGATACACATTTATTTTATAACAACAAATGCTTTTAATAAGATGCTACTATCAGAAATCCCATCACTCAGTAACCCTCTGCCTGACACATGTGACCGCGCAGCGCTGGACTCGCGTGCATCCGCCACTGTGCGCCATGTCCGTGGCTCGCCACCCTGAATTCAGAGGGTTTTTCGTGAGCAAAAAAAAAAAAAAAAAAGATTTGACGATCAGTCGACTATAGGCAAAAAGTGACAAATCAGATTAGACTGAAACATTTAGTCAGGGGACACCCCTAGGACATACTGATTATACTCATCTCAGGCCAAATAGCTACTTCAGTGTCAAACATCCAAAGGCAAGACTGCATCACCTCAGGCCAGACATTAATTTAGCTCATCCTTATTGTGCTTGAAGACTATTTGTCTGCATTACTTTTAAAGATTAACATATCTCAGTCAGTGTTCTACCCGAATTATTGAGTTTCAATGCAAATGTCAGTAACAAGATACAAGTTTACTGCCCAACATTTGGCAATTTAAAGCAATTTTATTACACCCCCAGATTCACACTGCCCTGCTGTCCGCGGTTGGCTGATGTTCATCTGACGATCGAATAGCTTCATGCTTTGGCACGTTTTTTTATGCGTCTCAATCCCAAACGCACCAAAACTCTCTCCATCCCCGTCCCTCCCACGCCATGAAGTATACAGCTGTGCACTCAGGCAACATGCCCAGACATTCTCTGGATGCTGAAATTAACTTTTGTAGTATATGCTGAAAGATTGTTCAGTCATGGAGAACCTTGAAAAGTCATTGAAGTATTTTTAAAATATAGTTATATTTCTCAAAAACAACTTTGTTTACTTTTTATAACTGCTGTCCCTCAGAAAATTGAAATAATCTGTCTTTTTGGTCAAATGTGTAGGTATGTATAGGTTATATGTGTGTTACTATGAACTTTATTGGCTTAGTGCCGCTGTAGATTGAGTAAACAAAGTCATTAGAGAAGTCGTGTTCTATTAGTCCTTGACCTTGTCTTTCGTCAGATGTGTGCATGGTATTTGAGGTGCTGGGTTACCACCTACTGAAGTGGATCATCAAGTCAAATTATCAAGGCCTGCCCCTACCCTGTGTTAAAAGCATCATACGACAGGTACTGTACAGCTACATAAAATATCACCTATTTGCATTATTATTATTAGGAGACATTATCATTTCATCTTTTGGTTTGAGTGCAGTGTCAGTAATGCCTGGCCCACACTAAAAGATTTTAAGAAACAGGTGATAAAAATGTGATGGAGCCCACATATACAGACGTGTAATGATACATTTAAGGGTTTTGGTCCTATAGTGTGTGGAGAGCGATTTGGCCAAAACAACACACCATACTCACTAACAGACTCCATTCATTAACAACCAGTCCGAACTGTCAAAACTGGAACTCTTGCGCAATCAAACGTGACTGAGTAAACAAATGTTTTTGCTTGCCTGGGCCCAGACCGTAGAATCTGCCCGCTCCACAGAGTTGACTGAAGATTTAAATGGATGTAAACTAATTTAATAAAATTCTGTCTGATATCGGGCAAAGTTTTTCCACTACTTGTACAAGAAATTCACAAACAAAAATATCTGGATAAAGTCATGAAGACTCTGTGAAAATAGACTGTACGTTTTACAGCGCGAATGGCACAATCGTTACAGGTGGCAAATATATAACGTCGTGCAAGCAAGATTCAAAGTCAATAACGGAAGACAAACTAAATAGAATTTGACAGTCTGTTACTAGTATGCTATTGTTCCCATGTGACTGCGTCCTCGGCGTTCACCACTCGCAACAGGATATCGAATCATAAACATTGTACATGTTTACTATTGAAAATCGATGCGCCAGGATGGACCTCAAAGCAGATTGGGGGACGTAAAAAGCACTCTTAAAGTACTTCACACAACAGGTAAATATGGCTAGATCATTTTTAGAACCATCAATGAATCAGGGCTTTGCTGACTAGTGTTGGGAGGGGCAAATCAAGCCCAAAATCGGGCTTATATATATATATATATATATATATATATATATATATATATATATATATATATATATATATATATATATATATATATATATATATATATATACTTTCCATACTCATTCTCATACATGTGCAATCGTGCCCTGCCGAAGTCCACCTCTCTCAACCGGACCATGCCTGGGCACTTTTAAATGCAAACACCGTTCATTTTGATTCTTTCTGCTTTCTGCAGGTTCTGCAGGGTTTAGACTACCTCCACACCAAGTGTAAGATCATCCACACAGACATCAAACCAGAGAACATTCTGCTGACTGTCAACGAGCCCTACATCAAGAAAATTGCTGCTGAAGCTACGCAGTGGCAGAAGAGTGGCGCAGCACCTCCCTCGGGTTCTGCAGGTCACAAGCTTTCTTTTCCTCAGCACTTAACTAAGCGACTTTTTGCAGTTTGATAGGCATGCTGCTGACAACAAAAAGGTTTGATATTTAGATCTATCATCAGGTCCACTGCCTTTCACTGTTTAACTGACATGTTACGGATTTGGTGCATTATCCTCAATTAATGCCATTAATACAAGTAACTGATACTACGTTAACAGGTAATTTTTGTTAGTTTTTTTTTGGGGGGGGGGCGTGCGTGCGTGTGTGCGTGCGCATGTGTGTGTGAGAAACTTGACATCATATGACGCGCGCTTACCCGTGTCTCAGTATGAGTCACCACTGGATTGGTTATGGAAATTACCGGCTTGCTCAGAGAAGTGTGACTCCTGCTAAGCTGGGTGCCGCTGCAGAGACAGACAATTAGTACACCTCGGAGTGAATCAACTCAACCACCAGAGCAGAATACTAATTTTAGAGAGGCTAAAGGATGTGTCACATTGTAATTGTCGTTCACTAATGTAATCCTTTGCTTTTTCCTGTTTCCCACAGTGAGTACAGCCCCACCACCCAAGCCAGTAAGTCATGTGTTGTTTGCCGCACCAGATCTAGTGATCTGAAAACTTGAAGAAAAAAAAAAAAAACGTTTCAAAGTCAAATTACAAATGTAGTTTTCCCTTGCTTGCGCTCTTTTTCCCAAGATGGCCAAAATGTCAAAGAACAAAAAAAAGAAGATGAAGAAGAAGCAGAAGAAGCAGGCAGAGATGCTGGAGAAGAGAATTCAGGAGATGGAGGGAGGAGCAGCTGAAGGAGGAGAAGAGGAGGAGGACGAGGAGACAACAACAACAGAGACGACCGAAGATACGACTTCCTCAGCCACCCTCTCTTTGTCTGCCACGCTGCAAGACATTGCTAACCATGCTATCACAGGTGAATGAGATTGACATGGAGGACAGTGGATAGTTTTTTTTAGTTGAGAGGTTTTTATTGATGAATTGTTTTTACAAATTCAAATGGCATGTGGCTCATCTGAAATGAGCACCAGCCTGTATAAAGAATTGAATAACCCACAGTGTATTTTTTACCACAGACTTGACTCCTGACGAGCAGCCACAGCAGACACCAGAGCTAAACGAGCGGAGAGAGAATGCAGCAGAGGAGTCAAACAAGATGGAGGTGAACTGCAACGGCCACGCTTCCACACCAGAGAGAGAGGCCAGTTCAGAGGTACAAGGGACCGAGCAGTTGACAGAGGAGCAGGAGGACCAAACGAACGCAAACCGACCAGAGGCTAACACAGAGACGCCGGACACATTAAGTAACAAAGAAGAGCATCAGACCTGTAACGGTTCACCTGAGGTCATCCACCTGCAGCAGCTCCCTGCCTCTCTCAGCCCAGACTCTGTCACAGTAGAGCTGAATGAGGGTGATGAGGAGGAGAAGGAAAAGAAGAAGAAGGGGCAGGAGGAGATGGAAACTCAAGGGGAGAGCAAAAAAGGGGATGAAGAAGAAGACGGCCAAGATGGTTAGTTAAATTATAGAAACGTAGATGCCTCATGGGCCGCCGTTTCTATATCTTTGGTCCGGCCGCCCTGGACACAGGTTTCCACTGGCAGTTAGGTTTTTGTGACGACGCACATTAACACACAAGTGATCCACGACTAGCTGACTGCATATAAAGCCCTAGTTCATGTGTTTACAGTTTTAAGAGAGCATGCATCAGAAAAAAGGTTGTGCTTGTGAGGCTAATAGAGTATACCCTGTAATGTAGCACATAATAAACCTTCTGTGCCAATCTGTACACTCTCATACCTGCTACAGCAGCAGCCTGCACTCTAGGGCTGAAGCAATTACTCGAGTGACTCAACTTGATTACAAAATTCATCGAAGCAAAATCTCTGCCTCCATGATTCGTTTAGCGTCCTGCTTAGCGTAGGTATCAGTGTTCCACACGGACCGTTTTTGTGGATGCACACCAGAAAAGGCGAAGAATAAGTTTGGGATTATTTCACACTTAAAAAAAAAAGCCAAAAAGGTGCAATGTGTCCACTGTTAACTAGAACCACAGCAGCACGGCATCGATGATTCAGTGCCTGAGCTAAAAACACCCCGTTGTTAACGCCACTTCACCGAGCACCGCTGTTCCGGTTTAAGGAGGACAGTTGCCTTAGTGACCAATGCGTAACGTTAGTTGTCCTTGTGAATGCCTCTTTGTTTAGTTTTTCATGAATGTTAAACAGAATGTCACCTACCGGATTAGTCTTTATAGTTTTGTTTGAGGAAATGTGTCGGTGGCATTTTGTATGTAGCTTGCTGTTACGGTAAACAGGAAGAGAGCGACCCGCTCTTCCTGATATGTGTATAGTCTTCAAAATGCAATGGCTGGATTGTAAAGGGTTTTAATATTCAGCATGATTTTTTTTCTTGTTCGGCTCCTATGTGCTTAAATATTTCTCCCTCCTGCTTCTCATCCTCGTCTGTCCTCGTCTCCCTCTCCTCATTAACAGGAGCATCAGGCAATATGTTAGTAAACCCCCTGGAGCCTCTCAACGCTGACAAGCTGCAGGTTAAGATCGCCGACCTCGGCAATGCCTGCTGGGTGGTGAGTGCAAATTTACCCTTTTTAAATTTCAGTGAAGGACTCTTATTGTGCCCTTGAAAGGTTTGTCAACAGTGCCATTTTCTTTCAATTTGACCTTTTTTAAGTCTTTGTAAACACCAACTCAAACTATTCCTCTCTTCTCGCAGAACAAACATTTCACAGATGACATCCAGACGCGGCAGTATCGTTCTCTCGAGGTGCTGACAGGAGCTGGCTACAGCACACCGGCAGACATCTGGAGCACAGCCTGCATGGTAAAACAGACATGCAGTCACACACACTGGGAACACCTGCAGAGCCGTAAAGAATTGCTGTCATTAACACTGGGAAGACAAACTGTAAAGTTATTTAAACTCTTGAAGCCTGTGGAGTTTTTATTGTTTTCATGCGCAGTTTTAAGATAGTTTATCATCAAAACAAATTGTGTACTGCGTGTCCTTCAGGCCTTACAAACATGTTGAAATAATTAGCATTTTTTAATGTTCATCTACCTTTTATTGAGTGCAGGTTTTTTTTTTTTCCTCAGGCTTTCGAGCTCGCTACTGGAGATTATCTGTTTGAACCCCATTCTGGAGAAGACTACTCCAGAGATGAAGGTCAGTGTCCGTCCAAAACCTAGACAAGATGACGTGCTGAAATAAGTGAATGCATGGTTCAATTGGGATTTTGTAGACTTTACAGCGTAAATTCAGTATTTCAGACATTCATTGAAATGGTTCTGTGTCCCCCTGTGCTTCATCAGCGGCGTTTGTGCATTTCTCCGCTTCTCTTGTAGATCACATAGCGCTGATCATCGAGCTGCTCGGTAAAGTTCCTCGGAAGCTGATCTTGGCAGGCAAATACTCCAAGGAGTTTTTCACCAAGAAAGGTAAACACGCCTCTCCTGACACCAGCTGTCTGCTGTAGCTAGATCCAGTTCATGCTTTTAAAATATGCCGAGGTTAACGGGTGCAAAAGTTACGATTTCAGACGGAGCACCTGGCGGCTCAAGGGAACAGCCATCTGCTCAGTTTGAGAACAGGATGTGCAAATTAAATTTAGTGCATCTATTTCCAGTACGTAGAGGTGGCGCAGTAGATCTATGCCAACCAAAAACGATATTTATATAAAACCACCAACTAATTTCGCACCTTATAATATTAATTCGGCACTGTAGTGATTTGAAATGTAATGTGTTCTCCCAGGTGACCTGCGTCACATCACCAAGCTGAAGCCGTGGGGTTTATTAGACGTGTTGGTAGAAAAGTACGAGTGGTCCAAAGACGAGGCGCACACCTTCAGCACCTTCCTGTTGCCCATGCTGGACCTGGTGCCTGAAAGGAGGGCTACAGCGGCCCAGTGCCTCTCCCATCCGTGGCTCACATCCTAGAGGCCACCCACACGCACACCTCCACCCTCATGTTGTGAAAGGATAAATTACGTTTTAAGATTCCTGGGCTTGAAAACATACAGTAAACAAACCCTGTAACTGCATTGTGCCTGCATCCTCCTGTCCTGGCTCTCAGAGGCTTCCCACACACACTTTCATGAATACAATATAAAAAAAGAGACTGCTGCTGAGTTTGGATTACACTGG
Source organism: Echiichthys vipera (assembly GCF_963691815.1). Classification (NCBI taxonomy): domain Eukaryota; kingdom Metazoa; phylum Chordata; class Actinopteri; order Perciformes; family Trachinidae; genus Echiichthys; species Echiichthys vipera. Next base: position 30,945,479 of record NC_139825.1, on the reverse strand, counting down.
TGCACTGGTGATAGACTCGTTGTCTTCGTCCTATATTTATGGCCCTTTTTTTTTTTTTTCTTCCACTGGCTATATAGGACTTGTCAAACCCCCCATACCACAAACCCCCCACTATCTCCCGCTCTTTCTTTGCAGATCACCGGCTCTGTATTTTTAGCTATAGATAATGGACTCTTTGGGATTTAAAAGGAGGTTGCACTTCCTGGCAGGGATGTTAACAGGAACATGAAGATCATCAAAACCACAAACTGTTATCATTTAAGTCCTTTAATAAGCCAAATCTGTCTTTGTTTGCCAGCCGTCGTGTAAGCAGTGCCAGCTTTTATGCCTTTGGCTGTGACTTGTGTGCAAAGTGATCAGAATTAATTAGTGCATAATGCTAACAGCCATGATGAGAGCCTAATAACGTTCGTAGCACTTAAAGGAGCAATAAGCGAAATTGTTTCACCGCTAGGTTTGCATTTGAGCGTTGCCTGTAGACCAATACAAAGTGTGCCATTAGCCAAACCTCATGCATGTAAACATGAGACTGGAGATCAGCACAGAGAGCGGGTGTGTGACGTCATCCTATACTCCAGTTGAAATTACATTTCTCATTTTTCATGTAGCGGTTTTTTAATTCCTTCAGTATTGCTCCTTTTAAGTTAACTTTATCCTGAACTACAGTGCCTTTAGAAAGCCATCATACCCTTTTGAAATGGTCACTTTTTTTGTTTTACAGCCTGAAATCATAATGCATTAAAAAAAATTCCAGCGTGATTTACACATTTTGCCTTACAGCATTCAAGTGAATACGTTTTTTTTCTAAATTTCTGAAAATTAATAAAAAAAATGAAAAACGAGATTAGCAGGGTTCGAAAAGTTATACCACCAATGTTGTAAGGCTGCAAAACAAAAAAAAGTGACTTTCAAAAGGGTATCATAACTTTCTATAGGCACTGTAGATGAGTAGAAAGTATAAACTTCAAGGTCTGGAGAGAGACTCATCGGAAATCACACTTTTTTTTCAAGAAAACCAAACTGTGTCAGTGTTGTTAGTTTCAGCATTATCTCAAGTTGTCTTAAAAAAAAACACTTGCATACACAAAATCAGTAAGATTAATTTCATACTTCATGCCCAAGAAGACAACTTTACGCTGTGTCATACCTGGATCGCTTTTTGACAGTTAAAGGTTTCATATAACGTTTCCCACATTAACAGTCAAATCAAACTATATGTGGTTCCATGTCAAGTGTGCGGTGCATCACAGAGTCGGCCTTTAGTCTCTCCATCTCTGCAGCAAAAGCTTTGCACAGATTCTGACTGTCAGCAATGTCAATTGAAGGCACGAGCTGAAAGGTTTGAGCATTTTTTTTTTTTTTTTGCTTTTTTACACTTTTTGGAAATGCCTCCAAGAATGTCCAGGCGATTTCCAGTTGTATGAAAACTAGAGTTTTGTTTCAGGTGTTTCCACTGCACATTGAGGTGTTGGATTTGAAAATATTAGATTGTACTAAAACCTAAATGCTGTAATAATGCTTTGAATACCCTCAAAAACCTTTGTGCTTGTTTTTATACAAAGTATCCTTCATGTCACTGCTCTTCATTTGATTATTTTTCTGTAGGTAATACAAAATAAACATTTTTCAAAATCCAACTAAACCGTATTTGCCTCATTAATCGACAATGCCGTTTTTACATTTTCTGCAAACACAAATATGCAGCTCCCCCAAGATTCAGTTTCAAAATGCATCATCATTAACCGAATGTATCATTAACCAAATGCATCATCAAGACATCCAGAGGGCAGATACAGATTTTATCTTCACTGAACACTAATACATCCATTTCGAGAACTGTTTGGAGTGTATGTCCAACCAAAACTAGGTATTTACTGATCCGATACCAGTGTTGAAGTAATAGCCTTTATGCCTCGCTGTGTGGAGGTGACTGGGATCATTCTTTTATGTGTAAGGCAGCATCAGGCTTGATTTCAGCATAATTGCTATTCTAACTTTGTTAAACAATATGTAACAAATACATAGATGTATATTTACTAAAATATATTACTAATATAAAGAATTGAATTTAATCGATCGTCACCATTGTCAGGATACCTGATCCATCCATTTGAGTCATTATCCAATATCAATGCATCGTTAACCACAGTCACTCCAAAAGCTCCTTAATACCCAAAGTTGTTAGTTTGAATGTCAAATGATAAATTTCTAATGATCAAATGTAACAAGTTTTAAATGAAAGCTTACTGAAAAAGACATGACATTTTTAATGGAGGCAGTAAGGGAAGTCTGCTTATCATTTATGACAATTCTCTCCAAACAACTTGTTCACTTGTTTGTTTTACTCCAAAACACTCTCAATCAACTAATCTAAGACTGTAAGATCTGAGCTGTAGCTAGACAGTGACTCTTTCCATGTTTCCAAATGCTGTTGATGAGCTGTCACAGCTGGACAGAATGAACTTCTTGTGGAAAGTTATTTTTAGATGATAATTAACTGTCCTTGGAATCCCTCAAGTTGGTCGTGCTCCTTATAAAAGCCTCGTCCATCTCTTTCCCTCCGACGTCCACATTGGGCCTAGGCATTATCTGTAGTTGAGAGAAGAAACATCAGTGAAAAGAGAAGATGTTATTTAATTATCAGTTCAGACACTGACATACAGTGCCTATCATAAGTATTCACCCCCTTGGATGTTTAACCCTTTTATTGCTTTCATAAATCAATCATGGTCAATAAAATTAGGCTTTTTTCACAAAAAAATCTATTGGAAAAAACTCTTAAATGTCAAAGTGAAAACAGATTTCTACAAAGTAATGCCAATGAAACAAAATTATATAAAGAAATATAATTGTTTGCATAATTATTCACCCCCCTTTAAATGTAATGGTCTAATTTAATAGAGGTCCATCCAATTGGTGCCAATAGTCTCACAAATAGTGTAATGAAGATCACTTGAGTGGTGTGGGTGTGTCTCAAGTGATTGTGGTATAAAACACCTGTGTCTGAAGGGTCCAGAGACTGGTTGATCAGTATTCCTGGCTACCATCACACCATGAAGACAGAAGAACACTCCAGGCAACTCAGGGAAAGGGTTATTAAAAGGTACAATTCAGGGGATGGATACAAAAAAATTTCCAAGGCATTGAACATCCCCCGGAGTTCAGTGAAATCAATCATCAAGAAATGGAAGGAATATAGCACGTGTGAATCTGCCTAGATCAGGCCGCCCTCGTAAACTGAGTGACCGTGCAAGCAGGAGACTAGTGAGAGAAGCCACCAAGACCCCTATGACCACTCTGAAGGAGTTACAAGCTTCAGCTGCTGAGATGGGAGAGACTGTGCATATAGCAACTGCTGCCTGAGTTCTTCCCCGGTCAAAGCTTTATGGGAGAGTGGCAATGAGAAAGCCACTGTTGAAGAAAATTCATATTAGATCTCGACTAGAGTTCGCCAAAAAGCATGTGGAAGACTCCATGGTCAAGTGGAAGAAGATTCTTTGGCCATCAGACAAGACGTTATGTTTGGCAAAAACCAAACACTGCACATCACCAAAAACACACCATCCCCACTGTGAAGCATGGTGGTGGCAGCATCATGCTGTGGGGATGTTTCTCAGCAGCCGGCCCTGGAAGGCCTTTAAAGATAGAGGGCAGAATGAATGCTGCAAAATACACCGAAATCCTGGGGGACAATCTTTTTCAGTCTGCAAGAGAACTATGGCTTGGGAGAAGATTTATTTTCCAGCAAGACAATGATCCAAAGCATACTGCAAAAGCTACACAGGAATGGTTTAAAAAGAACAAGGTAAATGTTCTGGAGTGGCCGAGTCAAAGCCCAGACCTCAATCCTATAGAGAATTTGTGGCTGGACTTGAAAACGGCTGTTCATGCCCGATACCTGCGCAACCTGAAATAGATTGAGCAGTTTTGCAAATAAGAATGGAGCAAAATTGCAGTGTGCCGATGTACAAGACTGATTGAGACTTATCCACACAGACTCAGTGCTGTGATTGCAGCCAAAGGTGCATCTACTAAATACTGACTTGAAGGGGGTGAACAACAATTATATTTCTTTATATAATTTTGTTTCATTAACATTACATCTGTTTTCACTTTGACATTAAAGAGTTTTCCGATAGACTTTTTTGTGAAAAAAGCCTATTTTTATTGACCATGATTGATTTATGAAAACAATAAAAGGGTTAAACATCCAAGGGGGTGAATACTTATGATAGGCACTGTGCATCTGTGTCAGTAGCGCATCAGGATTTTAACATTAACACTTACTGTATAACAAGAACAAGAGTCTATAGTCCCGTTGTACTCAAGCAGATTTGAGCTATCGTGCTAACATAAAACTGAATACAAAGCACAGCTAAAGATGAATGAAGGGCGTGTCATTGTTAATTTTAGACCTGGTGATGGCACTAAATAAAAGGTCGGGATCAAGCGTACAGTTCATCCTCTGGAGAACATGAATGGCAATCCGCTCGATAGTTGTTGAAATATTTCAATAACAAACCTCATGGTGGTGCTAGAAGAAAAGTCAAGGGATGGCCTAAGTCATTGCAATACATAACTAAAGGAAACGTGGAAATAGGTACAAAATGTAGTGCCATTCCATCAAGCAGAATTCAGGTGTGCCCAATTCTGTTCTTGGAGGGCCACTTTCCTGCATGGTTTAGGTTTCTCCCTGCTCTAACACACCTGATTCTAATCATGTGCTCGTTATGAAGCAGCTGAAACCTGTCACAGGTTTGTTAGAGCAGGGAGAAACCTAAACCATGCAGCGACCCTCCAGGAGCAGGATTGGGCACCCCTTAAGTGGATAATGAGATATTTCACTTAATAAATGAAAACTTTGACCTGCTGGTGTTGGTAAGTCATGTTCGGTGTGTACTAAATTTTATGGTCAAGATATTTATGTCTAGACAAGAGTGATGGCCCGGACAACATTGCCATCATCTAATTTTTATCCTCAGTGGTTTATCTTTTTCACAGAAGTCCTTAAGGTTGAAGGCTGCCCCGCCTCTGCTTTAACCTCTCTCCATTTTCTGTCCAGTACACCAAACCCTCTGAAACTTCCCTCTTGTAAAATCCCTGTCATGGCACCCTTTTCCTTCCTCTTGCATCTTTGCCTCTCAGTTGAAACCCTCGTCTTCTTCTCTCTCAAGCTATATCCTCATCCAGCCTGTGTCTCCCTCTCACATCCCACTGTCTTTTCCACCTTCCCTTCACTCTGGTACCTTTCTCCTCCACCTGGAAGTCCTCTGGCAGCAGCTTGTCCTGCCGGCTGCCCAGGCTGAAGGCCAGAAAGGAGAGGATAAGCGAGTCCATGATGCTGATGATGGCCAAGATGTAGGCCCAGCGCACCGTGCAGTTGCCCAGTGTGTATTTGTCAGTCCGCTGGCCACACATGCGCTTCACCTCCTCCGAGTCCCAGCCGTCAGGATAGATCATACAGCCAATCACCATGCATGTGCCTGAAAGGGAGGCAAAGGATCAGGGATTTGGGTTTAAAATCAGGTACTTCAACATCAACAGTCACTCTCAAACGTGAATTAATACAAAAGGGTTTTAATGTGGGAAACCTGTGGAATGTTACATTTGCAAAGAGTACATTTACCCGAGTAGTCTACTATATTTAAATATACATTCAAGATACTTTCTTTTCACTTTATATCTCTACTTCACTGTATTTCTACTTACTTATAAAGAACTTAAAAAAACAACAACAAAAACCCAACAGTACATAGAAGTAGAGTTGAAACAATGGTTCAACTGATCATTTTGCCATTTTTCATGTAGAAACACAAAACATTTCATGGTTCCAGCTTCTCAGATGTGAGGTTTTGCTACTTATTTTGCAGTTTGTATTACTGGTCTGATAATTTATGTTGTATATAAGAATTTGCATAGTGCTAGTTTGTTGTATGTTTACTGTTCATTTAATTTATCCTTGTTTTTTTATTAATTTTTGTGTTATTGTTTTATGTGTATTATTGTATCGAGCAATTGAGAAAGTAATAATTTATTATTATTATAAGTTGCTAAATAGTTAAAAGTTAAATAGTTAGAAATTAGCTTCACCTCAATCAACTAGAGTAATAAAGTACTGCTCACACATTAGTGCATGAGGACTAATAATCTAATGATTGTCATTTTTCTACATTAAGCCCTTTTACTTTTACATTTACATTTCCCTGATTACTCTTTTGTACCTTTATTTGTGTAACAATTTCAGTACAGGGCATGCAATGGAGTATTTTCACCGTGTGATATTTGTCCCTTTACTTAAGTAATCTGATTACTTCCTCCACAACTAAATGTGTTAGATGTTTTTATATAATAACACGTTGGCTGGTAAAAGTGCATCTTGCTGTTGTTAATGATCGATATCACAAACCACCTTTTCCACCTCCAACACTGAAACAACCAACAACAAAGAAGAGAAATAAAATATACTCCACTCATTCAGGCACACACGCACACACACACACACACACGCACACACACACTAGTTGCCTAGCAATCCAGAGTATCTCATCTCCCGAAAGATTAACTTCATCCATTATTGACTCTGCAGGAAGACGGCCGTCCTCAGCATGTAGAGCCGCGTGAACTATCAGGTAACAAGGTCAAACATTAACACACAGACACACACTTTCACTTTCTGAGCCTCACACACTCGTTCACCTTCTTACACTCTTTTAAGAGGGACGATCATTAAACTGCAACTTCTAATCAGCTTAAAACACACCACGAAGTTCAATGTTGACACCACCTGAAATAATGACTCAGTTATTCATGCATAAATGCATTATCAAACCTTTAATACTTTTTTTTCCTAAAATTTCCTCATTACTTCTATTGTTTTCATTGTTTCTCCAGTGACCCCTTCCCATATTCATTTAGCCCTGATTAACTCTAATAATCATAATATCCTTTCACTTAACTAGGGGAATAACTTATTCTATACAACGCATACCTCAATATTTATTCATAATTTTAAATTAACCTTCAAAGCCAACATGAGACCTTATGAAGAGAGATGCTCTTTCATTTGTAAAATATTAAAAAAAAACATGGAAAATGTCGATTTTGTTGCCTGAGCAATCTTTAAAAACAAAATCATTTACAAAACCTCTGCGATCTGACCCCAAAGTATATACAGACATGAAAAGCCTAGCTGACATTCATTAGAGAGCACACACACACACACACACACACACACACACACACACACACACACACACACACACACACACACACACACACACACACACACACACACACACACACACACACACACACACACACACACACACACACACACACACACACACACACACACACACACACACACACACACACACACACACACACACACACACACACACACACACACACACACACACACACACACACACAGGTGTGTAAGGGGTATGAAGAGGAGAAAGTGTAACAGCACACCTCCAGGGTAATCTCATTATTTGTTTCATTACAGGCTCATCCTTTCACTTGCAGCTACATCTGTTCACAGGCTGCTTCGTGTTTCAGAAACAGAATCATGTTTCACTTCTGTCTGTGCAGCTGTGAAAGGTAACAACTGAAATGTTGCTCGATGTTGCATGACTTTTAGTTTTCTTGTATTTCTGTATGAGGCCCGGACATACTCATCTTTTCTTTCTGTATAACCAAAGTTAGTGGTGTCAGGGGTAAAGGTAAGAGCTATGGTTGCTTTTTACTTGCCTGATGGGAATTTTAAGCGTATGCATTAGAAAATGTTACATTGCACAATGATTACAATGATACAGTGTTTCCAGTATATTCATTTCCAAATAATATTGTGCCACTGCTTACTTATTAGTTAGACCAAGTAAGGTTCTCCTCCCTATTTATTTATGTGTCTGTAAAGCAATTCAAGACTTTACATTGTAATTGTAAGACGTTTAAATGGTAAAGAGCTGAGTAAATCACTCATTCAAGTCAGAAATTGAATTTTGTTTGGGTTCCTGCTTTGGAAGTAAAATTAGATGCAGTGGCAAAGGCCAAGTGTTAAGTAAACTAATGTTGTATGAGAAGGTCCCCACTATGGAAGCCCATAGGGACTTTATTACAATAATAATGTAAACTTGAAAATGAAACTGTAATTCCACGATAACATTCTGATTCAATTTCCTTGCGGGATCAATAAAGAGAAGTAAAAATTCAAATTAAAAAAACAACGCATTTTCATTTCCACATACTCATATGGGCCATATTAAAATGAAAATGGAAAAGTTGAAAACGTGAAACCCTGGTGCTCACTGGAGGCCAGCTGCATCCAGGCGCATATCTTATAGACACTCCCCGCGTTGCAGAAGAAGAAGAGGCTGAAGCAGACGATGGTGCCCACCACCAGCAGCATGGAGATCCCCACGAAGAACATGGCCGTCTTAAAGGCGCCGGACGGGATGGAGCCAAAGTCAAGTGCGCTCCCTTTGCAGGTGAGCTCCGAGGTCAGCGCGTTCCCGATGCAATAGTGGAAGAGGCCGAAGTATCCGGCCTGTGGCGTGTTGACGCTGTCCCCGATCCAGTAGGGCTGGATGAACACCACCACAGTGATGATGGCAAAGGTGATGGTGAAGACTGTCCACAGCACCCCCATGGCCCGGGCGTTACGCACGTAGTTGGTGTGGTAGATTTTGGCAGCCTCCTGAGCTGGGAGCATGGCGACAGGGCGGGCTTCTCAAAAGTCTCTTAGATGGTCTAAAAAAGGGGGAAAATCCTTCTCCTGGATTAAGAAGATCAAGTTTCCTGGATCAAATCTGACCGTAGACAATGGTTTTCTGTTAACATTCAAATGTCAACGCAGAAGTCATTAGTCTCCATAAACTAACCTACTGGGTACCATAGCAGCAGTACAGGGTATCTCCAGGGTGTTAATGTGTGGATGGTTGTTTCTCCCCTCTGTATCAGCTGGCAGAGTGTTTCCTCTTCAGGGAAGGCTGCGCTCCTCAGGTCCCCTAATGAATGATTAAGGGTTAAAGGATCCACAGAATAGATTAACACATGCAGCTAGCGTGGCTCTTCTCCTTTCACTTTTAAAGGCATATGGTGGAATAACTTTCCTTTTTTTTTTTTATTTGCCATAAAATAGCCATTTGTTTAAGAAACAATTATGCAGATGCACACTGCACAGTAACTCATTGGGGTCAGAGTTACTTCTAGTTTCATGTTTAAATGTCTGTCAAGTCTTAAAGGAGACATAAATCAATATTCTAACGAGCCTGCATTTGACACAGAAACATCTGAATGGCTTGTTGAATCCCATGTTTTCTGATTTAAGCAACTTATAAAAAAAAGTGACTTCTTCATTATACGTCCCCTTTAAAGCAATGCTCAGATATATGCATATATAATTGTTCATCCTGTTAATAATCATATCAATCATATCAATCAATAAACAGCATGAGTGATGAGTTAATAAATGTGAACCTATTCTTTAAGCCAAAAGTAAAGACTGACTCAGTGAGGGCCTGATTAACTTGTATGTAGACAGTCTAACCCTAGATGGAGCTACAGAGCTTCAGTCTTTAGACAAGAATTTTAACCATGTACCTCTACCTAACAGCCCTAAGTAAGCTTTCTATTACAAGTCAAAGTCCTCGATGAAAATGTTTTAAGGGAAAGTACAGAAGTATTATCAGTGAAAACTACTTAAGTGTCAAAAGTAGAAGTACTTATGTTACACAAACTGCCCCCTTTCAGAGTGTTTCATAATTACATACAATACATTATTGGATTAACATTATTTCTAATGCATTTGTAAACACATATGCTAGCTTGTTGAGCTAATTGTAACCCAGTTGTATAGGCTTTGGTAGTTAATATAACAAGGAATTTTATTTTTTAAATTGATGACATGTTTTGTATGCAATCTGAATCTGCTGAGTGACTATTAACTACATAGTACTCAAATAAATATAGTGGAGTCAACAGTACACTATTTAGGATGTTCCATTTTCTTCCTTTTTCTCTGTGTATTCACCTATTTGTATAAAATATGTCCCTTTCAAAATTAAGATCCACATCATCAGTCATGAAAAAAGCTTCATATCTCACATCTTCCGCATTTCTTTGGCCCATGCAACAATACATGTACCTTTCACACGCCTGATGCTGACATATTTCAGATACTATCATTCATACTTAGGTGCACAAAGCCCCTTACTAACTGAATTATGTAGAAACCTTAGAGCCTGATTTTTTACCTGGAATCCATCATTTACCCTGAGACTGTAGTCTTAGCAATTGTAGTTTAGGCCCACTTATGTATTTGTTTTCCGGTGAGCTGGTACATGTAGTAAGTTGATATATAGAGCTGTGTGCACATGTCTTTGCGGTCGCTGGCGTGTCAATGCACTTAGCTTTATTAAGTGATACCGCCCCAGAGTGAGAGGGAGGTTGTTTATAATCAAGTTATTGCAGAGAAGCAATCCAATTTTCCGATACAAAATGGAGTGAGAGTGTGTGTGTGTGTGTGTGTGTGTGTGTGTGTGTGTGTGTGTGTGTGTGTGTGTGTGTGTGTGTGTGTGTGTGTGTGTGTGTGTGTGTGTGTGTGTGTGTGTGTGTGTGTGTGTGTGTGTGTGTGTGTGTGTGTGTGTGTGTGTGTGTGTGTGTGTGTGTGTGTGTGTGTGTGTGTGTGTGTGTGGTGCTGGGATTTAATGCTTTCCTTGTGCATGTTTTTATGTTGTGTGTGTGCATTCCTGGGTGTCTTATGAATGCATAATGTGATCAAACATTAGTCACATCTCACTGGTTACATTAAATATAATATTCTACAACAGTGAAAAGGAAGCAAATCATGAGACCCTATACTGATACTGGTCTGTTTTCATACAGTACATGTTGTAAATACAGATACACTGTTTGTAACAGAAGCAGCACACAGAAAGTGTTGAAATAAAAAAAGATCTTTCAAAAAGCTGTTTTGTATTCCACGTTATCAATAGAGCTCTGGTTCATATGGCTTCAGGGGGAAATCAGAAGTCTGGTGATGCTCCTTACAATATCTTCCATGTTGCCCGAGGTGGAAGTTGTGTGTATGTGTGTGATTAACTCTTGACACCCTCTTTAGGCTGATTCCATCTGAGAGCCTCTGAGAGCACAAAGAGGCTTTTCTGCCGTTTCAGCATCTCTTCCTGTCTCTTTCTGCCTGCCTTCTTTAGAGGCTGTTTCCATAGAAACAAAGTGCCGGATGCCTCCAGAGAGACAAGAGTTGATGTGACGGGGTAAGATGACAGAGCAGTTGAACACATTAAATCTTTTGCTAATTTTATGACGGATGCTAATTTACTGAGTGAGGGCCCCATGGACAATTAAAATCACAGTTAGATTCTGTTTAATTTCTGGTTTCCGTAAGTTAGTTTTGTTTCCTGAATTCCAAGATTTGGAAGACTATGAAGATATGTGTATTGTTATAAACTTTCTCAGCTAGATATTATGGGTAATGTAGAGAGAAGCCAGCTGTCACAGATTGATTCTGTTAGTCTTTTATGAATTTGTGAGTAACAGCATGCATGTAGGCCAGGGGACCAAAGAACAACCGCTCCTTGTTGCCCCCCCCCCCCATCTCTCTTTCTCTCTCTCACACACACACACACACACATACACACACACACACACACACACACACACACACACACACACACACACACACACACACACACACACACTGGCCTCATGTCCTGTGATGCAGCAGTAAATCAGTCAATGGAGTGTCACTACCTCTCCCCAGCACCCTGAGGCTGCAGCACCCTACAGCCTCCACCCCAGCCGCTGCCTGGCCACAGCCCAGCAGGAAGCAACAGAGCCTGGGCAAGAAGTGGAGCAAAGTTTGGGTCAGTGTGTGCCCTGGGGAAGGAAGCTGGAATGTAGGTCTCTACAGGGGATCATGTTCATGAATCATTACTGATCTCGCACCACTGCTGTATCCCTCTGCGACTGGGAAACTGTGTGTGAATCCACACGCAGGCACTTCTGGGCTCTTGTACATGCATCCTTAAAGTACAGTCTGCAGCACAAAATTGCCATGAAAAGGCGGTAAACCTGGAAGATACATCAATATAATATCAGAGAATCAGAGACACCTAGTGTTGAGGGAACAAACACAGAGGCGGTTTTGAGTACTTTGTACGGTGTTAATATTTCTCACAACCGTGCAAGATCATGAAACTTTACAGGTGTGTAGTTGAGATCAAAATGAAGGCCAAGTGGTCGAAGCAAGGGAGCAAGTAGGGGATGTGTGGGGAAGGGTACATCCTCCCTCCCCTTTACATCCCTGGCCGTATTTGGAATCAAGACTGGTGGTCTCTATGTTTTTTTGCAGGTGATTCAATTTGTCATGCTATATGTTGATTGTGTGTGTCATGAGAGCTGTTTCTTTTGTCTTTATGTAGTGCAGGCTGTTTGTATCTGCTTATTTTTCACTACTTTTTTTCGTTGATTGTTTTTCAATGCTTTTGACTACAGAAGGTGAAAATTTGCCTTTCTGGCTAAGTCATATATTAGTATATTAGTATGTTAGTTTATAAGATTTGTTCTTCATATGCATTGTACCTGTCAAATAAAGTAAGTAACCTAACTAAAAGCATTAGTTGTGAAATGCAG